>NC_084552.2:560000-650000 GCF_033978685.3 Nerophis lumbriciformis | reverse complement strand
CACCTGGCGTTGTTATGGGCGCGCAGCAGCGTTGCCGTGACAACCAAGGGACCCACGCACAGTTGAAAAACTGTGATTAGAGTTTGGCTAAAGTTCTAATAAGTACTAAAACCCTGATATTTAAGTTTGTTGTTGGGTTTTATCCGAATATACAGCGTCTCGGGGAGTGAAAATAACTTTAACGAGGTAGGAGGACTTTATTTTTAGTTGCCGCCGCCGCTAACTAGAGCCTGTTATTGCTAGCAATCGTTAGCTGCTGCTAGTTTCTAAATTATGTCAGCCATAAACTGTAAATTGTGGCTTTGTTGTGTTGTCTTTTGCAAAAGATAGGATTAGATTTTGATCAATAAAATATACAGTATATACAGCGGGTTCGTCATTGGAGGGAGGGACATACACATTACACATTCTTTTTCCACAGACAGTGCCTGTTGTCTGCTTGTTAGTTTGCCAAATAATTCGACAATTGTGCATTTATAGCGTGATTTTTTTGTGCCGATGTGTATGACTGTTCTTGTGTGCTTTACATTTTTTTATTGATTTTTTTCCTACATTTCTAAACCCCGAAGTGTCACGGCCCAGCTTGCTCTCTCCATAGACATCTTATAAGTAGACGCAGCGTTGGCTGCTGTGACGCGAGAAATTCGGCCGCCATCTTGAAGTGGTGATGAGGAGCCGGCGAGCAGCCTAAACTGACAGTTGACAAGTAGAAAACAAAGATGGTGTTCCTGCTCAAATGAGCGGACTGTTGAAAATAGCAATCGGGGGATTACTTTTCACAAGTAAGATTGAACATTAACGTACTATTGGTTGTATTTTGTGAAAAGAACATACCTGCCAACTACTCCGGTTTTCCCGTAATTAGTACGGTTTTCATCAACCTATTCCGGGTTACGGTTGCAGTGATAAAAAATACGGTTTTTAATTAATTTAAAAAATATTTTTTTTTTAAATGCGCGAGGCTATTTATAGCACCGCTGCCAAGCACGAGGCACCAGTTGCCATTGTTTCCAAACGAGAGAACGATCATGGAATCAGCCGGAGAAAAATCGCAAACGAGTCTTAAACCGAAAAGAAAACTGCAGTCATTCCGTGAAGAATATTCAAAAGCCTATCCGGGAATAATTATCCGTTCCAAAAAGGGTGAAAACTACGTGAATTGCACCTTGTGCAGACAAGATTTTTCGATCGGACACGGAGGAATTAGCGATGTAAAAGACCACGTTGGGACAAAAAAACACAAGTCTAATGCCGTTGCTAGCGATACAAGTGGAAAACTTTCAACGTTTTTTGGATTTTAGCCACAAAAAGGTATTGACACCAATGTTATCTATTGGAATTGTTTAGTACTGTTATACTGTTAAAAGTGTTTATACTATTTATGCTTTCAAGTCCAAGTTGAAGAAATCTTGTTAAATGTTGACAGCATAACTACCAAAATACAGAAGTATGTCCTTAATATTTTTGCAGTGCTATTTCTGTTGAAAAGTTCAAATGATTACATTAGAGATGTGATGTGCCACTTTTCAAGTGTCTGATGGCTTCAATTAATTTTCATTCATTTTTCATATTTTGAATTCTTTTGAAAGGCTTACAAAAAAACTACATTTGAATTGTAATTCCATGCTATTGACAGGACTATTAATTTTAATGAAGTTAGCTTACCATGTTTACAGTATGATAATTGTGATAGAAATGTGAATTTTAGGCACAGAATATTTTTTACAATTGAACAAGGCAGTAGATTATACAAGCTTGGACAGAAAGTTAATAATGACACCAATTTTTTTTTTAATGGAATTGTTTAGTACTGTTTTACCATTTGTTTACTGTAAAAAGTGTTTATACTTTCAATGAACAAATTGAAGTCTTGTGAAAGGTTGACAGGATAACTGGCATTAACTGTCAAAATAATTTCAAACTATTGAAGTTAGCTTACAGAATAAACATGTCAATCAACCCATATGATTTTTGCTGTAATATTTTTGTTTTGAAAAGTCACTGTGACTGATAGAAAAGTGATGGTTTTAGCAACATTTTAACCTGTCTGAATGCTAATAATCATTTTGCGTCGGGGGGCGAAGCCTGAACCCCCCACCAGGACTTTGTCCTGGACCTACCGGGGCCTGCGGCCCCTGGACCCTGGCTACTAGGTTTTTCTGATTTCAAAAGTTGACAGGTATGAAAGAATATTACCACAGAGTTGAGAAGGAGCAAATATCTTCAATAGAACACCTCCAGGCAACTACAACCCTAGATTAACACCATCCCCCCACCACATCCCACCTCCCCGGATTGTAAATAATCAAATGTATATACTTGTTCTTATGCTTATGTTCACTGCTCGCCGTACATATCCTACCAAGTCAGACCTACACTGTTTCAATGTCCATTTCTCAGATGATACATTTGTTGATGACTGAAGTGTTGATATCAACCAAACCTAACCCCCCCCACATCCCACATTGTAAATAATGTAAATAATTCAATGTATATACTCTGATAATTAACTTGTGTGATGACTGTATTATGCTGATAGTATATATTTGTACCATGAATTGATTAACGTGGACCCCGACTTAAACAAGTTGAAAAACTTATTGGGGTGTTACCATTTAGTGGTCAATTGTACGGAATATGTACTGTACTGTGCAATCTACTAATAAAAGTCTCAATAAATTAAAAAAAATAGTACCGAAATCGCAGCCGCTAGCAAACAAGAGTATGACCATAATAGAATTGCTTGTCAATGAAATTAATTAAAATTTAAAAATGTCATACTTGAATAACATAAAGTTGAAATAAATGATGAAGATAAAGATTGTAAAAGCCAACAGGGGTAAAAGTTAGGACCACAGTACAGATTGTGAAGGGAGGGTAATATATGTTAGCTAACTAGACAATCAGATATTCAAATACTAACATTGTTGGGTATGACAGAATTTGCTTTTATTCTGAATCCAGTGAAACAGATTGGTGGTTTTAGCTGATATAAAGACTTCCAGGTGTTAATATATGTTTATGTTGAAGTATTTGGCAGACGCTTTTATTGAAAGCGACATACATAAAAAATACATATAAAACAATCACTGTAAACATGATCATTTAAGGGAAGAATGTAATAGAAAATATCAATACAAAGTGTCAAGACAGAATAAACTCTCTGCCTCTGCAGCAACAGAGATACAGTCTATAAGATATATAGATATCTAATGTATTCATACATTGTTTATGTAGGATATACGCATGTATATATAACCTAATCATATTGTTTCTTCAACTTAAAAATAGCTGACCGTTTTTTTTCCCCTTCTCTGGGATTATATTCCCAGTTTTGATCTCGGACGTCTGGTCACTTATAGCATATAAGATTATTCTATTACTGTTAAGCAAACTATGAATAGTAAAACATGTGTCCTTTATCATAGCTACACGTATGACAAAAAAACGTGTGAAAATCAGTGGTATTCAATGAATGAAATGCGCTGACAGTTCATTGCTCCTGCCAAATGAATTGCACTGAGTGGAGCGGATCACCACTCCAAGATGGCGGCCCAGCGTCTCGTCAGCGCCAGTAGGCAGTAGCGCTCGATGCTGCGTCTACTTAAAAGATGTCTATGCTCTCGCCACCACACTCAGCGCTGGTAAAAGGAAGTCACATGACGGTGGCCTTTCAAAATAAAAGATGTATAATTTTTTGGGGTTGGGACAAATGTGTCTTTCTCCAATATTTGGGGGGCATGTCTCCACGATTCCTACTCCGCAGTACATTAGGTAACACTTTTCATTGTCACCCTCATCAATGTTTATAATGGCTAGCGGGTGCACGGGGGAGACTGTTGAGTTGACGCTCACCCATCAAGATATCAATTTGATAGCAGAAACATTTACTCACATGCTGTTAAATACTCTTTCTATGTCTCTTTGTGTCGTCAAAGATGGAGAGTGAAGTTCAGAAGGAGGAGGACGCCACTCTTGCTAAAACGTCGCCTGATCCTTCACTTTTAGAGGATGACGTGTCGGCCTGTCCCCTCTTTCAAGGCCTAGATGAGGTAAAAGTGGATTCCAACTTGGTTGAAAGTTTGTTTGTTTTGAACAATTCTAACAAAGTGCCCTTCTAGAACATCACAAGCTTACACTTGCACAGTTCAGCATGAAAAGGAGTAGGAAGAAGCAGATCGTATTTAATTCTACTCCTTTCTCCAAGTCTCAGCAATTATTGATAAGCTGTTCCGTTCTTGTGTTTAACTTACTCAGTCATGAAAATAATACATGTAGAAGTAAAATCAAGATAAATATTAATAATGCATTAATGCATTCAGGGCAAATAGTGTGCATGATGCAAAAACTAGGTGTGAAGATGCAAACTTTTAGTTTGTGTTGCACCCCTTTAAAAATTCATGACCCAAGACAGCATTTGCATTATTAATCAAAGTGTTATGATAGGATAATTCATTTAATAGATGGAATGTGATGCATGCAAAATGTATTTCTTAAAGAAAAAAAAAGCACACTTTGCCTTTTAAATTGAACTTTATTTTTTTAAATATAAAAAGTGCATATCCTTTGGGATGAAAAATGAATATGATTGATAGAAAAGATATTGTACACACAAAAAAAGCTCCAGGCGCTCATCATCGCTGATGCAAATGGCCACAACAATGCATAATCTTTCTCATTGCCCAAATATTCACATCATCATTATTCATTACTATCAGAACTTGCTTTTGTATGACTCCTGCACAGGTAAACCTCACAAAATTTGAATAAATACTGTACACGTCTTTTAAAATGGAAGCAAAAAAATAATCATTCTCTCCTGCCTTCTTCATTCACAGTGTGTGGAAGAAGGAATACAATGATGCAATACAGTTGTTTGACACTGGGAGGCGATATTGTACAAGTGCTTGCAGTAGTTCAATACTCCAATAGAAAAAAAAACAATGCACAATGGGATGCCTTTTTATGCAGGAATGCTTCATATTCTTTAGAGTGATGGGTATAATAAAAAATAAAAAAAGCTATTACTTGTGCACTCTTGCTCAAACAGTGTGGTGTCACTGCCACCCAAAAAAGAGAGCTCTGAATTGCCGTTGTTAATTATTGGTGGGGGTAAATGATAGCTCATTAGTTTAACTACTTCTTTGCGCTGAGCTGAGTTCAAGCTGAAAAAAAAAAGGATATTGACAGAGAACCAGTGGAAGAGTCATCCACAGTTGAATATGATGGCCCCTGCTGGAGGCTAGCTTTACACAGCTTGTGTGATCCAGTCCATTGTCCTTTATTGTTGTTTTAATTCAACATTTAGAAGGCTATATTCGCCACAGCGCTTTTGGTTTTGTTTGGACTGCGTTCTAACAGGCTTGTGTACGGTTTGGCGGTAAGTACATGTGCATGTTTCTGGTTCTATACTCCACTTTTCCCATCCTCTTACGGAGCAAAATTCTTGGGCCTTATCATCATCTTGACCGTCTTGAAGGCCTGCCTGTAGTTGGTGGGGTAGTACTCCGTGGACATGTTATGCCACGTCCCCCAGAAGATGCCGTTCCGGACCCCCTTGTACCTTTTGTGGTAGTACTTGCCGTTAAGGTTGGCCGACATGCAGGCGTCGAACCACCAGCCGGAGCTGTAGTAGGTGCCGCAGTTTCCCGAGGGGTACATGTCGTTGTCGCGGTCAGGGGTGGAGAAGAACTTTTGGTCGTGGTTGAAGTGCTTGTTGAAGCTGATGGCGTTCCCAGCAGTCCCACTGAAACAGCAAATGAATCTCTTATCACTTTAGGGTGCAACGGTGCACCATTATCACGGTTCGGTTATTACAGGGGTCGGCAACTTTTACCAGTCAAAGAGCCATTTTCACCAGTTTCACAAATTATAGAAAACAATGGGAGCCGCAAAAATTTCTTTCAATTTTAAATGGAATAACACTGCATACAAAGTGTTTTATTGCTTTGTGCTATGTATAAACCAGGGGTCTCAGACACGCTGCCCACACCTTTATGTGGAATTTGAAAGCTGGTGCGGCACGCGGGTTGTAAATGAATGGCTCAGCGTCATGCGTGCCGTGATGGTACAGCATATAGCACCCACTACAGCCACGTTGTATGGGGCTTCCGCTTGCACACGTAGGTGACAGCAAGGCATACTTGGTCAACAACCACACAGGTCACACTGACGGTGGCGGTATAAAAAAAAACAACTTTAACACTCTTACTAATAACGCGCCACACTGTGAACCCACACCAAACAAGAATGACAAACAAATTTCGGGAGAACATCTGCACCGTAACACAACATAAACACAACAGGACAAATACCCAGAATCCCATGCAGCCCTAACTCTTCCGGGATACATTATACACCCCCGCTACCTCAACCGACACCAGCAATATATGACCACCGTCAGTGTAACCTCTGTGGCTGTTGACTAAGTATGCCTTGCTGTCCCGTACGTGTGCAAGCAGAAGATGTGTATTTTATAACAAGTGTTAGACTTTCACGCTGTTAATACAGATTTTAGAGGGCGCCAAATGTTGTACCATCATGGCACGGTGAATATTAATCCCGGGAGTTTTCTGCGAGAGGCACTGAAATCCGGAAGTCTCCCGGGAAAATTGGGGGGTTCAGCAAGTAAGCTGCTGAGCCGCATCAAAGTGATCAAAGAGCCGCATGCGGCTCCAGAGCCGCGGGTTGCCGACCCCTGGGTTATTACCACGGTCTCTAAGTCACAGTTGGTTCATTTTGGGTACAGTATGAGGACAAAATGCTCAACATAAAACTTTAGCCTCTGTACCATACCAAATGCTCAATGATTACGGATAAATGTAGCGTTACCCCATATCACCTTGTTTTTTTTTTCCATCCATCCATCCATCTTCTTCCGCTTATCCGAGGTCGGGTCGCGGGGGCAGCAGCCTAAGCAGGGAAGCCCAGACTTCCCTCTCCCCAGCCACTTCGTCCAGCTCTTCCTGTGGGACCCCGAGGCGTTCCCAGGCCAGCCGGGAGACATAGTCTTCTCAACGTGTCCTGGGTCTTCCCCGCGGCCTCCTACCGGTCGGACGTGCCCTAAACACCTCCCTAGGGAGGCGTTCGGGTGGCATCCTGACCAGATGCCCGAACCACCTCATCTGGCTCCTCTCGATGTGGAGGAGCAGCGGCTTTACTTTGAGCTCCCCCGGATGGCAGAGCTTCTCACCCTATCTCTAAGGGAGAGGCCCGCCACCCGGCGGAGGAAACTCATTTCGGCCGCTTGTACCCGTAATCTTGTCCTTTCGGTCATAACCCAAAGCTCATGACCATAGGTGAGGATGGGAACGTAGATCGACCGGTAAATCGAGAGCTTTGCCTTTCGGCTCAGCTCCTTCTTCACCACAACGGATCGATACAGCGTCCGCATTACTGAAGACGCCGCACCGATCCGCCTGTCGATCTCACGATCCACTCTTCCTTCACTCGTGAACAAGACTCTGAGGTACTTGAACTCCTCCACTTGGGGCAAGATCTCCTCCCCAACCCGGAGATGGCACTCCACCCTTTTCCGAGCGAGAACCATGGACTCGGACTTGGAGGTGCTGATTCCCATCCCAGTCGCTTCACACTCGGCTGCGAACCGATCCAGTGAGAGCTGAAGATCCTGGCCGGATGAAGCCAACAGGACCACATCATCTGCAAAAAGCAGAGACCTAATCCTGCAGCCACCAAACCAGATCCCCTCAACGCCTTGACTGCGCCTAGAAATTCTGTCCATAAAAGTTATGAACAGAATCGGTGACAAAGGGCAGCCTTGGCGGAGTCCAACCCTCACTGGAAACGTGTCCGACTTACTGCCGGCAATGCGGACCAAGCTCTGACACTGATCATACAGGGAGCGGACTGCCACAATCAGACAGTTTTTTTTTTGTGAATAGTAATTAAGTGAAAGCAATACTGCACCTGTATCCGCTGATGGACAGCTTGTATCGCAGGAACTCATTGGCCACGTAGAACTGGTCATACTTGGCGTACTCTCTCACACCCTCAAAATCCTCCAGTTCAATGCGCAGTGTCATGTCTTTGGCCTTTGTCAGCAGATGAATGTGGTCATTGCCCAGCCAGAACTCACCTCTAAAAGGGAGCGATAGATACAGGACAGAAAGGGATGGAGATAAATTTTGAGAAGACCGATATAGATGTTCGCTGTTAGTCATACTGAATTGACTTTACGACAACCGGGGGGGCAGGTTGCAAGGGGAAAGTAGTGTGACAGTAAACGAAGGACAGCAGGGGGGACATAACTCTTCTTACCTGAGGTTCCCAAAGCCCTTCTTGTATTCCGTCCAGCTGCGGTTGAAGCTGACGGAGCCGTCGAGCCGCTGCTGTATAACCGTCCAGCCCCCTCCGAAAGACTCCATGTCACAAAAGACCTCAAACGTCCCGTTGCGGGGATCGGGGGTCACACGGTACACCCCATTCTTCCTGGTCTCCAGCACATTGTAGTCAGAACAGTCTCTCGGGGCCAAGATGACTGCCGAGGAGACAGAAAAAGGAATTGAGAGGAGGGCATTTGTAAGGAGAACGCGACGGGATGATATTCAATCTTCTCTGTTATTTTCTCCGCCCCGCCAAGAGGACCGTAATAGAAATGGCCCCCGAGGCTGAGGCAGGCCAAAGAAAAGTAATTCGATTTTTAATCATAATGAAAGTTTTCAGTGCTGAATTAAATCCCGAGGCAATGTATTCCAACACAAAACGGTTCACCAACTTTTTCCGTATAACTTAATACAACGAGCCCCCATGTGACGCGCAATACAACTGGAAATGCCTTTAAATTTGCATGCAGTTAAAGGGGAACATTATCAGAAGGGTTAAAACCATTAAAAATCAGTTCCCAGTGGCTTATTTTATTTTTCGAAGTTTTTTTTCAAAATTTTACCCATCACGCAATATCCCTAAAAAAAGCTTCAAAGTGCCTGATTTTAACCATCGTTATATACACCCGTCCATTTTCCTGTGACGTCACATAGTGAAGCCAACACAAGCAAACATGGCGCATAGAACAGCAAGCTAGCGACATTAGCTCGGATTCAGACTCGGATTTCAGCGGTTTACGCGATTCAACAGATTACGCATGTATTGAAACGGAAGGTTGTAGTGTGGAGGCAGGTAGCGAAAACCAAATTGAAGAAGAAACTGAAGCTATTGAGCCATATCGGTTTGAACCGTATGCAAGCGAAACCGACGGAAACGACACGACAGCCAGCGACACGGGAGAAAGCGAGGACGAATTCGGCGATCGCCTTCTAACCAACGATTGGTATGTGTTTGTTTGGCATTAAAGGAGACTAACAACTATGAACTAGGTTTACAGCATATGAAATACATTTGGCAACAACATGCACTTTGAGAGTGCAGACAGCCCAATGTTCATCAATTAATATATTCTGTAGACATACCCTCATCCGCGCTCTTTTCCTGAAAGCTGATCTGTCCAGTTTTGGAGTTGATGTCAGCAGGCCAGGGAAGCTAGGGTCGATATTCTTCTCTTGATCATCTTCGGTGGCATAAGGGACGGTGTGAGCCAAGACATCCAGGGGGTTTAGCTCGCTCGTCTACGGGAACAAACTGCCGCCATTGCTTGCCGTGCTAGCGAGGTCCTTTGTCCCTGAATTGCTCACACACTCCGGCAGATTCAATGGGGGTCTGGCGGCAGATTTCTTTGACTTTATGGTTGGAAATGCATCTGCTTTGAGTGTCGCAGGATATCCACACATTCTTGCCATCTCTGTCGTAGCATAGCTTTCGTCGGTAAAGTGTGCGGAACAAACGACTGACCATTTCGTCGGCTTTCCCCACACCCTCGTATTTTGAACAAATTTCGTCCAATTTCTTGCCACTTTGGCATCTTTGGGCCACTGGTGCAACTTGAATTCGTCCCTGTTGGTGTTGTTACACCCTCCGACAACACACCGACGAGGCATGATGTCTCCAAGGTACGGAAAACAGTCGAAAAAGCGGAAAATAACAGAGCTGATTTGACTCGGTGTTTGAGAAAATGGCGGATTGCTTTCATCGCTTCGAGAGCGAATAATAGAAAGGCGTTTAATTCGCCAAAATTCACCCATTTAGAGTTGGGAAATCGGTTAAAAAAATATATGGTCTTTTTTCTGCAACATCAAGGTATATATTGACGCTTCCATAGGTCTGGTGATAATGTTCCCCTTTAACCCCTGCCTTATCTTATCTGGACTGTCTGAGATGTCCAAGATTTTGACTATCACACCTGCCCACCTATTGTTTTCAACACTCGCTTCTCTGTGGTTGCACTGCATGCTGTGCGTAAAGAATCCTAGGACTCCTGAGACTCTTTGGAATAGAAAAGAACAGACTAGTCAAAATGTTTGAAAGTGGATTAGAGGGGTTCTTCCCATGGGTCCTACAGTTTGGTGACACTGGGGCAGGCAGCGTGCAGACTCTTTTGAATTCACTTTGTTGTGCTGTTAAGTCTGACTTGTCGCTTCTGCAGATTTAGGAGGCTGTGAAGAAGCCCTGATGTAGGGTTTTGTGAAAGAAATTGCATTCTCGTTGTGCATCCTGATACTCCAAGTAGGCCGTTATCTTGTGTCAGTGAAGAATACATAAATTGCCCAGGCTTTTTGGCTGTCATATGATGAGTCACATGACTGACTGACAGTTTACAGCTTGAATTATCGCAGAGTCCCAGTAGATAAGTGACTGGCACCAGAATGCAACATGACAGCCTGTCCTCGACACAAGATCGGCATCTGTCGCGAATACAAATGTGTTTCCGCCAAGATAGTACGCTCCTCTTCCTTTTTCATGGACGTAAATTGTATTGACAAGGAGACTAGTTTTCTCTGTTTAAGTGAGTTAATGTAGCTGAACATGGACATTAAATCCTGTCAGTTCACCTCAAGGCCCTGATACATCCGTGCAGGAGTGAAAGGGAAGATTAGTGCTGGGGAAAGTGGTTGGATGAAGACGCTGCGATTTGGAGGTGATAGGAGAAACTTGAAAAGCTTCGGCTCCACGGTGGCTTGTTTTCCAAGGCCATTCAACAGCGTGCCTGCTTTTTAAAGGGGAACATTATCACAATTTCAGAAGGGTTAAAACCATTAAAAATCAGTTCCCAGTGGCTTATTTTATTTTTCAAAGTTTTTTTCTAAATTTTACCCATCACGCAATATCCCTAAAAAAAGATCCAAAGTGCCTGATTTTAACCATTGTTAACCCGTCCATTTTCTTGTGACGTCACATAGAGATGCCAATACAAACAAACATGGCGGATGGACAGCAAGGTATAGCGACATTAGCTCGGATTCAGACTCGGATTTCAGCGGCTTAAGCGAAATTGAAGAAGAAACTGAAGCTATCGAGCCATATCGGTTTGAACCGCATGCAAGCGAAACCGACGAAAACGACACGACAGCCAGCGACACGGGAGAAAGCGAGGACGAATTCAACGATCGCCTTCTAACCAACGGTTGGTATGTGTTTGTTTTTAAGTGTTGTAATGTTTTTAAGCTAAATTATTGGTAAACATAACGTATAATAATTTACGTAAAACCGCGAGTAATGAATAAAGTTTTCATCAATTAATATATTCTGTAGACATACCCTCATCCGCTCTCTTTTCCTGAAAGCTGATCTGTCCAGTTTTGGAGTTGATGTCAGCAGGCCAGGGAAGCTAGGGTCGATATTCTTCTCTTGATCATCTTCGGTGGCTTAAGGGACGGTGTGAGCCAAGACATCCAGGGGGTTTAGCTCGCTCGTCTGCGGGAACAAACTGCCGCCATTGCTTGCCGTGCTACCAAGGGCCTTTGTCCCTGAATAGCTCACACACTCTGGCAGATTCAATGGGGGTCTGGCGGCAGATTTCTTTGACTTTATCATTGGAAATGCATCTGCTTTGAGTGTCGCAGGATATCCACACATTCTTGCCATCTCTGTCGTAGCATAGCTTTCGTCGGTAAAGTGTGCGGAACATACGACTGACCATTTTCGTCGGCTTTCCCCACACCCTCGTATTTTGAACAACATTCGTCCAATTTCTTGCCACTTTGGCATCTTTGGGCCACTGGTGCAACTTGAATCCGTCCCTGTTGGTGTTGTTACACCCTCCGACAACACACCGACGAGGCATGATGTCTCCAAGGTACGGAAAACAGTCGAAAAAACGGAAAATAACAGAGCTGATTTGATTCGGTGTTTGTAATGTGTTTGAGAAAATGGCGGATTGCTTCCCGATGTGATCGCTCCGAGAGCGAATAATAGAAAGGCGTTTAATTCGCCAAAATTCACCCAATATATGGTCTTTTTTCTGCAACATCAAGGTATATATTGACGCTTCCATAGGTCTGGTGATAATGTTCCCCTTTAAGTCCTTGCACACGCGAGTCATTTAGAATTTGTGTGCTTTGCTGCTTCTTCACATTTTAAATGGTGCATTCATCCATTTCTGGCTGCAGTTTGGCAGCTGGTGGCTCATTCCTGAGTAAGGGGAGCCCTGCAGATTTCTCCTCTAAACACTTGCACTATGTGACAAATGGGAATACATGAAAGTTTTCCCAAGAATGTTTATTTGCACGATTTAACATCTGGAACGATTTCTGTAAAGAGTAAAATGTCATCATCCTTTTTGCCATCAATCTCTATGGCAACAGCTGTTTCTTGTTGTTTTCCTTTGGACTCCCGTCAGACACGGGTCGGCACCACTTGTCTCAAAACCATCAGCTGCCTCTAGAGCTGAGCAAAGACGAACATTACTGACCCCCCCTCATCAACCGCCAATGTCTAATGTCAGGGAAGCCGCCTACTTTGCTCCTTGTGTTGTTGGCAGGAGATTAATTAGAATGAGTTGTTTCATGCAGGACTGAACACTCAAGAGCCTGACCTCTAAAACGGAGGAGATGGCAGACAGGAAAGAGAAATGAAACAGCAAGTGAGGAAAGACGTTAAGCCAAGAGGAAAAAGGAGCATTTCAGAGACAAGAAAATGAATGAATGATGAAGGACGCTCGCACTCGGGATAAACATTTGAGAAAGGCGTTGAAGTGGAGTTTTTTTGAAGGAGAAAAAGGCAAGATGAATGCCGGGATTCCCTTCACACCACACGCCAGACTAATCTACTTAGAAATAAGCTCACACACACAAAAAACACCCTAATATAGCATCACATTCTCTTTCACCCGTGCAAATACAATCCACTCAAAATATGCTCTTGTTCTATCTTTTATAGTCCTCCCCTCATTCCTTCCTATGCCCTTCCTTCTCCCTCTCCCCATTTTTGGAGCGCATAAGGCAATTTGTGGAATGTCAGGGCACGTACGCGCTCTTACGTAAGAGGTCAATTGTACATATTTCTTCACTCAAGTGCAGCGATGATGACCACAAGCTGAAACTATTCACTCAATTACACAAGAGCTGCCTTTTAAGAAAGAGAAAGAGACTTTTTTTCTAAAGTACATTTGACATTTTATGCAAAAGTAAAGTGTAAAGCTACGACATATCCTCCTGCGTCGCCTGCAGTGGAAATTCATTTTTGGTCAGTTTCTTTTGTCCAAGTTTCACGTTTCAGAAAAATGTAGCCCTGTTATGTAAAACACAAAAGTCCATCGCGGACATACTTGCCAACCCTCCCGGATTTTCCGGGAGACTCCCGAAATTCAGCGCCTCTCCCGAAAACCTCCCGGGACAAATTTTCTCCCGAAATTCAGGCGGACTCAGGTCCATGAGGACCTGAGTCCGCTAACCCACAATATAAACAGCATACCTGCCCAATCACGTTATAACTGTAGAATGATGGAGGGCGAGTTCTTGGTTTCTTATGTGGGTTTATTGTTAGGCAGTTTCATTAACGTCCTCCCAGCGCGGCAACAACACACAACAACAGCAGTCACGTTTTTGTATACCGTAAAGCAGTTTGTCTGCCATAAACAGCAATGTTGTGACACTATTAAACAGGACAATACTGTCATCTAGTGCATTTGATGAAAGCACTTTTGTGCGTGCCACACAGCAATGCATCATCAGAGAGGGTGTTCAGCATGGTTCGAAAAATAGTGACAGAGAATAGAACAAGGATGGACAATTCAACCCTTAACTCAACAATGAGTAGATGAGTGTTATGTGTGTGTATATGTGTAAATAAATGAACACTGAAATTCAAGTATTTATTTTATATATATATATGTATGTATATATATATTTATTTTATTATATATATATATATATATATATATATATATATATATACATATATATATATATATATATATATATATATATATATAGCTAGAATTCACTGAACGTCAAGTATTATATATATATATATATATATATATATATATATATATATATATATATATATATATATATATATATATGAAATACTTGACTTGGTGAATTCTAGCTGTAAATATACTCCTCCCCTTTTAGCCACGCCCCCAACCATGCCCCCAACCACGCCCCCGTCCCACCCCGACCACGCCCTCCCCCCACCTCCCGAAATCGGAGGTCTCAAGGTTGGCAAGTATGATCGCGGATATGACGGAAGTGGAATATTTAATCAATTACAGCAGTATTTGCACAACATTTAAAAAATAACCATTTGCGAAAGTACCCTCAAATACGTCATGGTACATTCTGTTCAGTCTTAATAGTATTAGTATTATTACTCATTTTAATTCATATATAGCAATCATAAAAATATAACAACATTTAGTATTGTTTTGCAGTAGTATTATGTAATAAAAATCAATAATTAGACATGGTAAATGTTTATTTATTAAAATGTCAGTAATTTAATTCAAAATTAAATGAGTAGTACGTCACTGCAAAGTACAAGGTTAACTGCAATATTTAAAGTTAAAAGTTAAAGTTAAAGTACCAATGATTGTCACACACACACCAGGTGTGGTGAAATTGTTCTCTGCATTTGACCCATCACCCTTGATCACCCCCTGGGAGGTGAGGGGAGCAGTGAGCAGCAGCGGTGGTCGCGCCCGAGAATCATTTTTGGTGATTTAACCCCCAATTCCGACCCTTGATGCTGAGTGCCAAGCAGGGAGGTAATGGGTCCCATTTTTATAGTCTTTGGTATGACTCGGCCGGGGTTTGAACTCACAGCCTACCGATCTCAGGGCGGACACTCTAACCACTAGGCCACTGAGTAGGTAATTTGGTAATTTCACCAAAAAGGCTTTATTAGGTGAAGGTGAGCACCACGTCTTTGTTGATGTTTCTCAAGAATAAAATTGGCCACTTTCCCATTATTGGACACATTTTTGCCAGGAAAACTACCCCTGTGCACATCTCACGTCTTGCAGACACTTTGGGCTGACTAGGCATGGTCATTAACACGAGGTAATAGAAGATACCTGGCAAATATTTTGACTCGGGGGCCAAACTGAGAGAAAAAAATGTGTCTGGGTGGCCAAGGTGTATGTGTTATTATTATATTAGCTTTAAACATCTGCTGTACAGTATGTGTGTTTGGGCCCCTTTTTTTCCAGGAACACCAATACCAAAAGTCACAATGTCCAAATATAGTTTTAAAAACGTTATGACAGACCACTTAAAAAAACTGGAATGGAATTTTACAGTTTTTTTACTAAATGGGACACCCAAAATGTACATGAAAATAAAGAAAGTGGGATTTACAATGTTAACTATGAACAATAAAACACTGAATATTAACAACATATGAACGTCGCTCCTCTTTTACTTCTCAGACCAGCTCCTCGATAGTTATGTATCTTTTACAATCAAGCAAAACTCAACATAAATGTTAATTTTTACTAAATGGGACACCCAAAATGTACATGAAAATAAAGAAAGTGGGATTTACAATGTTAACTATGAACAATAAAACACTGAATATTAACAACATATGAACGTCGCTCCTCTTTTACTTCTCAGACCAGCTCCTCGATAGTTATGTATCTTTTACAATCAAGCAAAACTCAACATAAATGTTAATTTTTACTAAATGGGACACCCAAAATGTACATGAAAATAAAGAAAGTGGGATTTACAATGTTATCTATGAACAATAAAACACTGAATATTAACAACATATGAACGTCGCTCCTCTTTTACTTCTCAGACCAGCTCCTCGATAGTTATGTATCTTTTACAATCAAGCAAAACTCAACATAAATGTTAATTTTTACTAAATGGGACACCCAAAATATACATGAAAATAAAGAAAGTGGGATTTACAATGTTAACTATGAACAATAAAACACTGAATATTAACAACATATGAACGTCGCTCCTCTTTTACTTCTCAGACCAGCTCCTCGATAGTTATGTATCTTTTACAATCAAGCAAAACTCAACATAAATGTTAATTTTTACTAAATGGGACACCCAAAATGTACATGAAAATAAAGAAAGTGGGATTTACAATGTTAACTATGAACAATAAAACACTGAATATTAACAACATATGAACGTCACTCCTCTTTTACTTCTCAGACCAGCTCCTCAATAGTTATGTATCTTTTACAATCAAGCAAAACTCAACATAAATGTTAATTTTTACTAAATGGGACACCCAAAATGTACATGAAAATAAAGAAAGTGGGATTTACAATGTTAACTATGAACAATAAAACACTGAATATTAACAACATATGAACGTCGCTCCTCTTTTACTTCTCAGACCAGCTCCTCGATAGTTATGTATCTTTTACAATCAAGCAAAACTCAACATAAATGTTAATTTTTACTAAATGGGACACCCAAAATGTACATGAAAATAAAGAAAGTGGGATTTACAATGTTAACTATGAACAATAAAACACTGAATATTAACAACATATGAACGTCGCTCCTCTTTTACTTCTCAGACCAGCTCCTCGATAGTTATGTATCTTTTACAATCAAGCAAAACTCAACATAAATGTTAAAAAAACAACTAAATATGAATGCAACGTGTAATAAACACCTACAATATGATATATCATCACGTAAAAATGTGCTTCCGCATCTGTTTCTGACACACACATTTCGGGCTGGCTGCTCTGAAAACTAACCCCGCCCACTCTGGGCTGCTGTGGCCAAAAAAGCGCAGATTTCGACCATTGAAATACTTTCTGTAGTTCAAGACTTACGGTCATACTGCACATCATAATGGCAGCTACAGTTTTGATGTTAAAGGTCTAAAAAAATGATATAGAACATCCGGCGGGCCGGATTGAAAATCTTAACCGTACTTTGCCCAGGTTTGCAGTAGAGTGTGCGGAGACTTACACTGTGGCGTATTCTGCACCGCACACTGTGAGGTGCAGGTGGAGCTCAGCTTGTTGACCACTCCGCTGATGTTCTCCACACGTCTGTCCACCATGGCCTGGACGTTGTCTATGTTGAGGAGGTTTAGGCCCTCCATGCGACCTTGCAGGGAGGTGATGTGGTTCTTGGCATTACGCAGGCTCACAGACATCCTGTTAAGTTTCACCTGTAAGGCGGCATCGGAGGGGGGAGGGGTTAGGGTTAGGGTTAGGGTTAGCCGCCACACTCATGTTGTTGTTGAATTTTTGGGATTAGACAACGAGAGAGGCAGTGGGATGGTTGGATGTCTGCCAAAGTGGAACGGGAGTGTCAACAATTGACCATCGTTTGGATGGTAGCTAATGAGCATTCCCAATACTGTGTACAGAACCAGGAACGTTCCCTGCTGGGAGTTCACTGGTGTGTGGGCTAATGTCCAGTATACTTTCCAGCTGACATACTTTTTCCTCGAGGAACACATTCACATATTATTATTGACATGCATTTTAAGATCATAGTATTCATACCTGCATCTCCTGCATGCTGCTTGGACTAGTTGTCGTTTTCCCAAAATTAGCTCCATGTCCCTCCACAGTAGCTCCTGACACCATCACATTGTCCCGCTCTTCTTGGCTGGACCCATTTTGCCCCTCCAGGCCCGCCACATCAGCCCCTGTCTGTCCCTGGTCCGCTTGCTGATGTCCGTAGACGCCGCTTCCCCTTGCTCCGCGGCACTCCTGGCAGCTGCTCTTCAGCTTGTTCACCACCTCCTTCAGGCTCTGCAGCTCCTTCATCGTTTTCTCCAGCAGCCTGAACTGCTTGGGCAGCTGGATGGTGAGAGGGGGTAGGGTTACCTGGTAGGGGCACTCCTCTCCCCCTTCCTCTGCTCCCGTCCCAGAGCCCCCGCATTGGCCCGACGGTCTTAGTTTTATGGCACAGGCGCCCGGGGTGCCTGAGTCTTCCCCCAGAGTGTGGGGTCCTCTTGCATCCCATCTCTGGTATGAAGTACCGGGTAAGTCCGCTGCATGGCAGGTGGCTGCGAGTACAAGAGTGGCACACACTAGAATGGTCCTCATTTTTGTCTGAAAAAAAAAACAAGTGCCTTGAAACTTAAAAAAATGTATGCAGTCCAGTTGGGCTGATGAGAATGTGTGTAGGAGAGAGAGGTTGCAACCTGCAGGATAAGAGAGTGCAGGGGAACTGGCGCTGCCTCTGATGCTGTGTCATTAATATGAGGATGGCTGAGCGAGGGAGGAGAGAGAGAGGGAGGGGCGGCGCTGTTACGTAATGCACGTCACCGTATCAGCATTATTGTGAACACTTGATTGATGTTACCATTGGCGTTGTTAGGCCTATTTAAAATATTCTTAAGCCCCCTAAATAATTTGGTGTTTTTTTTACAAATAAATGCCGACATATTCATTATAAAGTGGCCCAAATATGAGTTTAAATAAATAATCATATAACCTGTTATTATTCACTCAGTTTCCCCTCACTTCGTAGCGTAAGGTAGAGAGCCCCTTTTGTGCGTCGCTATCCAATCCATTCCACTTGTTCATATAGAAAATGCCCACATCACTCAAATTCCAGCCCGCATTTTCTCCGCGACCTTGCTTGCGGTCCTGCAGGTGTACGAAGCACATTATCTTCCTGAAGCTGCACAAAACCTTGTGTGTGCAATTGTGAATCATTTATTTTTTAAGTTTTGTGTTTCTTGTAGAATCTATATAAAGTAATATACATAAGCCTATTGTTAAAATAATGAAAAAAACATCATTAAATATATTTGTTTTATTGTATTGTTTCATTAATAGCTGTCTTATTATTATAGGATGGCTTGTTAAACATTTAATAGGATTTTCAGAGGGAGGAAAAACCAAGACATTTAATATAAAATGTCAAATGAATAAATACATAAAAAGAAAAAGAAAATATATGGTTAAAAGGGAGCATTTCATTTCGTCCCGTGCATTTAAAAAAAATAATAATAATAACAATGAATAATTTCTAAGTCTTTGTTAGCCGTTTGTGAAGTTTTGTGCTCGTGCGTAACATTCGCTCGCATCCTGTGCATCTCCTGGGGGCAAAGCCCCCCCTGTCCTTAAAAGCTAGTGACGCCCCTGGATGTTACCCATGAGTTTTTTTCCGCATGGGGTGTATTTGGAAAGAAAAGGTATGTCCTTGTCCCTTCCTCGCTCGGAAGTACCACCCGTCTCCCTGAGGAGCAAAATGACACAGTGCACAGGAACTCTCCACTCCACTGATTTTAAGGGGATGCTTTTTTCCCCCCCTCCTTACTTTACCCTTTTTGTCAACTGAAGTGTACGGAGCAATCTCTCTTTCTACCAGTCAGTCTCGTACTGTAAACCCGGACACATAAAAGAGGTTCGAGCAACGCTAACGAGCTTTTTTTCTTTTCTTTTTTGCCTCAGATGCTACGAATTAATTCAGTGCGCTCTAGTCATTAGAGACTTACAAATCAGGTTTATTGCTTGCTTGTCTCGTATTAATATTTAATTTCTTCCTTACCACCACAAGGGAATAAGGGAAGGACATCAAAAACTAATTTGTATGATGGTCCTTGGTGTTTTGTACAGTATCGGACAACTGCCATGTCAATATAAGCCAGTGAAGGCTCAGTTTTGTCACCATGACGACCGATTAGTTGCACCTGTTTTCACGTTCGGTCTCACACGCCTGTTGTCAATCATGTCTGTAGTATTTAAGTCCATTGTTTTCAGTTAGTCGGACTGGCAACATCACACGTTATCATCACTCTGCTTCATGCCTTGTTCACAGTCCCATGCCAAGTAGGTTTTTGTTTCATGTTTATAGTTTTTTGCCTTTGTGCAAGTCTTTTGTTTTCATTAGACACGTTTTGTACCTCCGCCATTGTGCGCGCCTTTCCTTTGTTCCTTTTTGATAGTGTTAAATAAAATCATGTACTCACATTACCGTCTTGCCCGCGCCAACTTTCCGTGGCCTTCCGGGAAAACAAACCCCAAGGACCAAGTCCTGACATCGCAGACTCGCTGGCGGATGTCATTAAGACTTTCCATTCGTTTGTGCTGCTTAAGGATTCTCTGTGTGCTCGGAGGAATACCAGGCTCTAACATTGCATCAGAAGTTAATTAAGCTTTCTTCAAGTTTGTCAAAGCTATGCTACAAGCACTTAATTTATATTTCTGCTACCTCCCAGTCCCCTTTTCGTACAATCGTATTACATGACAAAAGCCTAGGACACAGTTAATCACAATCAACACATTCGGAAGGCATTTGGGGGATAGATTTGAACTTGATGAATAGCTGTAACAAACAGGAAGCAATGTGTTAAGCCAAGATTATATACATGACCATGTTTGGATATACAGTGCATCCGGAAAGTATTCACAACGCTTCACTTTTTTCACGTTTTGTTTTACAGCCTTATTCCCAAATAGAATACTATCAAAATTCTACAGACAATTTTCCATAATGACAATGTAAAGAGTTGTACATTTATAAAAAATAAAAATAAAACAATCACTTGTACGTTAGTATTCACTGCCTTTGTTCAATACTTTGTTGATGCACCTATTTTTGGGCAGTTTTGCCCATTCCTCTTTGCAGCACCTCTCAAGCTCCAACAGGTTGGATAGTAAGCATTGTTTTTTATTCAGGATGTCTCTCGACATGGCTGCATTCATCTTTCCCTCTATCCTGAATAGTCTCCCAGTTCCTGCGCTGAAAACCATCCCCACAGCATGATGCTTCACTTTAAAGGCCTACTGAAATGTGATTTTCTTATTCAAACGGGGATAGCAGGTCCATTCTATGTGTCATACTTGATCATTTCGCGATATTGCCATATTTTTTCTGAAAGGATTTAGTACACTGAGGAGAAGATTTCATGGGATTTAGCGATTAGGAGTGACAGATTGTATAGCATGTTCTATATGTTATAGTTATTTGAATGACTCTTACCATAATATGTTACGTTAACATACCAGTTGGTTATTTATGCCTCATATAACGTACACTTATTCAGCCTGTTGTTCACTATTCTTGATTTATTTTAAATTGCCTTTCAAATGTCTATTCTTGGTGTTGGCTTTCATCAAATACATTTCCCACAAAAAATACGACTTATACTCTAGTGCGACTTTTGTATGTTTTTTTCCTTCTTTATTTTGTATTTTCGGCCGGTGCGATTTATACTCCGGAGCGATTTATAATCCGAAAAATGCGGTATTTTAGGAGAAAATTGGTGGAAAATTAGGGGAAAATATGCAATCTTTCTGCAACCATCAAACACGGTGGATGAAGAGGAAGCACAGTGGCTATTGCTAGCGATGTACATCGTACATACCACGTGAAAAAAATGTAGTTTACACTACAGTGACAATACCATAGGTAAACGTACAATAATACATTGTTAATGACTGATTTACTGCGACAAAAAACAATCAGAAGTGCTAATAACGGATATTATAGAAGCGGCGACCCTGAGAAGGACAATCGGTAGAACATGGATGAAATGGATGGACATCATTATTTACATCCAGAGCAGCCATCTTTGAAACAAACTCGTGGGTGGTGGGAATGCTCCGACTTTCCATATCGGGCATTCCAGTTAAAATTCCAACTTCCCGGTACAAATGAGAAGTGCCCTGTGACTGGATTTTTATTCAACTTTAAGGAAAATTTAGAAATGGGATAAGGAACAAGTGATTAGATTTTGGGGATAATCTGGATCATCGTCTGGATTTAGAATTGTTCAAAAGGTTGCAGTTCCACATAACTTGTTTCTAGACACTTTGAACGCAACTGCATTCCTTAATAGCTTTCTTTTATGTGTTGTGATTTTTCCCGCACTCGATCATCGGTGTTTGCTGTTTTTATCAGCTCGACAATCGTCCCTTATCAGTTCAAACTTGGCCGCCCTCACTCAAGTTGTTTGTCTCTTTTGATATGTTATTATTAATATCATCTCATCTACCATTTTGGATTTGTATTTCACCTCCATTGCTTCTCATTTTGCCAATGAATTGCAATTGAATAAGTCACGGTGCTGATGCATTTAGTGCTCATAATCTTCAGTTACATGTTTGGATTGAAGGAACATTATAATTGTCAGTGTTTGACGAAAAAACACCAGTATGTCACCTCTATCGCACTATTTTAAGTTTATAGATTGGTCAGTTTAAATATGTTTTGCACTATCTCGATGTCCTCTTTATTCGAAAGAAGAAAGAACATCAATCTGTTTTTCAGATTGCATATGCATAGCTACCAACTCCTCCGGATTCTGCAAAAAACGTACAGAAAATGCTCTTGCTTACCAACATCCATTAAAAATCTCCCAGATTGTGACGTTTTTGTGAGGATATGAAATACTCAACTTTGTCAATCGGTATTATAAAATAAAACATGTCGTGTGAATGTGTTTTATTAAGTTTACAATCCAAGCTGCTATGAAGATAACTGTCAGGACTTGGACTATGGCGTGGTTTGTTCTCCCGTGGTGCAAATGAACATTTGGACCAGACATGGCGTGAAGGTGAAGACATATTTCTTTTTACTATAACAAAAAGAACAAACTAAAGGCGCGCACAAGGCGGAAGTACAAACTTCACAAATTAAACCAATACTTGCACGTGGGCAAAAAACTAAGGACATGAACAAAAGTCGCTAACTGTGGCATGAATCGAAAAAACTTACTTGGACAGGGCATGAAGTACGCAGAGGTAAACAGAGTGTGACAGGGGTATGAATGCGGGATGTCACCAGAACGACGATCTGAAAACAATGAACTTAAATACTACTGACATGATTAACCAAAACAGGTGCGTGACTCAAAACGTGAAACAGGTGCGTGACGTGACAGGTGAAAACTAATGGGTTGCAAAACAAAAAGTGCACAAAAAGTCCAAAAACAAAACATGATCACACAGACATGACAATAACAAAGAAAAGATTGACTGATTTGCAAACACCAAATGTTGCCATTTATGCATATGCTCTGCGTTGTTTATTTGACTGTTTTATAGAAACCATAAACATTGTTTTCATAATAAACATTCTAAATAACAAAGAGTGGAATGAGTGTATTGTTTTTTATATGTGGGATAAAAGTCAGCTCAGATTCAGAGATGATGCCCAGATTCTTTATGGTTATTTTTGTTTAAAATATTGTACATTTTGCAAAAGTGTGTCTTTCTGGCCTTCAGGACCTATAACTAAAACCTCTGTTTTGTACTGGTGGAGCTGTAGGAAATTCACTTGCTTTCATGAGCTGATGTCTAAAATGCAGTTAAAAAGGGTTTTTATTGGTCCTGTGTCATCAGGAGACAGAGCAATGTACAACTGTGTAGAATCAGCGCAACTAATGCAATGTGTTCCAAGGACGTCCCCTAAACGTTTATTCCATTTCGGGTTGTGGCGTTGATTTAACATTGAAAATTGGTCATTTCCTAACAAATATTCTACAACACAAATACAACGTTGAAACAACATGCTTTTTGACAACATTTATTCAATGTCAGGTTGTGACGTTATTTTAACATTGCAATTTGATCATTTCCCAACCAATATTCTACAACACAAAACAATGTTGAAACAACATGTTTTTTGACGACGTTTATTCAATGTCAAGTTGTGAAGTTGATTTGGCCATTGAAATTTGGTCATTTCCCAACCAAAATTCTACAACACGAATACAAAGTTAAAACAACATGCTTTTTGACGACGTTTATTAAATGTCAGGTTGTGACGTTGATTTAACATTGAAATTTAGTAATTTCTCAACCAATATTCTACAACACAAATACAACATTGAAACAACATGCTTTTTGACAACGTTTATTCAATGTCAGGTTGTGGCGTTGATTAGACCATTGAATTTTGGTCATTTCCCAACTAATATTCTACAACACAAATACAACGTTGAAACATGCTTTTTTGCTAGGTTTAATCAATATTGGGTTCTAACATTGATTTAACATTGAAATTTGGTCATTTCCCAACTAATATTCTACAACACAAATACAACGTTGAAATAACATGCTTTTTGACAACATTTATCCAATGTCTGGTTGTGGCGGTGATTTGACCATTGAAATTTGGTCATTTCCCAACCAATATTTTACACCACAAATACAACGTTGAAACAACATGCTTTTTGGTGACATTTAATCAATGTTGGGTTCTAACGTTGATTTAACATTGAAAATTGGTCATTTCCTAACAAATATTCTACAACACAAATACAACGTTGAAACAACATGCTTTTTGACGACGTTTATTCAATGTCAGTTGTGACGTTGATTTGACCAATGAAATTTGGTCATTTCCCAACCAATATTCTACAACACAAATACAACGTTGAAATAACATGCTTTTTGACAACATTTATTCAATGTTGGGTTCTAACGTTGATTTAACATTGAAATGTGGTCATTTCCCAACCAATATTCTGCAAAACAAAAGGCAGGATGTAAAGAAATGAATGGGATCTAAAATTGAGCCTTGGAAAAGCCCACACCTTAGTTTGCGGGTTCCTGAGGAACGGGTATCCATACGTTCATTAAAAACATTGTTCTGTGAGGTAAGATCAGGACTAGTTAAAAAACAAGCTCCAGAGAGACCGACCAGGTGTCTCAGTCTATTTAATAGAATGTGATGGCCTATTGCAGTGGTTCTCAACCTTTTTTCAGTCATGTACCCCCTGTGAACATTTTTTTCATTCAAGTACCCCCTAATCAGAGCAAAGCATTTTTGGTTGAAAAAAAGAGATAAAGAAGTAAAATACAACACTATGTCATCAGTTTGATTTATTAAATTGTATAACAGTGCAAAATATTGCTCATTTGTAGTGGTCTTTCTTGAACTATTTGGAAAAAAATATATAAAAATAACTAAAAACTTGTTGAAAAATAAACAAGTGATTCAATTATAAATAAAGATTTCTACACATAGAAGTAATCATCAACTTAAAGTGCCCTCTTTGGGGATTGTAATAGAGATCCATCTGGATTCAGGAACTTCATTCTAAACATTTCTTCACAAAAAAGAAATCTTTAACATCAATATTTATGGAAAATGTCCACAAAAAAGCTAGCTGTCAACACTGAATATTGTATTGTTGCATTTCTTTTCACACTTCTTTTTGACAGACATTTTAATGAGGGTCAAACCATCATGGCATGGGGGGAACTCTGACTTTATGGTAATGAATGGAATAGCCTACTTTATTTCATGTTCAGTTTATGAACTTACATTCATATTTTGTTGAAGTATTATTCAACAAATATATTTATAAAGGATTTTTGAATTGTTGCTATTTTTAGAATATTAAAAATCAATCAATCAATCAATCAATCTTTATTTATATAGCCCTAAATCACAAGTGTCTCAAAGGGCTGCACAAGCCACAACGACATCCTCGGTACAAAGCCCACATATGAAAATAAAATAAATAAATAAATAAATAAATCTCACGTACCCCTTGGCATACCTTCAAGTACCCCCATTTGAGAACCACTGGCCTATTGTATCAAAAGTGGCGCTTAGATCCAGCAGAACCAACACTGTGATCTTTTTGTTATCTAAATTTCACATGATATTGTTTGAAATCTTTAAAAGTGCTTGTCTCGATTCTGTGGTTCATCCTAAAACCTGACTGTTGTTGTTCTAATATCCATCCATCCATCCATCTTCTTCCACTTATCCGAGGTCGGGTCGCGGGGGCAGCAGCCTAAGCAGGCAAGCCCAGACTTCCCTCTCCCCAGCCACTTCATCCAGCTCTTCCTGTGGGACCCCGAGGCGTTCCCAGGCCAGCCGGGAGACATGGTCTTCCCAACGTGTCCTGGGTCTTCCCCGTGGCCTCCTACCGGTCGGACGTGCCCTAAACACCTCCCTAGGGAGGCGTTCGGGTGGCATCCTGACCAGATGCCCGAACCACCTCATCTGGCTCCTCTCGATGTGGAGGAGCAGTGGCTTTACTTTGAGCTCCCCCCGGATGGCAGAGCTTCTCACCCTATCTCTAAGGGAGAGGAAACTCATTTCGGTCGCTTGTACCCGTGATCTTGTCCTTTCGGTCATAACCCAAAGCTCATGACCATAGGTGAGGATGGGAACGTAGATCGACCGGTAAATTGAGAGCTTTGCCTTCCGGCTCAGCTCCTTCTTCACCACAACGGATCGATACAGCGTCCGCATTACTGAAGACGCCGCACCGATCCGCCTGTCGATCTCACCATCCACTCTTCCCTCACTCGTGAACAAGACTCCCAGGTACTTGAACTCCTCCACTTGTTCTAATATGTTATTTTCATTTAAAAAGTAATAGACTTAGCTAAATAAAAACTGTTTTTCTAAAAACTTACTGAAAGCTGTAAATTGGATACGTCAGTAGTTATTAAAAACAATGAATTCCAAACTACTATTCTTCAGAACGTCCACTGCCGTTTTATAGCCATGTCTGAAGAGAGCATTTCATAATGTTTCCTCAAAGAATCCATAAAGTGACTTTAAAAGTGATGTTGGATATGGATCTAATAGGCAGGTTGTTTTGTATACTTGAGAGACAACTAAGTGTCCTTGTGTCAACCATTTTAAAAGTGTTTCCTCAGGCAAGGACAAAACAGATCAGGTGTGTTCGTAGATAACATTTTCTATGATAGGAGACTAGATCTAACGTCCTTGATCTTGGTTCTGAAGTGGTCGGCAAAATCCCTGCAAAGAGCGTCAGATGGTCTTTTAAAAGCTATTAAAATGTGTACTTTGCAAAAGTGGAAAAGAGAAACCGGGGGCTGTGTTTATGGCCTCTGATGAGTTGTGAGTAATGGGAAATGATTGCCTGTTAAACTGCGTTATTGTCGGCCTTAAGTTGTTGACACTGAATCTGAGAGTGAATAGTTCATTTTGATTTCCTCAATCTCCTCTCGGGCACTCCTGCAATTTCTTTTCAGTTTATGTAATTCCTCGTTGTTTCTCCACAGAGGGGGCCCTAGGTTTTGTTTTGATTGTTTTTGTTAAATGTGGAGCAACTGAGTCCAGAGTTGATTTCAGTTTGTTGTTCAAATGATCAACAATATAACAACACATGGTGCAGGTACAATTTCAGCAGGAGTGTTCTGTAAAATTATGCTTTTAGGTAGCTTTTTCTCACTGGTCTCACCGGGGGGGCTCCTGTGAGAATGGTGACATTAAAGGCCTACTGAAAGCCACTACTAGCGACCACGCAGTCTGATAGTTTATATATCAATGATGAAATCTTAACATTGCAACACATGCCAATATGGCCGGGTTAGCTTACTAAAGTGCAATTTTAAATTTTGCGTGAAATATCCTGCTGAAAACGTCTCGGTATGATGACGTCAGCGCGTGACGTCACGGATTGTAGAGGACATTTCGGGACAGCATGGTGGCCAGCTATTAAGTCGTCTGTTTTCATCTCAAAATTCCACAGTATTGTGGACATCTGTGTTGGTGAATCTTTTGCAATTTGTTCAATGAACAATGGAGACAGCAAAGAAGAAAGCTGTAGGTGGGAAGCGGTGTATTGCAACACAAACACAGCCGGTGTTTCATTGTTTGCATTCCCGGAAGATGACAGTCAAGCTTTACCATTGGCCTGTGGAGAACTGGGACAACGGAGACTCTTACCAGGAGGACTTTGAGTTGGATGCGCAGACGCGGTACCGTGAGTACGCATGCAGCTGCGGCTTCCTAACATTTGATCGCTTGCCCGTACGTGCGTGCCGCTATGTGCATGTCACGTACGTAACTTTGGGGAAATATATGTGCTGTATGAACTTTGGGGAGGTGAACGGTACTTTGGGCTGTGGGATTGAGTGTGTTGTGCAGGTGTTTGAGTTGTATTGGCGGGTTATATGGACGGGAGGGGGGAGGTGTTTGTTATGCGGGATTAATTTGTGGCATATTAAATATAAGCCTGGTTGTGTTGTGGCTAATAGAGTTGTGTTTATTTACTGTTTTAGTCATTCCCAGCTGAATATCAGGTCCCACCCGCCTCTCACAGCATCTTCCCTATCTGCCCTCTAGTCCTTCACTCTCACTTTCCTCATCCACCAATCTTTCATCTTCGCTCAAATTAATGGGGAAATGGTCGCTTTCTCGGTCCGAATCGCTCTCGCTGCTGGTGGCCATGATTGTAAACAATGTTTGGATGTGAGGAGCTCCACAACCTGTGACGTCACGCTACTCGTCTGCTACTTCCGCTACAGGCAAGGCTTTTTTATCAGCGACCAAAAGTTGCGAACTTTATCGTCGATGTTCTCTACTAAATCCTTTCAGCAAAAATATGGCAATATCGCGACATGATCAAGTATGACACATAGAATGGACCTGCTATCCTCGTTTAAATAAGAAAATGGCATTTCAGTAGGCCTTTAAAAAACCACAGCCGTGTTCAGACACAACCAGAGGACACATCAACAAACAGGCAGGCCATGGCTTTAGACCAGGTCCAGGGTGTGTCCTCTGTTGTGAGTCTGCTGTGTGACGGGCTGCTTTAAAATCCAAACAATTTAGTCGCTTTTCCCTTCTTCTCTCTGCGCTCATTGCTGTCTTTGCCAACAAGAGTCTTCAATAACAGCAAAATGCTCATTCATCCATTTTATTCCTCGTTCATATGCACTGTATTTTGAATTGTTTTCTGCACATAAAACTATCATTATTCTCTACAAAATGTATTTGTGTTAATATTTGATTGAACTGATTATTTCTAGTGGGAAAATTGCTTTGATTTTCGTACGACTTGGCATTCTTTAGACCTTTTGAAATGGATTACAAAAGAAAACCGAGGTACTACTG
This sequence comes from Nerophis lumbriciformis, assembly GCF_033978685.3. NCBI lineage: Eukaryota > Metazoa > Chordata > Actinopteri > Syngnathiformes > Syngnathidae > Nerophis > Nerophis lumbriciformis. The sequence continues at coordinate 620,916 of NC_084552.2, read as the reverse complement.
TATTGAAATTCACCGATCTAATACTTTTTAAAAATGTGATATTGTCCTATTCTATCCATCTACAAAACCCAAAACCAGTGAAGTTGGCATGTTGTGTAAATGGTAAATAAAAACAGAATACAATGATTTGCACATCCTTTTCAACTTATATTTGTCATGTCTGTGTAATCATGTTTTGTTTTCAGTCATGTTTTGTTTAGTTTCTGGCTTTTCACTCCTTTGTCTTGTTTGCATGATTACCCATTAGTTTCACCTGATCCACGTTTTTACTCATTGTGCACTCTTGTTTGTCACCATAGCAACCATTAGTTTTCACCTGTCACGTCACGCACCTGTTTCACGTCTTGAGTCACGCACCTGTTTTCGTTAATCATGTCTGTAGTATTTAAGTTCAGTGTTTTTCAGTTTGTCTTTCTGACGACCTCACACCACATTTATGCTCTGTCCATTTTTTCATGTCCATCGTTCACGCTGCTCCTTTTTTGTCCATGCCAAGTAAGTTTTCTTTATTCAAGCCATAGTTTGCAAGTTTTGTTTAATTGTTCATAGTTTATTCTCCGCCACTGTGCGCGCTTTTTGTTTGATCTTTTTTTATTTATTTATAATTAATAAATAAATCATGTACCTTCATTCCCGTCTCGCCCGTGCCAACTTTCCGTTGCATCCCGGAAAAGCATACACCCAAGATCAAGTCCTGACAATATTCAATTGAATAGACTGCAAAGACAATATATTTAACATTCAAACTGAGAAACGTTGTTATTTTTTGCAAATATTAGCTCATTTGGAATTTGATGCCTGCAACATGTTTCAAAAAAGCTGGCACAAGTGGCAAAAAAAAGACTGATAAAGTTGAGGAATGTTCATCAAACATTTATTTGGAACATCCCACAGGTGCACAGGATAATTGGGAACAGGTGGGTGCCATGATTGGGTATAAAAGTAGATTCCATGAAATGCTCAGTCATTCACAAACAAGGATGGGGCGAGGGTCACCACTTTGTCAACAAATGCGTGAGTAAATTGTCCAACAGTTTAAGAACAACATTTCTCAACCAGCTATTGCAAGGAATTTAGGGATTTCACCATCTACGCTCTGCAACATTATCAAAAGGTTCACAGAATCTGGAGAAATCACTGCACATAAGCGATGATATTACGGATCTTTGATCCCTCAGGCGGTACTGTATCAAAAACCGACATCAGTGTGTAAAGGATATCACCACATGGGCTGAGGAACACTTCAGAAAACCACTATCAGTAACTACAGTTTGTCGCTACATCTGTAAGTGCAAGTTAAAACTCTACTATGCAAAGCCAAAGCCATTTATCAACAACACCCAGAAACACCGCAGGCTTCGTTGGGCCCGAGCTCATCTAAGGTGGACTGATGCAAAGTGGAAAAGTGTTCTGTGGTCTGACGAGTCCACATTTCAAATTGTTTTTGGAAACTGTGGACGTCATGTCCTCCGGACCAAAGAGGAAAAGAGCCATCTGGATTGTTATAGGCGCAAAGTGTAAAAGGCAGCATGTGTGATGGTATGGGGGTGTATTAGTGCCCAAGACATGGGTAACTTACACATCTGTGAAGGCACCATTAATGCTGAAAGGTACATACAGCTTTTGGAGCAACATTTTCCATGTTTTGCACAGATTTTCCTCCATGAGCTAAAATTAGTTTGACACCCCTGCACTAACACAAATTAAAATGTCTAAAAAGGAGTAAGACGACGAGGGGCCCAAGGCAAACCTAGTTTTTGGGGCCCTCCACATAACAAAAGCAACATGGTAATTTACCATTTTTTGTTTATTGTCAGTTACATTTTTCAAACCTAAATAAATAACAAGAACACCACGAGCTAGCTTATGTTGCCATTAAGGGTTTAACAAAAGTTTTTGAAGTGTCCGTATTTTTCTCAATTACTAATTATATTGAACAGAAATTGTTCACGTACGTGCTCACACACAAAAGCAGTCCCAGATAGGCAACTAACAATTTGTCGCATGTTGTCAATAATAGTTAACATTAGTTGCTAAACTCTGCCAAATCCATATATCCTTAGCTGACATTTCAAACAGTTTTTGGAAACTGTTGACGTCGTGTCCTCCGGACCAAAGAGGAAAAGAGCCATCTGGATTGTTATAGGCGCAAAGTGTAAAAGCCAGCATGTGTGATGGTATGGGGGTGTATTAGTGCCCAAGACATGGGTAACTTACACATCTGTGAAGGCACCATTAATGCTGAAAGGTACATACAGCTTTTGGAGCAACATATGCTGCCATCCAAGCAACGTTACCATGGACGCCCCTGCTTATTTCAGCAAGAAAATGCCAAGCCACTTGTTACAACAGCGTGGCTTTGTAGTAAAAGAGTGCGGGTATAGCTCGGTTGGTAGAGCAGCCGTGCCAGCAACTTCCGCCATCCTCGTCACTGCCGTTGTGTCCTTGGGCAAGACACTTTACCCACCTGCTCCCAGTGCCACCCACACTGGTTTAAATGTAAATTAGATATTGGGTTTTACAATGTAAAGCGCTTTGAGTCACTTGAGAAAAAGCGCTATATAAATGTAATTCACTTCACTTCACTAATAGACTGGCCTGCCTGTAGTCCAGACCTGTCTCCCATTGAAAATGTGTGGCGCACTATGAAGTGTAAAATACCACAACGGAGACCCCCGGACTGTTGAACAACTTAAGCTGTACATCAAGCAAGAATGGGAAAGAATTCCACCTGAAAAGCTTCAAAAATTGATCTCCTCAGTTCCCAAACGTTTACTGAGTGTTGTTAAAAGGACAACACTCAGTGGTAAAAATGCCCCTGTGACAACTCTTTTGCAATGTGTTTCTGCCGTTAAATTCTAAGTTACTGATTATTTGCGGAAAAAAAATACGTTTCTCCGTTGGAACATGAAATATCTTGTCTTTGCAGTCTATTCAAATGAATATAATTTGAAAAGGATTATTGTTTTCTGTTTTTATTTACCATTTACACAACGTGGTTTTGGGTTTTGTACTATTATTACACATTCTCTTTCATTTTCTCTCTCTATTAGCAACATTTAAACGCAGGAATTTAACAAATTACCAGCAATTGTTGCGATACGGAGAAGGGTTCAAATAAGATCTGCTTCCTCCTACTTCTTTTTGGACTTGTTGAATTGTGCAAGTGTAAACAAGTGATGTTCCTCCACAGAACTCATGAAGCGCGTCCGACACAAATAAACCATTACTGTTAAAGGGGAACATTATCACCAGACCTATGTAAGCGTCAATATATACCTTGATGTTGCAGAAAAAAGACCATATATTTTTTTAACCGATTTCCGAACTCTAAATGGGTGAATTTTGGCGAATTAAATGCCGTTCTAATATTCGCTCTCGGAGCGATGACGTCACAACGTGACGTCACATCGGGAAGCATTCCGCCATTTTCTCAAACACCGAGTCAAATCAGCTCTGTTATTTTCCGTTTTTTCGACTGTTTTCCGTACCTTGGAGACATCATGCCTCGTCGGTGTGTTGTCGGAGGGTGTAACAACACCAACAGGGATGGATTCAAGTTGCACCAGTGGCCCAAAGATGCCAAAGTGGCAAGAAATTGGACGAAATTTGTTCAAAATACGAGGGTGTGGGGAAAGCCGACGAAATGGTCAGTCGTTTGTTCCGCACAAGCTATGCTACGACAGAGATGGCAAGAATGTGTGGATATCCTGCGACACTCAAAGCAGATGCATTTCCAACCATAAAGTCAAAGAAATCTGCCGCCAGACCCCCATTGAATCTGCCGGAGTGTGTGAGCAATTCAGGGACAAAGGGCCTCGCTAGCACGGCAAGCAATGGCGGCAGTTTGTTCCCGCAGACGAGCGAGCTAAACCCCCTGGATGTCTTGGCTCACACCGTCCCTTATGCCACCGAAGATGATCAAGAGAAGAATATCGACCCTAGCTTCCCTGGCCTGCTGACATCAACTCCAAAACTGGACAGATCAGCTTTCAGGAAAAGAGCGCGGATGAGGGTATGTCTACAGAATATATTAATTGATGAAAATTGGGCTGTCTGCACTCTCAAAGTGCATGTTGTTGCCAAATGTATTTCATATGCTGTAAACCTAGTTCATAGTTGTTAGTTTCCTTTAATGCCAAACAAACACATACCAATCGTTGGTTAGAAGTCGATCGCCGAATTCGTCCTGGCTTTCTCCCGTGTCGCTGGCTGTCGTGTCGTTTTCGTGGGTTTCGCTTGCATACGGTTCAAACCGATTCCTAACAATAATTCCACATGGACAGAAGTGAAGCCCTGATGGAACAGCCGCGGGAAATATTACAACTGAAGGGCTCTCGCCTCTCACCTTGATTCAGTCTGGCTCCGGGCGCAATGCCAAATGAAAAAGTCAATACCATAACATGACCGGGGCGATACACAGATAGAGAGAGAGCTGATGATTCCCTCTCCACATGGCGATGATGATTGTTTTTCTCATTGAGGTTGCGGCCTCGTAAACCCCCATGCCATCTTTTTTCACCTGCACTGACCAGACATCTCATTAGGTTTTACCTGGACGGTGCAATGAAAGCCAATACAATTCTGCCCTTACAAGACAATCATACCCGGTTTTGACACGAAAAGGTTTATTATTGTACAAACCCCGTTTCCATATGAGTTGGGAAATGGTGTTAGATGTAAATATAAACGGAATACAATGATTCGCAAATCCTTTTCAAGCCATATTCAGTTGAATATGCTACAAAGACAAGATATTTGATGTTCAAACTCATAAACTTTATTTTTTTTTGCAAATAATAAATAACTTAGAATTTCATGGCTGCAACACGTGCCAAAGTAGTTGGGAAAGGGCATGTTCACCACTGTGTTACATGGCCTTTCCTTTTAACAACACTCATTAAACGATTGGGAACTGAGGAAACTAATTGTTGAAGCTTTGAAAGTGGAATTCTTTCCCATTCTGGTTTTATGTAGAGCTCCAGTCGTTCTCCGCTGTCGTATTTTACGCTTCATAATGCGCCACACATTTTCGATGGGAGACAGGTATGGACTGCAGGCGGGCCAGGAAAGTACCCGCATTCTTTTTTTTTAAGAAGCCACGCTGTTGTAACACGTGCTAAATGTGGCTTGGCATCGTCTTGCTAAAATAAGCAGGGGCGTCCATGACAAAGACGGCGCTTAGATGGCAGCATATGTTGTTCCAAAACCTGTATGTACCTTTCAGCATTAATGGTGCCTTCACAGATGTGTAAGTTACCCATGCCTTGGGCACTAATGCACCCCCATACCATCACACATGCTGGCTTTTCAACTTTGCGTCGATAACAGTCTGGATGGTTCGCTGCCCCTTTGGTCCGGATGACACGATGTTGAATATTTCCAAAAACAATTTGAAATGTGGACTCGTCAGACCACAGAACACTTTTCCACTTTGCATTCAGTCCATCTTAGATGATCTCCCAGAGAAGCCGGCGGCGTTTCTGAGTGTTGTTGATAAATGGCTTTGGCTTTGCATAGTAGAGCTTTAACTTGCACTTACAGATGTAGCGACCAACTGTATTTAGTGACAGTGGTTTTCTGAAGTGTTCCTGAGCCCATGTGGTGATATCCTTTAGAGATTGATGTCGGTTTTTGATACAGTGTTGTCTGAGGGATGGAAGGTCACGGTCATTCAATGTTGGTTTCCGGCCATGCTGCTTACGTGGAGTGATTTCTCCAGATTCTCTGAACCTTTTGATGATATTATGGAGCGTAGATGTTGAAATCCCTACATTTCTTGCAATGTCACTTTGAGAAACGTTGTTCTTAAACTGTTTGACTATTTGCTCACGCAGTTGTGGACAAAGGGGTGTACCTCGACCCATCCTTTCTTGTGAAAGACTGAGCATTTTTTGGGAAGTTGTTTTTATACCCAATCATGGCACCCACCTGTTTCCAATTAGCCCGCACGCCTGTGGGATGTTCCAAATAAGTCTTTGATGAGCATTCCTCAACTTTATCAGTATTTATTGCCACCTTTCACAACTTCTTTGTCACGTGTTGCAGCCATGAAATTCTAAGTTAATGATTATTTGCAAAAAAAAAATAAAGTTTATGAGTTTGAACATCAAATATGTTGTCTTTGTAGCATATTCAACTGAATATGGGTTGAAAATGATTTGCAAATCATTGTATTCCGTTTATATTTACATCTAACACAATTTCCCAACTCATATGGAAACGGGGTTTGTAGGTGTAGTTTGATCTGCACCGCTTCTACTGTTGTAGCTTTTCATCTCTCAGTCTGATGCACCCCAACTTAGTATTTCAGGAAGCTATTTTACACCTCTTCATGCTCCATCCACCTATTTGTGCCTACATGTGGAGGTCCAGCCAGCCTGCTGTCTGCACGCATATCATTTAGCGATGGTCTCGCTTCAAAGATCCACGTGTTACGCATTCACCCCATAAAACCTCGCAATTCCCTTTTAACTGCTGCAGATAAGTCAGGAGCGGCAAGGCTGCCTCCAAACCGCCTTTGGGCTGTTTCAGATAAAACACCCGATCTGCGCCAATGCTGCCAAGACGTCTTCTGCGTCATCCGTGATAGGGAAAATTACAACACGCCTTATTTTGGTGAATCATCTGTGGAAACCAAAACTATTAGAGTTGTTTTCATTTCTGTAGGATGAGGTATTGTGCAGGAGCCCATTGCTCACAATACAAGTTTCAAAATAGAAGGTTGTGACACATTTACAGGGAAGTTGCTGATATTGCTCTATTTGGAGCGCTTAGTGCAGGGATGTCAAACTGTTTTTATTGATATGGCTGCCATCAGAGGGCCGCTTGTAACAGTAAATGGGTTATACAAACCCTGTTTCCATATGAGTTGGGAAATTGTGTTGGATGTAAATATAAACAATGATTTGCAAATCCTTTTCAACCAATATTCAATTGAATGCACTACAAAGACAACATATTTGATGTTCAAACTCATAAACTTTATTTTTTTTTTTGCAAATAATAATTAACTTAGAATTTCATTGCTGCAACACGTGACAAAGTAGTTGGGAAAGTGCATGTTCACCACTGTGTTACATGGCCTTTCCTTTTAACAACACTCAGTAAAGGTTTGGGAACTGAGGAGACACATTTTTGAAGCTTCTCAGGTGGAATTCTTTCCCATTCTTGCTTGATGTACAGCTTAAGTTGTTCAACAGTCCGGGGGTCTCCCTTCTGCTATTTTAGGCTTCATAATGCGCCACACATGGACTACAGGCAGGCCAGTCTAGTACCCGCACTCTTTTACTATGAAGCCACGTTGATGTAACACGTGGCTTGGCATTGTCTTGCTGAAATAAGCAGGGGCGTCCATGATAACGTTGCTTGGATGGCAACATATGTTGCTCCAAAACCTGTATGTACCTTTCAGCATTAATGGTGCCTTCACAGATGTGTAAGTTACCCATGTCTTGGGCACTAATACACCCCCATACCATCATAGATGCTGGCTTTTCAACTTTGCGCCCATAACAATCCGGATGGTTCTTTTCCTCTTTGGTCCGGAGGACACGACGTCAGGGCCGGCCCGTGGCATAGGCCGTATAGGCAAATGCTAAGGGCGCCGTCCATCAGGCGCCCTTACTCTGTAAGCACTATTATTTTGAACAACCTCTTAAACTGGATCATATCAGTACAATTTTTAACTTCTTTACTTAATCCATTCCATAATTTAATTCCACATACTGATATGCTAAAAGTTCTAAGTGTTGTACGTGCATATAAATGTTTGTATTAGATCTTTTAAGCAGGTGTTTTTTGTTTACATTGTTATTGCCTTCTGTTTAGCTAATGTTTGCCCTGCAGGTAATAGTCACTTTTCCACCCCTTTATATATTAGGTATAGTTGTAAGTAAAAAAAAAAAAGGTCAAAGACAAAGCTATTCGGGTTCTTGTGAGTATATACACTTCACTGCCGATGTGGGGGGGCGCCACCTAAAATCTTGCCTAGGGCGCCAGATTGGTTAGGGCCGGGCCTGCACGACGTCCACAGTTTCCAAAAACAATTTGAAATGTGGACTCGTCAGACCACAGAACACTTTTCCACTTTGTATCAGTTCATCTTAGATGAGCTCAGGCCCAGCGAAGCCGACGGCGTTTCTGGGTGTTGTTGATAAACGGTTTTCGCCTCGCATAGGAGAGTTTTAACTTGCACTTACAGATGTAGCGACCAACTGTAGTTACTGACAGTGGGTTTCTGATGTGTTCCTGAGTCCATGTGGTGATATCCTTTACACACTGATGTCGCTTTGAGAGCCATAGGTTCCCTACCCCTGATATATATCAATACAGTCCGTAAGCACACATGATTGTGTGTGCTGCTGCTCCACTAATAGTACTAACCTTTAACACTTCATTTTACTCATTTTCATTAATTACTAGTTTCTATGTAACTGTTTTTATATTGTTTTACATTATTTTTTATTCAAGAAAATGTTTTTAATTTATTTATCTTATTTTTTTAATTAAAAAAAAAAGAAAAAAGGACCTTATCTTCACCATACCTGCTTGTCCAAATTAGGCATAATAATGTGCTAATTCCACGACTGTATATATCGGTATCGGTATCGACAAAAAAGCCATTATCGGACATCCCTAGTATGAACCTTTGTTTTGCATGTTGTCCTGTATGTGCATTTGGGTCAGCTGGGATAGGCTCCAGCTTACTCATGAGTCCAATGAGGACAAGCGGTATGGAACAGTAATGGATAGGAGTAAAAAAAAAAAAAAAAGATCATCTCTTAGAAGTCAGGTTGCCTTTTGGACAAGGTTATCCCCTCATTAGCGCATCCCCAGCCCCGACCTGCCTGGCTGCCAAGATAAGAGCGGAGCACCTGTCCACCGTTTCCATCATCGTGACACACCAAAGTACCCGACACTACGGGGAGAAATTCACCCGTAACAACACTCTCGGCAAAAACGGAGCTCTGCACAAAAGGGGGAATTACCTGCTTTTTACTGCAGTACTCCAGCTGTATATCTTTCAGCGCTAATGGTAGCTTTTGAATCCTTTAGAGGTGTAAGCGTTGCTTTATATGGAGGCTTTTCATTCCTTTTTTTTTACTATTAGCCATCCTTCTTTCTTTACACCGATGAGGTTGATAAACACTTGTCCAACTCTCCACATGCACTCGCAACATTTTCCTGCTGCCACAGTGGTGATGGCATTGATGCCGTTTATAGCTCGGTTGGTAGAGCGGCCGTGCCAGCAACTTGAGGGTTCCAGGTTCGATCCCCGCTTCCACCATCCTAGTCACTGCCGTTGTGTCCTTGGGCAAGACACTTTACCCACCTGCTCCCAGTGCCACCCACACTGCTTTAAATGTAACTTAGATATATTGGCTTTCACTACGAGAAAAGCGCTATATAAATATAATTCACTTCACTTTTAAGAGGGGAGGAGTATATTGATTGACAGCTAGAATTCACCAAGTCAAGTATTTCATACATATATATATATATATATATACATATACATATACTGTTGCGTTTTGGACCAGTTGTTCCTCCCAGGGAATTCAAGTCACAATTCGCTCCCAAGTTCTTTCCGACACTTAAAGCTGAGTTGAAAAACCACCAGAGACAGAATAGGTATTTTGTTGTATATTCTCAAAGCTTTGCCAATATACATTGATTGAGACCAGTCTAACCCTAGAACATTCTATCGCGCCTCCCAAAATGGTCTGTCTTCCCGATCCCACCACCCTCTCTCTCGTCCCATCTCTGTAGACAAAACAAATGCTAGTCAAAACACATTCCAAAGAACTCAAGGTTAACACACACAGTATACTTGCAGACAGAGCAGCAAGAGAAGAAATGGAAAACACGAGCTGTTTTCAAATATGACTATGAAATAAAAGAAGTACAACTTAAATTCGGATATATGTAAATATCTGCCTCCGACAATACATATGCAAATATATATATATATATATATATATATATATATATATATATATATATATATATATATATATATATATCTACATCCTGAAAATATGCAAACAAAACTGTGTTTAGATAATTGATACTTCAAACTTGCATAAATAAATCTTAAGGAATATAACATAACTTGGCTTCTGAGAGTTTCAAAATGTAATGAATAAAATGCTAAAGTTGTTGATAAACAAGCAATTATTTTAATAATTAAATATGGTCATTTTAAATGAATTATTATGATCATTTAAAATTAATTATTTCCAATATATTTATTTTAATGTATAATTCTATGGCTGGATGTAATAAGGAGTCAGAAAAAATACAAATAAAAATACAATACATTTTGATGTTTTTAGCAAAATGTAGTAAAAATGTATTTAGATGTTTTTTTTAAATTAATAAATACATTTATTTTTAGGTAAGATAAACATAATAATACAATTTATCTCTTGTCTGGATGATTTAGTTCTTGTCACCCTGTTGTCCTCCTGTCATTAAAAAAAGGCTGTCCTCACTCAGGCCACGCCCCCTCCAGCTCCGGCTGAAAATCGGGAGATTTTCGGGAGAATATTTGTCCCGGGAGGTTTTCGGGAGAGGCGCTGAATTTCGGGAGTCTCCCGTAAAATTCGGGAGGGTTGGCAAGTATGCCTGTAACCTACATTCTGTGTGACTGAGAAAAAGGTTGAGTTTGTTTTAATGAAAATCTGTTTTTGTATCACTTTCTCCTCTTCTCCGCTCCACTAAAATTCCCCAAACCACGTCAACAAGTTTGTTTTGGAACTTCTTGTTGAATCAAGTCTACATATGTGCGGAGAGGGGTAGCTGTCGAAACGTTCATGATTGATGTATTTTTAAGCGCACAGATGAAGACAAAACTAAATAAATATCTCTTTTAAATAGAATACAACTTTTCTGAGACATTTGGTGGCCCCTGGAAATTTGCTAATAAAAATAAGCATTTTTTTTGGCTAAGTCTGTTTTGAGGAACCGTGGACCTTTTAGGGCCAAGTCCTTTTTGGATGAGCTTTGAGAGGCGACTTTTCCCTGGATTATATCAGTAACAACAGTGATGTGCAGTCACTAGAGGCAGGTGAGGCGGGGCCTCACCTGCCATCATGGAAAGAAAAAAAATGTAAAAAGAAAAAAAATAATTAAATTGTTATATGTATCCAGTGATTATACTATAAAGTTATTTTCCATTTAACTTCACCAGTTTTAGATTATTTTTATTCAAAATCGCTGAATTTTCACATTTGCCGTTCAAATACTGAGAAGAGACGGTGCGGTGAACAGCAGCCAGTTGAGGCACGTCACTCAGTGCCTCAACATGGATTCCGGACTCGGCTAACTGCTGGCCTGCTGTGCAGTGAGACCGTATTGCTATATGAATTATATTATACATTTCCATAGTTTAGTTAGCTGAGGTATATAATGTACAGTGTATTTTGTCAACAACTGTATGTGTGTAACGTATTTCTTGTGCTGAGCGATCATAAAACGGCTGCAAAAGACGCACTGGCTGAGGCTCGCCTCCTGCACCCCCGCCGTAGAATTGTTATATCAACTAAAGCCCACACTTAAACTTTCCACGTGCAAGATTGAATCTATTTAAAAAAAGTTATTTCATAAGAAGCCAAAAAGTGCAAAAACAATAATGTTGGTGTTGGAGGAGTTGTGAATGACTGCAGGGCCACAACATTAGGTACACCTGCAGACTGCAGGTGTATCTAATTCACAACTCCTCCAACACGAACATTATTGTTTTTGCACTTTTTGGCTTCTTATTAAATAAGTTGTGTAACCTATTTTTATGGGCTTTCCTCTTTGTGATGTTAAGTTCCTGTTATGCGCTGTTATACAGTATATGCCTTGAGCTCTTATTTTGAAGGCGCCAAGAGCGGAAGTGATGACATGTTGTAGTGGAGCGGAGGTTTTTGAAAGAAGGTAAATAAAGTGGTCCTCGTGTAAACTGGAGCCTCTGTGTTTATTTTGTAGTTTCATACAGTATAGGCGACATTTATAAACCCTCAGTTACACTTTTTTAAATAGATTCAATCTTGCACGTGGAAAGTTTAAGTGAGGGTTTTAGTTGATATAACACACCCGTCAGGGGGTTCATTAATCCAGCACAACAGCGGCGAATGGACTTAATTTATAAGTAAAGGTAAGACCATAATAACGTTTTTTTTTTTATTAAATGTGCTTTTTTGTGTGCTACAGTTTGTATGTGTAAAGTTAAAGTTAAGTTAAAGTAGCAATGATTGTCACACACACACTAGGTGTAATGAAATTTGTCCTCTGCATTTGACCCATCTCCTTGATCACCCCCTGGGAGGTGAGGGGAGCAGTGGGCAGCAGCGGCGCCGTGCCCGGGAATCATTTTTGGTGATTTAACCCCCAATTCCAAGCCTTGATGCTGAGTGCCAAGCAGGGAAGAATGCTGGTATGAGCTTTTAAACATAACCCGTTAACTGCTGCCAATCAAATGGTGAATAAGATACTCTTTATGTTTGTAAATGTGACTGTGATGAAGTCAGTGCCTCACCAGCCATCAACCTCACCGCACGTCACTGAGTAACAAGTAGATGGGCTGCAGACTAAATCTAGGCCCATTCAAAAAAAAGCATCCCGATAAAGCCGCTTTCTTCCCAGTAGTGCGATGTTTCGTGGGCAAAAGGCAGCACCAAATCAATGTGTGATTGTCCAAATGTATCTTTGGCGGACCGAAGCCACCACAAGTAGATGAAAGTATGAGAAACTCTGAATTCTGCCTTCCAGATGCTGTCACTGGGGAAAATGAGTGCAGACAAAGCGGCCAAGTTGAAAGCGCTCTACAGTGAGATGAGTGAAGCACTAAAGAGGTATGCTACTCTGTTTGCAATGGAAACAAGCGTCTACGTCCCTTAAATGTTCCCGTTGATACGATGGAGCCAAAGATTGCAAAGCTCAGGTGGGGAAGATGAGAAGTGTGATATCGGACTTTTGTGCCAAAAAACATCCAGAGATTATTTGCTGTAGCATATTTGGCATACCTATAAACACTATATTTCCGGTAAACTCACATTTTTCCCTTTTTTCCTGTCTTTTCCCCGTATTTCCTCTCTGTCTCTTATTTTACGGAGAGTTTCCTTCATATTTAAATACAGTACAGATGTTGACAGGTTTGTACAAACCCCAAAACCAGTGAAGTTGGCAAGTTAAATAAAAACAGAATACAAAGATTTGCAAATACTTTTCAACTTATATTCAACTGAATAGACTGCAAAGACAAGATATTTTCATGTTCAAACTGGAAAACTTTATTTTTTGCAAATACTAGCTCATTTGAAATTAGATGCCTGCAACAAAAACGCTGGCACAAGTGGCAAAAAAGACTGAGAAAGTCGAGGAATGCTCATCAAACACTTATTTGGAACATCCCACAGGTGAACAGATTCCATGAAATGCTCAGTCGTTCACAAACAAGGATGGGGCGAGGGTCACCACTTTGTCAACAAATGCCTGAGCAAATTGTTGAACAGTTTAAGAACAACATTTCTCAACCAGCTACTGCAAGGAATTTAGGGATTTCACCATCTACGCTCCGTAATATCATCAAAAGATTCAGAGAATCTGGAGAAATCACTGCACGTAAGCGGCAATGTCCGTGACATTCGATCCCTCAGGCGGTGGAAAGGATATCACCACATGGGCTCAGGAACACTTCAGAAAACCACTGTCAGTAACTACAGTGCATCACTACATCTGTAAGTGCAAGTTAAAACTCTACTGTGCAAAGCCAAAGCCATTTATCAACAACACCCAGAAACGCCGCCGCCTTCGCTGGGCCCGAGCTCATCTAAGATGGACTAATGCAAAGTGGAAAAGTGTTCTGTGGTCTGACGAGTCCACATTTCAATTCTTTTTTGGAAACAGTGGATGTCATGTCCTCCGGAACAAAGAGGAAAAGAGCCATCCGGATTGTTATATGCGCAAAGTTCAAAAGCCAGCATGTGTGATGGTATGGGGGTGTATTAGTGCCCAAGACATGGGTAACTTACACATCTGTGAATGCACCATTAATGCTGAAAGGTACATGCAGGTTTTGGAGAAATATATGTTGCCATCCAAGCAACGTTATCATGGACGCCCCTGCTTATTTCAGCAAGACAATGCCAAGCCACGTGTTACAACAGTGTGGCTTCATAGTAAAAGAGTGCGGGTACTAGACTGGCCTGCCTGTAGTCCAGACCTGTCTCCCATTGAAAATGTGAAGCCTAAAATAGCACAACTTAAGCTGTACATCAAGCAAGAATGGGAAAGAATTCCACCTGAAAAGTTTCAAAAATTGGTCTCCTTAGTTCCCAAATGTTAACTGAGTGTTGTTAAAAGGAAAGGCCATGTAACACAGTGGTGAAAATGCCCCTGTGCCAAATTTTTTGCAATGTGTTGCTGCCACTAAATTCTAAGTTAATGATTATTAGCAAAAATAAATTAAGTTTCTCAGTTCTAACATGAAATATCTTGTCTTTGCAGTCTATTCCATTGAATATAAATTGAAAAGGATTTGCAGATTATTGTATTCTGTTTTTATTTACCATTTACACAACGTGCCAACTTCACTGGTTTTGGGTTTTGTATTTTGAGCTTCCAAATACTCGACATAGCATTGTAACATTGTTAAGGGTACACCAGCACAGTCCATTGATAAGCAATACCATGTTGTCAAATTATGAGGTTACGTCCTTATTTTCTCCAACAGTGCCCAGGAATCAGAGTTAAAGCTTTTGGAAGAGACGAAGAAGTTCCGTGCCGACCTAAAGAAGATTCATGCCGACTTGGAGAGAACAGAAGAGCCGAATACCTCCGAGGAGCCCACCAGTGAGGCGGACAGACTGAGGCTTCAGCTCCTGCAGGCGTTCAATGAGCTGAAAGCAGTGGAGGACAGGGACTACATGACACAGCATCAGCTCAAGTGGTGAGCCTTTTTCATAGGGCTAGTTAAAAGGCAGTACCAGAGCTTGGGACTAATCACATTCACACAGTTGATCCAAACAACAGTTGCCAGTGGAATTCATACCTGCCAACTTTTGAAATCAGAAAAACCTAGTAGCCAGGGTCCAGGGGCCGCAGGCCCCGGTAGGTCCAGGACAAAGTCCTGGTGCGACGCAAAATGATTATTAGCATTCAGACAGGTTAAAATGTTGCTAAAACCATCACTTTTCTATCAGTCACAGTGACTTTTCAAAACAAAAATATTACAGCAAAAATCATATGGGTTGATTGACATGTTTATTCTGTAAGCTAACTTCAATAGTTTGAAATTATTTTGACAGTTAATGACAGTTATCCTGTCAACCTTTCACAAGACTTCAATTTGTTCATTGAAAGTATAAACACTTTTTATAGTAAACAAATGGTAAAACAGTACTAAACAATTCCATTAAAAACAAATTGGTGTCATTATTAACTTTCTGTCCAAGCTTGTATAATCTACTGCCTTGTTCAATTGTAAAAAATATTCTGTGCCTAAAATTCACTTTTCTATCACAATTATCATACTGTAAACATGGTAAGCTAACTTCATTAAAATTAATAGTCCTGTCAATAGCATGGAATTACAATTCAAATGTAGTTTTTTTGTAAGCCTTTCAAAAGAATTCAAAATATGAAAAATGAATGAAAATTAATTGAAGCCATCAGACACTTGAAAAGTGGCACATCACATCTCTAATGCATACCTTCCAACTACTCCGGTTTTCCCGTAATTAGTACGGTTTTCATCAATCTATTCCGGGTTACGGTTGCAGTGATAAAAAATACGGTTTTTCATTAATTAAAAAAAAAATTTTTTTTTAAATGCGCGAGGCTATTTATAGCACCGCTGCCAAGCACGAGGCACCAGTTGCCATTGTTTCCAAACGAGCGAACGATCATGGAATCAGCCGGAGAAAAATCGCAAACGAGTCTTAAACCGAAAAGAAAACTGCAGTCATTCCGTGAAGAATATTCAAAAGCCTATCCGGGAATAATTATCCGTTCCAAAAAGGGTGAAAACTACGCCAATTGCACCTTGTGCAGACAAGATTTTTCGATCGGACACGGAGGAATTAGCGATGTAAAAGACCACGTTGGGACAAAAAAACACAAGTCTAATGCCGTTGCTAGCGATACAAGTGGAAAACTTTGGATTTTAGCCACAAAAAGGTAATGACACCAATGTTATCTATTGGAATTGTTTAGTACTGTTATACTGTTAAAAGTGTTTATACTATTTATGCTTTCAAGTCCAAGTTGAAGAAATCTTGTTAAATGTTGACAGCATAACTACCAAAATACAGAAGTATGTCCTTAATATTTTTGCAGTGCTATTTCTGTTGAAAAGTTCAAATGATTACATTAGAGATGTGATGTGCCACTTTTCAAGTGTCTGATGGCTTCAATTAATTTTCATAAATTTTTCATATTTTGAATTCTTTTGAAAGGCTTACAAAAAAACTACATTTGAATTGTAATTCCATGCTATTGACAGGACTATTCATTTTAATGAAGTTAGCTTACCATGTTTACAGTATGATAATTGTGATAGAAATGTGAATTTTAGGCACAGAATATTTTTTACAATTGAACAAGGCAGTAGATTATACAAGCTTGGACAGAAAGTTAATAATGACACCAATTTTTTTTTTTATGGAATTGTTTAGTACTGTTTTACCATTTGTTTACTGTAAAAAGTGTTTATACTTTCAATTAACAAATAGAAGTCTTGTGAAAGGTTGACAGGATAACTGGCATTAACTGTCAAAATAATTTCAAACTATTGAAGTTAGCTTACAGAATAAACATATGATTTTTGCTGTAATATTTTTGTTTTGAAAAGTCACTGTGACTGATAGAAAAGTGATGGTTTTAGCAACATTTTAACCTGTCTGAATGCTAATAATCATTTTGCGTCGGGGGGCGAAGCCTGAACCCCCCACCAGGACTTTGTCCTGGACCTACCGGGGCCTGTGGCCCCTGGACCCTGGCTACTAGGTTTTTCTGATTTCAAAAGTTGGCAGGTATGCTAATGTAATCATTTGAACTTTTCAACAGAAATAGCACTGCAAAAATATTAAGGACATACTTCTGTATTTTGGTAGTTATGCTGTCAACATTTAACAAGATTTCTTCAACTTGGACTTGAAAGCATAAATAGTATAAACACTTTTAACAGTATAACAGTACTAAACAATTCCAATAGATAACATTGGTGTCATTACCTTTTTGTGGCTAAAATCCAAATTTAGCAACGGCATTAGACTTGTGTTTTTTTGTCCCAACGTGGTCTTTTACATGGCTAATTCCTCCGTGTCCGATCGAAAAATCTTGTCTGCACAAGGTGCAATTCGCGTAGTTTTCACCCTTTTTGGAAGGGATAATTATTCCCGGATAGGCTTTTGAATATTCTTCACGGAATGACTGCGATTTTCTTTTCGGTTTAAGACTCGTTTGCGATTTTTCTCCGGCTGATTCCATGATCGTTCGCTCGTTTGGAAACAATGGCAACTGGTGCCTCGTGCTTGGCAGCGGTGCTATAAATAGCCTCGCGCATGGCATTCGGAATGGCTCGATAGGAAGTTACGGGAAGCAGTGTCGATTGTCATTGTTGTTACGCGATTTCCTGAATAAAACTTTTAAAAAAATATTTTTTTTAATGAATGAAAAAACGTATTTTTTATCACTGCAACCGTAACCCGGAATAGGTTGATGAAAACCGTACTAATTACGGGAAAAGCGGAGTAGTTGTCAGGTATGGGAATTGAACATTTCCTCCCTGCAAAGTGTTTACTTGTCGGAGCGCTTTGACGTCAGTGTTTGGGGGTTAGTCTCTCCTACTCTCAGTTGTCACCAGCCACTTTCCTCAATTCTGCCGCAGGCCTGGCTTTTCCTTCCTCCAAATGTCTCGCCGCCACTATCGCTGCGTCCAAAGGGTCAGACGCACCCAGAGAAATGGAAAAGAACATCTTTTTTTTTTGTTCCACTGGAGTCAGGCTGAGGTCACGGGAACACTGCCAGGCAACATGATAACATGCACCGCTGCTTCCTGAACATTCAGTCCTGTGACCACCTTTATTTAGAAAAAACAAAAATAACATCCACTTTGTAGTCCGTCCCCTCGTTGCAGACTCGCCTCACCTTACCTCACCCTTGTTTGCAGTCTCCGGGAAGAGAAGCGGTATCTGGTGAAGGAGAACAACATTCCGCTCCAACCTGATGTAAGTTCATCACAGCAGCTGTCAGGTGGAGTTACTGACATTTCGTCTGAGAGAGCTTGATTTTTAACTTCCATGCATCCAGTAGTGCCCTGTTGGAAACCATGAAGAGTGGACCTTAATACAAACCCCGTTTCCATATGAGTTGGGAAATTGTGTTAGATGTAAATATAAACGGAATACAATGATTTGCAAATCATTTTCAAGCCATATTCAGTTGAATATGCTACAAAGACAACATATTTGATGTTCAAACTCATAAACTTTTCTTTTTTTTTTGCAAATAATAATTAACTTAGAATTTCATGCCAGCAACACGTGACAAAGAAGTTGGGAAAGGTGGCAATAAATACTGATAAAGTTGAGGAATGCTCATCCAACACTTCACTATGATCCACTATGAACTGGACTCTCACAATATTATGTTCGATCCACTATGGACTGGACTCTCACTATTATGTTAGATCCACTATGGACTGGACTCTCACTATTATGTTAGATCCACTATGGACTGGACTCTCACACTATTATGTTAGATCCACTATGGACTGGACTCTCACACTATTATGTTAGATCCACTATGGACTGGACTCTCACAATATTATCTTAGATCCACTATGGACTGGACTCTCGCTACTATGTTAGATCCACTATGAACTGGAATCTCACAATATTATCTTAGATCCACT
This sequence comes from Nerophis lumbriciformis, assembly GCF_033978685.3. Taxonomy (NCBI): domain Eukaryota; kingdom Metazoa; phylum Chordata; class Actinopteri; order Syngnathiformes; family Syngnathidae; genus Nerophis; species Nerophis lumbriciformis. The sequence goes on along the minus strand of NC_084552.2, from coordinate 602,012 downwards.
ATGGACTGGACTCTCACTATTATGTTAGATCCACTATGGACTGGACTCTCACTATTATGTTAGATCCACTTTGGACTGGACTCTCACAATATTATGTTAGATCCACTATGGACTGGACTCTCACTATTATGTTAGATCCACTATGGACTGGACTCTCACTATTATGTTAGATCCACTATGGACTGGACTCTCACTATTATGTTAGATCCACTATGGACTGGACTCTCACACTATTACGTTAGATCCACTATGGACTGGACTCTCACTATTATGTTAGATCCACTATGGACTGGACTCTCACACTATTATGTTAGATCCACTATGGACTGGACACTCACACTATTATGTTAGATCCACTATGGACTGGACTCTCACTATTATCTTAGATCCACTATGAACTGGACTCTCACTATTATGTTAGATCCACTATGGACTGGACTCTCAATATTATGTTAGATCCACTATGGACTGGATTCTCACTATTATGTTAGATCCACTATGGACTGGACTCTCACTATTATGTTAGATCCACTATGGACTGGACTCTCACTATTATGTTAGATCCACTATGGACTGGACTCTCACTATTATGTTAGATCCACTCGACGTCCATTGCACCGGTCGCCCAGAGGGGGGCGGTCCCCTCCAAGGTTTCTCATTGTCCCATTGGGTTGAGTTTTTCCTTGTGGGATCTGAGCCGAAGTTGTCGTTGGGGCTTGTGCAGCCCTTTGAGACAATTGTGATTTAGGGCTATATAAGTAAACATTGAATATTGGCTACCAGCGGCACACAAAGTGAAGGAATGAAACGTTGCTACTTGGAGACATGCTTGGCCCACGGAGGCGTAAACCGAAACGTTGACATATGGAGGGGTTTGAAAAATCCGGTTCCACTGTACTGTTGCAAAATGGTCAGTGAGATGTGAGGGACAGACTCACTTGATTCAGATCTTTGAACTTGAATAATTCATGTGTTATTGGATCATACAGGAGGAGATGGAGAGCACCACAAAGACCCTCCAGGACAAATGTGAGGAACTTCAAAAAGAGGTGGCCCAAAGACAGGGGGAAGTCAGGTATTCATTTTCTCATATGCACTAGGGCTGCAGCTAACGATTATTTTTCTATCGATTAATCTATAGATTATTTTTTCGATTAATCGGTTAATCTATAGATTATTTTTTTCGATTAATCTATAGATTATTTTTCCTTTTACCGATTTTTTTTTTTATTTAAAATGAAGAGGAAAAAATAAATGTAGGCCAGTTTTTTCAAAAGGCATGGCTTTTATTTACAAAAAAAAAAGTATGGCCACTCAGTCAACATTGACAACAACATGACAAAATATTCTGTAACAATGTAAACATTTAAAACTTTTAACATTTAACAAAATTAAAAGTAGCTTATTTGCTTTTTAATGTGCAAATATAAAAGTAAACATCCAGTGCAAATCTTAATATTCTGGAATAGTATAAGCATTTCAAAAGTAAAAGTATTGCTTATTTTGCTTTAAAATGTGCAAAAATAAAGATAAACATCCAATACAAAAAAGTGCAAAACGGAAATATTCTGTAACAAGTGTAAACATTTCAACAAAAGTAAAAGTATTGCTTATTTGCTAAAATGTGCAAAAATAAAGCTAAACATCCAATACAAAAAAGTGTACAGTGTAAACATTTCAACAAAAGTAAAAGTATTGCTTATTTTGCTTAATAACACAACAATGATAGTATGATTAAAGTGAAAGTTAATTGTTGGTTTGTACATAGTATATGTAACTGTTAATGTTGTAAAAGGTATTTGCACAACTAATTAACGTTAGCGTTTGTGACACGTCTTGTGCCGTGGGGTTCTTTCAGGACCGACAGACTGAACGCCAGACGGCTTTGCCAGGTTTACAATCTTTTAATTTTACACAAAGTCTTTTCTCTTCCAACTGCGCGGATCGCGCACCTGGGCACGATTGCGGCGTCGCTCCCGGCGCGCCCCGCCTCGCCGCTCGCTCGCCGCCGCCGCCTCTCCACAGCGTTAAAGAGGAGCGCGTCTTTGTAAACACTGAACAGGCACGCCAAACGCGCCTCTCAGAGCGAAACGGTGCTTTAGTTTATGAATTTACAACGCAGATACAAATGACACATTCATGTTTTTGTGTAATAATGACAACGTATACGCACGCGGACGATTGACTTGTTGATGGTGATGGCAAGAACGCTGTCGGGGGTTTTCTTTTCAAATGTTCGTTCATAGCCGTTGTGCTGCTATGATAGGCCATTTCCGCTCGACACAGTGTGCATACAACAACATTATTAGGCCTTTTATTGAAATACTCCCACACTTTTGACGACTTTTGGCATTTGTGACATGACAGTAAAGTAGTGTGACGTAAATATGCGACGCGCCGACGCACAAAAACGGCGTCGACGTATTTACGTAACCGATGACGTCGACTATGTCGACGCGTCGTTTCAGCCTTAATATGCACGTATTTTCTCTTTTGGTGTTTTTTTTAATTTATTTAAAAAAAAAAAGGGGCCTGCGCAGCTATTAATTATGTATGAAACGTTTTGGGAGATTGTGTACTTGCTACGTGTTTTCCACAGAAGTCTGATGGACGATATGGCAACCCATCAAACGCAGTTATTGCAGGAACAGAACGAGCTGGAAGACATGAGGAAAATCATGGAGCTGAAAGAGGTGTGTGTGTGTACGAGGCAGCGAGTGGGCATTGCCTCCATTAATAAAATAACAAATCTGCCTCCTCTCTCTCTCTCCTCTGTGTGTTGCAAGGCCGAGAAAGCTCAGCTCCTCGCCGCACCTGAGCAGATTTTAAAAGAGATTGGAGGGAAACGCTCCAAGAGGGAGTGAGTGCAGGAGACAACTCTCACAATTTGTATCCAATAATTGCAGGAAATGTTCCAAACGCCCGGGATATAAACTCTAAATGAGCCGCTTAGACTGCAGCACAAGAAAACAGAAATGGCTCAATTTGTTACTTGATGCACACTAGACTATCAAACTGTTCATTAAAGGAGATAACAAATAAAACACGTTCTTCAATCTACAGTGATGTTTCAAATTGAAGGTGTGAAGTTGTAATCGCCGAGAGTACCAAGAGTGAAGCAGTTTCTGTGTTTTTTTTTCCTTTTTAGAGCCGCAGTGAAGGTGCTAGAAGCAATGGACGCCGAGGTTTCCGACATCAAGCGGCAAGCCAGGGAGGTGAAGGAGCACAACCGCCTCCTCGGGGCACAAAAGGAGGAGCTCGCCAAGGAGCTGGAGGCTCTCAAGGCTCAAGCGGAGGCCTTTGAGAGGAGGTGCGGGCAGCTGGAGAAAGAGCAGGAGGTCAGCAGGGAAGAAGAGGCGGAGCTAATGGGGCACAGGTACGATTGTTGAGTGCTGGGATTGACAGTATTCAATAACAAAATGTCCTTCTGTTAAATCATACTTGCCAACCCTCCCGGAGACTCCCGAAATTCAGCGCCTCTCCCGAAAACCTCCCGGGACAAATTTTCTCCCGAAAATCTCCCGAAATTCAGGCGGAGCTGGAGGCCACGCCCCCTCCAGCTCCAGGCGGACCTGAGTGACGTGTTGACAGCCTGTTCACACGTCCGCTTTCCCACAATATAAACAGCTAATGATGGAGGGCGAGTTCTTGGTTTCTTATGTGGGTTTATTGTTAGGCAGTTTCATTAACGTCCTCCCAGCGCGGTAACAACACACAACAACAGTGTCTACCGTAAAGCAGTTGGTCTGCCGTAAACAGCAATGTTGTGACACTTTTAAACAGGACAATACTGCCATCTACTGTACATGCATATGTGACCCACCCATAATGTCACATTTTTGTGTTGATTTATTTATTTTATTTTGTGGTTTGAATTCGTTTTTGGAGCTGTCATTACACATTTATCAGTATTCACATTGGTCAGTAGGGGGCAGTAGGGCGTTTCTTCCCAATTGAATGCTATCACCTGCAGACCGGAAGTGTCTTGTCATTCTGATGAGCGCCACCAGTCTGTGAACAATTGAAACGTCCTGTGTGCTTTTTCCTCCTGTACAACAGGTTAGTTTTGGTGAATCAACTCACTGAATAATATCCATGTGGTCTACTATTTCCCATCTATAACATTTACTGTACTGTGCCAACTGTACTACTATAAGAATACATCTTTTCTATTGTTTTATTGAAAATAAAACATTTGGCTGTCATCTGTTTTAATTATGAGACACAATTGTGTCAAAGTCAGGATTTTTTATTTCATGCTTGAAATAAGAAATGATTACTTTGAAAAAGCAGTTTTATACTTGTGAGTGTTGATGACACAGCTTTGCAACACTTGATATTCTAGTTTCAAGCATGTTTTACTCAATATAGGTCATCAAAACTTAGAATTTCATGGCTGCAACACGTGCCAAAGTAGTTGGGAAAGGGCATGTTCACCACTGTGTTACATGGCCTTTCCTTTTAACAACACTCAGTAAACGTTTGGGAACTGAGGAGACACATTTTTGAAGCTTCTCAGGTGGAATTCTTTCCCATTCTTGCTTGATGTACAGCTTAAGTTGTTCAACAGTCCGGGGGTCTCCGTTGTGCTATTTTAGTAATGCACCACACATTTTCAATGGGAGACAGGTCTGGACTACTGGCAGGCCAGTCTAGTATCCGCACTCTTTTACTATGAAGCCACATTGATGTAAGACGTCGCTTGGCATTGTCTTGATGAAATAAGCAGGGGCGTCCATATTAACATTGCTTGGATGGCAACATATGTTGCTCCAAAACCTGTATGTACCTTTCAGCATTAATGGTGCCTTCACAGATGTGTAAGTTACCCATGTCTTGGGCACTAATACACCCCCATACCATCACACATGCTGGCTTTTACACTTTGCGCCTATAACAATCCGGATGGTTCTTTTCTTCTTTGGTCCGGAGGACACGACGTCCACAGTTTCCAAAAACAATTTGAAATGTGGACCACAGAACACTTTTCCACTTTGTATCAGTCCATCTTAGATGAGCTCAGGCCCAGCGAAGCCGACGGCGTTTCTGGGTGTTGTTGATAAACGGTTTTCGCCTTGCATAGGAGAGTTTTAACTTGCACTTACACGTGTAGTGACCAACTGTAGTTACTGACAGTGGTTTTCTGAAGTGATCCTGAGCCCATGTGGTGATATCATTTACACACTGATGTCGCTTGTTGATGCAGTACAGCCTGAGGGATCCAAGGTCACGGGCTGAGCTGCTTACGTGCAGTGATTTCTCCACATTCTCTGAACCCTTTGATGATATTACGAACCGTAGATGGTGAAGTCCCTAAATTCCTTGCAATAGCTGCTTGAGAAAGGTTTTTCTTAAACTGTTCAACAATTTGCTCAGGCATTTGTTGACAAAGTGGTGACCCTCGCCCCGTCCTTGTTTGTGAACGACTGAGCATTTCATGGAGTCTACTTTTATACCCAATCATGGCACCCACCTGTTCCCAATTAGCCTGTTCACCTGTGGGATGTTCCAAATAAGTGTTTGATGAGCATTCCTCAACTTTATCAGTATTTATTGCCACCTTTCCCAACTTCTTTGTCACGTGTTGCTGGCATCAAATTCTAAAGTTAATGATTATTTGCAAAAAAAAAATAAAGTTTATGAGTTTGAACATCAAATATGTTGTCTTTGTAGCATATTCAACTGAATATGGCTTGAAAATGATTTGCAAATCATTGTATTCTGTTTATATTTACATCTAACACAATTTCCCAACTCATATGGAAACGGGGTTTGTAAAACACTCTAACATAAAATCTGCTTAGTGAGAATAGTTATCTTATCAGACAGAAAAAAAGCAAATATCACCCTTATTTGAGATATTTAATCTTACTTGGATTTCAGTTTTTGCACTGTGGAGCCTATCTCAGCTGCATTTGGGCGGAAGGCGGGGTACACCCTGGACAAGTCGCCACCTCATCGCAGGGCCAACACAGATAGACAGACAACATTCACACACTAGGGCCCATTTAGTGTTGCCAATCAACCTATCCCCAGGTGCCAATCAATCAGGTGCCAATCAACCTATCCCCAGGTGCACGTCTTTGGAAGTGGGAGGAAGCCGGAGTAGCCATGCAAACTCCACACAGAAAGATCCTGAGGAAGTTGGTATTGTGAGGCACATGCACTAACCCATGCTTTTTTTTATTACCAGAGGGATCCTGGAAATGAAGTTGCAGAGTATCACGTGCGAGCATAAGCTTCTGTTCAAGAGTCAATCCATGCAGCTCAGAGAGAAAAAAAGGTAAAAATAAATAAATAATCAAGGCAATTTAATAATACATTGTCCTTGAGGGGGATTGGTGCTCGGGCCGTAGAATGAACACGGATACACCTCGGAATCAACGTATGCGTTTAAAGCTGATTAAAAGCTAATCAAACGTCTCCTGCGGTCTTCAACGTGCTTCATTTGAGACATTGATGCTGATGAAAGGTTTCCTGTCGGCTGCAGGCAGATGCAAGCCTTCAAGAGGATGGAGCGAGCGCTGACCATGGCCACCGAGCAGCTTCAACACACGCAATCTACCTGCGCCCACCTGCAAGCACAGGTGACCTACTGCATGTCAGCTTCTACTCAGTTTGCGCCTCAAAACACAGGTGTGTGGCACGTTACTTGACATTTGCCCTGACATCGGTGGCATGCAGTTTCCTGTAACTTCACTGTTCCGTACAGTTTGTGAAGCGAAAGAGAGAAGTCAAGGGAAAGGTGTCAGCACATATCACACGCACACCAAAGGAAATCACATTGACACATTAGGGATTCCGCGTATTTAGGAAATGTCGCAAACAAAGCCTATTTTTTTACTTTTACTGACGTCCAACTTGTGGCAGGATGCGTTGAAGTGCTTTTCAAATTCAACCAGCACATCCTTTCCAATTCAACAGCAACAATAAATCATTCATCGTCTTTATCTAAATGCTTGTTGACTATTATCACAGTGCTACCCGCGCTTTTTGTTAGTAATGCGTTCCAAAAGGTCCGCCAAAAACTGAAAAGCATGAAAAAAAACATGTTTTCATTCAAAATGTCAATTCAATTGGTCCCTTCCAGAAACCTAAAATATCAACACAAAATGTCATTTTACAGAGAGTAATTAGAGTTGTTCTATGCAAAAATACTAGTGCTGTCAAGTGATAATAATTAAAAAAAAAAAATCAGATTAATCCATACTTGCCAACCCTCCCGGATTTTCCGGGAGACTCCCGAAATTCAGCGCCTCTCCCGAAAACCTCCCGGGACAAATTTTCCTCGAAAATCTCCCGAAATTCATGGACCTGAGTCTGCTAACCCACAATATAACCAGCATACCTGCCCAATCACGTTATAACTGTAGAATGATGTTCTTGGTTTCTTATGTGAGTTTATTGTTAGGCAGTTTCATTAACGTCCTCCCAGCGCGGCAACAACACACAACAACAGCAGTCACGTTTTTGTATACCGTAAAGCAGTTCGTCTGCCGTAAACAGCAATGTTGTGACACTCTTAAACAGGACAATACTGCCATCTAGTGCATTTGATGAAAGCACTTTTGTGCGTGCCACACATCAATGCATCATCAGAGAGGGTGTTCAGCATGGTTAGAAAAATAGTGACAAGAGAATAGAACAAGGATGGACAATTCAACCCTTAACTCAACAATGAGTAGATGAGTGTTATGTGTGTATATGTGTAAATAAATGAACACTGTAATTCAAGTATTTATTTTTTTATATATATAATACAATTAATATATATATATATATATATATATATATATATATATATATATATATATATATATATATATACATATAATAAAATAAATATATATATATATATATATATATATATATATGTATGTATATATATATATATATATAGCTAGAATTCATTGAACGTCAAGTATTTGTTATATATATGAAATACTTGACTTGGTGAATTCTAGCTGTAAATATACTACTCCCCTTTTAGGCACGCCCCCAACCACGCCCCCCTCCCACCCCGACCACCCTCCCCCCACCTCCCGAAATCGGAGGTCTCAAGGTTGGCAAGTATGGATTAATCACACTCTTGAATTTTGATTACCGTATATTTCGGAATATAAGTCGCACCGGAGTATAAGTCGCACCTGCTGAAAATGCATAAAAAAGAAGGGGAAAAACATATATAAGTCGCACTGGAGTATAAGTCACATTTTTCGGGGAAATGTATTTGATAAAACCCAACACCAGTTTACCCCTTTTTTCCGGAGGGTTCGGCTTTTGATGTGATTTTTCGCCAAAGTATTGCCCCTGTTTTCATATAACGTCTCCATTGTCGTTAACCAAACATTGCGCATAACAAACTATGTTAAGTTGTTTATGTGTGTGTTTACTACATTATCTCTTATCTGTATGTACTTATGTACCTTGCTTGCTATATTGTAGCTAAGACTTTCAAAATGTGCACCTAATTCTTACTATACTTACCATATTTTTCAGATTATAAATCGCTCCGGAGTATAAATCGCACCGGCCAAATGTAAATGTGTTCCAAAAGGTCCGCCAAAAACTGAATCGCATGAAAAAAAAACATGTTTTCATTCAAAATGTCAATTCAATTGATCCCTTCCAGAAACCTACAATATCAACACAAAATGTCATTTTGTGTTGATAGTAATTATAGTAATTATAGTGTTTCTATGCAAAAATACTAGTGCTGTCAAGTGATCATGAAAAAAAAAAATCAGATTAATCACACTCTTGAATTTTGATTACCGTATTTTTCGGAGTATAAGTCGCACCTGCTGAAAATGCATACAAAAGAAGGGGAAAAACATATATAAGTCGCACTGGAGTATAAGTCGCATTTTTTGGGGAAATGTATTTGATAAAACCCAACACCAGTTTAACCCTTTTTTCCGGAGGGTTCGGCTTTTGATGTGATTTTTCGCCAAAATATTGCCCCTGTTTTCATATAGCGTCTCCATTGTCGTTAACCAAACATTGCGCATAACAAACTATGTTAAGCTGTTTATGTGTGTGTTTACTACATTATCTCTTATCTGTATGTACTTATGTACCTTGCTTGCTATATTGTAGCAAAGACTTTCAAAATGTGCACTTAATTCTTACTATACTTACCATATTTTTCAGATTATAAATCGCTCTGGAGTATAAATCGCACCGGCCAAAAATGCATAATAAAGAAGGAAAAAAACATATATAAGTCGCACTGGAGTATAAGTCGCATTTTTTGGGGAAGTGTATTTGATAAAAGCCAACAGCAAGAATAGACATTTGAAAGGCAATTTAAAATAAATAAAGAATAGTGAACAACAGGCTGAATAAGTGTACGTTATATGAGGCATAAATAACCAACTGGTATGTTAACGTAACATATTATGGTAAGAGTCATTCAAATAACTATAACATATAGAACATGCTATACAATCTGTCACTCCTAATCGCTAAATCCCATGAAATCTTATACGTCTAGTCTCTTACGTAAATGAGCTAAATAATATTATTTGATATTTTACGGTAATGTGTTAATAATTTCACACATAAGTTGCTCCTGAGTATAAGTCCCACCCCCAGCCAAACTATGAAAAAAACTGCAACTTATAGTCCGAAAAATACGGTAATTATGATTCATCACAGGTATTATTTGCTCGCATGAATACAATTTGCTTAAGAAAACACCCAAATATTTGGATACAAATGCAATTTTGTAGTCAGAATCTCATACTGAACTACAAGTCGTTGATTTGCTCAAAACTAGGTTACAATACCGTATTTTTCGGATTATAAATCGCGTTTTTTTTCATAGTTTGGCCACCGACTTATACTTTGGAGCGACTTATGTGTGAAATTATTAACACAATACCGTAAAATATCAAATAATATTATTTAGCTCGTTCATGTAAGAGATTAGACGTATATCAGCAATCGTCTCACACACACACGTCAACCAATACAAATTTGGCCGGGGCGGGTCATGGCAGAAGTGCATTGTGGAAAAAAAGATTCTACCTGCTACTATTTAGGTACTTATGAAGACTAATTAGGAGTGACAGATTGTTTGGTAAACATATACTGTAGCATGTTCTATATGTTATAGTTATTTGAATGACTCTTACCATAATATGTTACGTTAACATACCAGTTGGTTATTTATGCCTCATATAACGTACACTTATTCACCCTGTTGTTCACTATTCTTTATTTATTTTAAATTGCCTTTCAAATGTCTATTCTTGCTGTTGGCTTTTATCAAATACATTTCCCCCAAAAATGCGACTTATACTCCAGTGCGACTTATATATGGTTTTTTTCTTCTTTATTATGCATTTTCGGCCGGTGCGACTTATACTCCAGAGCGATTTATAATCTGAAAAATATGGTAAGTATAGTAAGAATTAGGTGCACATTTTGAAAGTCTTTGCTACAATATAGCAAGCAAGGTACATAAGTACATACAGATAAGAGATAATGTAGTAAACACACACATAAACAACTTAACATAGTTTGTTACGCGCAATGTTTGGTTAATGACAATGGAGACGTTATATGAAAACAGGGGCAATACTTTGGCGAAAAATCACATCAAAAGCCGAACCTTCCGAAAAAAGGGGCAAACAAAAAGCTTTCAGGAAAAGAGAGCGGATGAGGGTATGTCTACAGAATATATTAATTGATGAAAACTTTATTCATTACTCGCGGTTTTACGTAAATTATTATCCATAAACTGTGTTTACCAATAATTTAGCTTAAAAACTTTTTTTTTTTTCAATCATTCGAGTACATTCGGGTAGTCTTGTGTAATGCAGTATTTTGTGTCTATTTAGGTATGGTTAACCTGAGTGCTGAAATCGTGGAAAAATATATGTTCTTAGCGCGCCTGAAATGGGCTGTCTGCACTCTCAAAGTGCATGTTGTTGCCAAATGTATTTCATATGCTGTAAACCTAGTTCATAGTTGTTAGTTTCCTTTAATGCCAAACAAACACATACCAATCGTTGGTTAGAAGGCGATCGCCAAATTCGTCCTCGCTTTCTCCCGTGTCGCTGGCTGTCGTGTCGTTTTCGTGGGTTTCGCTTGCATACGGTTCAAACCGATATGGCTCAATAGCTTCAGTTTCTTCTTCAGTTTCGTTTTCGCTACCTGCCTCCACACTACAACCATCCGTTTCAATACATGCGTAATCTGTTGAAACGCTTAAGCCGCTGAAATCCGAGTCTGAATCCGAGCTAATGTCGCTATAGCTTGCTGTTCTATCCGCCATGTTTGTTTGTGTTGGCATCACTATGTGACGTCACAGGAAAATGGACGGGTGTATATAACGATGGTTAAAATCAGGCACTTTGAAGCTTTTTTTTAGGGATATTGCGTGATGGGTAAAATTTTGAAAAAAACTTCGAAAAATATAATAAGCCACTGGGAACTGATTTTTAATGGTTTTAACCCTTCTGAAATTGTGATAATGTTCCCCTTTAATAATCAAATGTAAACAATCAAATGCAGATACTTTTTCTTATGCCTTCTGATGTCTCTCTCTCTCTCTCTCTCTGCTCACTACTTGCTGTCCATATCCTACCAAGTCAGACCTACACTGTTCCAATATCCATTTCTCTGTTCTCAATTGTTGATGACTGATGATAACAACCAAACCCAACCTCCCCTCCCCCCCCGGATTGTAAATAATGTAAATAATTCAACGTGATGATCTTGTGTGATGTCTGTATTATGATGATAGTATATATGATAGTATATATCTGTATCATGAATTAAACAAGTGGAAAAACGTATTGGGGTGTTACCATTTAGTGGTCAATTGTACGGAATATGTACTTCACTGTGCAACCTACTAATAAAAGTCTCAATCAATCAATAAGAAGTTACATGACCTTGTTTAGTTTACCATTGCAACTTTTTCTCCTATGAAAGGCGAGGGATACAAACATGGAGGTACCACTGTGTTTGTATTTCCACACATAATTGGAAGTTTCAACGCTGTTGAGACTGAGCAAAAGCAGACATAAAACTTTTCACTGTGACTTTCTGACTTCAATTTCTAGTTAGAGCCTCTTCCAAAAAGAGGGGCCAGAGTCGCGCAGAGGATGGCTCTTCAGAAAGAAGTGGATGCTCTCAAAGTCAGCTTTGAAAAACAGGTGAGGACGTGGGCGCCGCGTGTGGGCGCAAGCAATATCTTTCTGCCGCCTCATTAGTCCTGCATATCTACAACGGTGAGAAACAAAGCATAGCATTGTCTAGAATATGTCCTTTTCACTACAAGCAAAAACAACAGCTGAGAACAATGGTGAACACAAAGCCGTTGTCCTCCCTTGCTAGTTGTCAAGAAGCAAAGAAGCCAGCCAGAAGCAGCAGCAGTATGGGATCATTCAGGAGCTGCTGAGGGAGTCAGACGGCCTGAGAGAAGAACTGCATCATCTCCGCTGTCTCACATACATTAAAGCAGAGGAGAGGGGCCACAAGCACCGGGAGATGTTACGAGCTCAGGTACAGCAGAAACACACACTAATATTACACTGACTTAGGGGTGTAACGCTACGTGTATTTGTACTCAACCGTTTCGCTACGGGGGGTTCGGTTCGGTTCGGAGGTGTACCCAACCAATTTCCACACCAACATATTAAGCTAAACTAAAGTCTTAACAAGCTGCTTCGCACAGCAACCAGCATTGTCCCACCCACACAACCATCTGATTGGCTACACACAGAGCGCTAACAGCCAATCAGCAGTGCGTATTCAGAGCGGTAACAGCCAATCAGCAGTGTGTATTCAGAGCGCATGTAGTCAGTGCTTAGCGTTTAGCAGGTAAGCATCAGGCAGCGGACTCTCCCCAAATTATAATAAACACCTCCCAGTCAACTACCGTATTGTTCGGACTATAAGTCGCAGTTTTTTTCATAGTTTGGCCGGGCTCCAGTGCGACTTATGGATGTTTTTTTCCTTCTTTATTATGCATTTTTGGCAGGTGCGACTTATACTCGGGTGCGACTTATACTCCGAAAAATACGGTACTAGTAACATCACTAGGAGCCCGTCATACTTGCCAACCTTGAGACCTCTGATTTCGGGTGGAGGGGGGTGGGGGCGTGGTCGGGGGTGGGGCGGGGCGCGGTTAAGAGGGGAGAAGTATATTGACAGCTAGAATTCACCAAGTCAAGTATTTCCTACATATATATATATATATATATATATATATATATGTCTTAATAAGGTTATCCAAAAAATAGTGCTCGATACCGTAGTAGAGCGCAATATATGTATGTGTGGGAAAAAAATCACAAGACTATTTCATCTCTACAGGCCTGTTTCATGAGGGGGGGTACCCTCAATCATCAGGAGATTTTAATGGGAGCATTCGCATACCATGGTTTATATAGGGCACAGAGTGGGTGGGTACAGGCTGGTGTAGGGGCGTGGTGATTGGCTCATGTGTTACCTAGGAGGTGTTTCCGTCTGTGGCGGCCTGCTGTTACAATTTCGCTGCGCTTCAGGAACAAAAACCTGCGAAATACCACAGAACTCAGCAAACACATTTGGGACCTCAAAGACAATAATGTTGAATATTCAATAACATGGCAAATTCTTGCATCCAGCACACCTTACAATAGTGGTAATAAAAGATGCAACCTATGCTTGAAAGAGAAACTGTTTATTATTTACCGTCCAGACCTGTCATCACTCAACAAGCGCAGCGAAATTGTAACAGCATGCCGCCATAGACGGAAACACCTCCTAGGTAACACATGAGCCAATCACCACGCCCCTACGCCAGCCTGTACCCACCCACTCTGTGCCCTATATAAACCATGGTATGCGAATGCTCCCATTAAAATCTCCTGATGATTGAGGGTACCCCCCCTCATGAAACAGGCCTGTAGAGATGAAATAGTCTTGTGATTTTTTTCCCACACATACATATATATATATATATATATATATATATATATATATATATATATAGATATCTACATCCTGAAAATATGCAAACAAAACTGTGTTTAGACAATTGATACTTCAAACTTGCATAAATAAATCTTAAGGAATATAACATAATTTGGCTTCTGAGAGTTTCAAAATGTAATGAATAAAATGCTTAAGTTGTTGATAAACAAGCAATTATTTAAATAATTAAATATGGTCATTTTAAATGAATTATTATGATAATTTAAAATCAATTATTTCAAATATGTTTATTTTAATGTATAATTGTATGGCTGGATGTAATAAGGAGTCAGGAAAAAATACAAATAAAAATACAATTAATTTTGATGTTTTTAGCAAAATATAGTAAACATGTATTTAGTTGTTTTTTTTGTAAATTAATAAATATATTTATTTTTAGGTAAGATAAACATAATAATACAATTTATCTCTAGTCTGGATGATTTAGTTCTTGTCACCCTGTTGTCCTCCCGTCATGAAAAAAGGCTGTCCTCAACTCAGGTCCGCATGGAGCTGGAGGGGGCGTGGCTTCCAGCTCCGGCTGAAAATCGGGAGATTTTCGGGAGAATATTTGTCCCGGGAGGTTTTCGGGAGAGGCGCTGAATTTCGGGAGTCTCCCGGAAAATTCGGGAGGGTTGGCAAGTATGGAGCCCGTTGACCTTCTAGAAATATAAACTGCAGCTCAGCTCGCTCGCAGTCCTGGCTTGAGGTGAAGGCTAATTCGCTTTTAGCGTAATGTTAGCTCATTTTACGGTGCGTGTGTGTGTGTGTGTTACGGACACCAAAGCCCTGTCTGTCTGTTATTTCACTTGACCTTTTTCTGTGTTGAGCTGTGTTGAAGCAGCAAAAAAGGACATTATGTTAAATGAAGAGTTTCTGTCTCTGATAGTTGATATAATAATGTAAGTGCACCATTAAGCCTACATGAACTCCATGGTGTTCAGGGATGAATTGTCTCTCCTATTGCTATTGTACTATTTTTTTTTCAGCTATAGTTACATGAATCATTAGCAATGGAGCAGCCTAGTTTTGAATGGCAGGGTCCCTGCTATCACATGTTGATAAAAATATAACATTTGGTCATGTAAAGGGTCTTTGACTAGCATTTTTGTAGTTGGACTTTTAAACAATTGAGGATTTTGTTGCATAATTGATTTTTTTTAGATAGGCTTTAAAATATGATGATTTTGTCAAAGATTATGTGACCATTTTTTCGATAACATTTTTAAAATAGGCTCTTAAAAATGAATGATTGGGGAAGTGGCGAAGTTGGTAGAGTGGCCGTGCCAACAATCGGAGGGTTGCTGGTTACTGGGGTTCAATCCCCACCTTCTACCATCCTAGTCACGTCCGTTGTGTCCTTGGGCAAGACACTTCACCCTTGCTCCTGATGGGGGCTGGTTAGCGCCTTGCATGGCAGCTCCCGCCATCAGTGTGTGAATGTGTGTGTGAATGGGTGAATGTGGAAATAGTGTCAAAGCGCTTTGAGTACCTTGAAGGTAGAAAAGCGCTATACAAGTATAACCCATTTATCATTTATTTATTTAATAAAAATCAACTACAGGCTTCCCAAATGCTGTAATGAATTAAGCATGATGAGTTGACTCTGTCAACACCGTGTATGGTGAGGATGGTGTTCTGCTGACCTCGACTGCGGATGTTGTGGATCGGTGGAGGGAATACTTCAAAGACCTCCTCAATCCCACCAACACGTCTTCCTATGAGGAATCAGGGTCTGGGGAATCTGTGGTGGGCTCTCCTATTTCTGGGGCTGAGGTTGCTGAGGTAGTTAAAAAGCTCCTCGGTGGCAAGGCCCCAGGGGTGGATGAGATCCGCCCGGAGTTCCTTAAGGCTCTGGATGCTGTGGGGCTGTCTTGGTTGACAAGACTCTGCAGCATCGCGTGGACATCGGGGGCGGTACCTCTGGATTGGCAGACCGGGGTGGTGGTTCCTCTATTTAAGAAGGGGAACCGGAGGGTGTGTTCTAACTATCGTGGGATCACACTCCTCAGCCTTCCCGGTAAGGTCTATTCAGGTGTACTGGAGAGGAGGCTACGCCGGATAGTCGAACCTCGGATTCAGGAGGAACTGTGGTTTTCGTCCTGATCGTGAAACTGTGGACCAGCTCTATACTCTCGGCAGGGTTCTTGAGGGTGCATGGGAGTTTGCCCAACCAGTCTACATGTGTTTTGTGGACTTGGAGAAGGCATTGGACCGTGTCCCTCGGGAAGTCCTGTGGGGAGTGCTCAGAGAGTATGGGGTATCGGACTGTCTGATTGTAGCTGTCCGCTCCCTGTATGATCAGTGTCAGAGTTTGGTCCAGTAAGTCGGACACGTTTCCAGTGAGGGTTGGACTCCGCCAAGGCTGCCCTTTGTCACCGATTCTGTTCATAACTTTTATGGACAGAATTTCTAGGCGCAGTCAAGGCGTTGAGGGGATCCGGTTTAGTGGCTGCAGGATCAGGTCTCTGCTTTTTGCAGATGATGTGGTCCTGATGGCTTCATCTGGCCAGGATCTTCAGCTCTCACTGGATCGGTTCGCAGCCGAGTGTGAAGCGACTGGGATGAGAATCAGCACCTCCAAGTCCGAGTCCATGGTTCTCGCCCGGAAAAGGGTGGAGTGCCATCTCCGGGTTGGGGAGGAGATCTTGCCCCAAGTGGAGGAGTTCAAGTACCTCGGAGTCTTGTTCACGAGTGAGGGAAGAGTGGATCGTGAGATGGACAGGCGGATCGGTGCGGCGTCTTCAGTAATGCGGACGCTGTATCGATCCGTTGTGGTGAAGAAGGAGCTGAGCCGGAAGGCAAAGCTCTCAATTTACCGGTCGATCTACATTCCCATCCTTACCTATGGTCATGAGCTTTGGGTTATGACCGAGAGGACAAGATCACGGGTACAGGCGGCCGAAATGAGTTTCCTCCGCCGGGTGGCGGGGCTCTCCCTTAGAGATAGGGTGAGAAGCTCTGTCATCCGGGGGGAGCTCAAAGTAAAGCCGCTGTTCCTCCACATGGAGAGGAGCCAGATGAGGTGGTTCGGGCATCTGGTCAGGATGCCACCCGAACGCCTCCCTAGGGAGGTGTTTAGGGCACGTCCGACCGGTAGCAGGCCACGGGGAAGACCTAGGACATGTTGGGAAGACTATGTCTCCCGGCTGGCCTGGGAACGCCTTGGGAGGAGCTGGACAAAGTGGCTGGGGAGAGGAGGGTCTGGGCTTCCCTGCTTAGGCTGCTGCCCCCGCGACCCGACCTCGGATAAGCGGAAGAAGATGGATGGATGGAGTTGACTTGAAACTGTTTAATGTTGCACTTTTTATATGTAGAAGAAAAGTTTTGTCATTTTATTTCATCTGAGCAACAACTTGAGGCAGTTTAATGTTGATTAACGTGGGCAGAATTATTATAGTGTTCCCAATGTTAAAAGGATAAAGCCATTGTTTACAAATTTGGTAAATAAATAACCAAAAAATGTATATTTTGTTGTTTTCTTACTGTACCGAAAATGAACCGAACCGTGACCTCTAAACCGAAATGTTTGTGTACCGTTACACCCCTACACTGACTAATGTTTTTGCGATTTTAAAGGCCCCTCTTCCTGTGTCATTTCATCCGTCCACAGCAAATGAACCAACACATCCGACAGGAACTGCAAGAGAAGGAGCTCATCGCCATGCACCACAGCAAGCTGAGTGCTATGCTGCAGCGCAGGTGTCACGCTTGTTTTTCCCCGCTGCCAACTTCCCCTCCTTTTAATGTTTGCAAGGATAAGGACACAACCCTATATATGTGACCACTTTCCCCCAAAAACTCATTTTGGCAATTTACGACGCTCACCTCGCACCGCCGGCGAGAGCACGGAGCTCTCGCTTAAAAGGCATCTGTTGTCTGCAGACACTGATTACAAGCCCGACTGAGCCGCTAATTAATTGTTCCTTTTATTCCTCAGACTGCTACAGTACGGCGAACTTTGCGACGCAATCACCGAGGAGAAAAATAAGTATGTCAAGCTAAAGCAAATTGCCTCGGAGAGCCTCGCCGAGTTACTGGAGCAGGTGAAGGTGCTGGAAAATGAGCTGCAGATCCAGAAAAGTATTGTGACCAGGAAGGACAGGTGTGTGCGTAATGTAACATATCTATTCCCTCACATTGGACCAAATATGTTTTTTTATAGGGATGTCCGATAATGGCTTTTTGCCGATATCCGATATTCCGATATTGTCCAACTCTTTAATTACCGATACCGATATCAATCGATATATACAGTCGTGGAATTAACACATTATTATGCCTAATTTGGACAACCAGGTATGGTGAAGATAAGGTCCTTTTTAAAAAAAATTCATAAAATAAAATAAGATGAATAAATTAAAAACATTTTCTTGAATAAAAAAGAAAGTAATACAATATAAAAACAGTTACATAGAAACTAGTAGTTAATGAAAATGAGTAAAATGAAGTGTTAAAGGTTAGTACTATTAGTGGAGCAGCAGCACGCACAATCATGTGTGCTTACGGACTGTATCCCTTGCAGACTGTATTGATATATATTGATATATAATGTAGGAACCACAATATTAATAACAGAAAGAAACAACCCTTTTGTGTGAATGAGTGTAGTAAATGGGGGAGGGAGTTTTTTGGGGTTGGTGCACTAATTGTAAGTGTATCTTGTGTTTTTTATGTTGATTTAATAAAAAAAACAAAACAAAAAAAACCCGATACCGATAATAAAAAAAAAAACGATACCGATAATTTCCGATATTGCATTTTAACGCATTTATCAGAATATTAATAACAGAAAGAAACAACCCTTTTGTGTGAATGAGTGTAGTAAATGGGGAAGGGGTTTTTTGGGGTTGGTGCACTAATTGTAAGTGTATCTTGTGTTTTTTATGTTGATTTAATAAAAAAAAACAAAAAAAAAAAAACCCGATACCGATAATAAAAAAAAACGATACCGATAATTTCCGATATTACATTTTAACGCATTTATCAGCCGGTAAAATCGGCAGGCCGATATTATCGGACATCTCTACCGATATATACAGTCGTGGAATGAACACATTATTATGCCTAATTTTGTTGGATGCATTAAACAATGTAACAAGGTTTTCCAAAATAAATCAACTCAAGTTATGGAAAAAAATGCCAACATGGCACTGCCATATTTATTATTGAAGTCACAAAGTGCATTATTTTTTTTAACATGCCTTTTTAACATGCATGAGGAGGTTGAGGTGGGCGGGGTTCGGGGGGTGGGTATATTGTAGCATCCCGAAAGAGTTAGTGCTGCAAGGGGTTCTGGGTTTTTTGCTCTGTTGTGTTTATGTTGTGTTACGGTGCGGATGTTCTCCCGAAATGTGTTTGTCATGGGTTCACAGTGTGGCGCATATTTGTAACAGTGTTAAGGTTGTTTATACGGCCACCCTCAGTGTGACCTGTATGGTTGTTGACCAAGTATGCCTTGCATTCACTTGTGTGTGTGAAAAGCCGTAGATATTATGTGATTGGGCCGGCACGCAAAGGCAGTGCCTTTAAGGTTTATTGGCGCTCTACGTCCGTGTACACAGCGGCGTTTTAAAAAGTCATACATTTTACTTTTTGAAACCGATACCGATCATTTCAGATATTACATTTTTTTTATTATCGGACATCTCTTGACAATCTGTGTTTGTATAGTGTTATGCTTTGAGAAGATATCCTAAAATGGTGGCTGAATGTGATTTTGCTTTTTTACAGGTTACTGAGGAAAGTTGATATGAAGATCTCCAAAAGCAGCAAAATGAAGGATAAATTACGCAACAACATCAACAAGGTCTCGGCTGCTCTTAAGTGCCATAAATTGACAAGTACTGGGAGTCGTAGAATTTGTGTTTTGCTTCCCATAGGTTGCTTGGCAGAGCCGTCAGGTGAGTCAGGAGCGTGAGGACATTGAAGTGGAGTTACGGAGGCTGAGGCAAACCATCAGCCACCAGGAGCAAGCACTTCTCCATATGAACAAGACCCAGGAAGGAATCGTGCAGCGGCGCAATCTGCTGTGTGTCTGAGGCCCCATTCAAGTAGGCCATTTCAAAAAATGAGCATGTCTCATATCTTTTTGATGTTCTTCTGCAGAGGCATCCAGCTGCTGGAGCACGAGGAGGTGTTGTTCGACTACCAGAAGAAGGTGAACATGCAGGAGGCGGCCATCACCGAGGGCGACCTGGAGCTGGAGAACCTGGAGAAGGACATGAGAGATTTGAAGTTGGCCATCAGCGAGTTGACCAGACAGATCGGCTTCAAGGGGAAGGAGGTGCTGGTCCAGAAGGAGCTGGAGGAGCAGCTGACCATGCTGCAGATAGAGGTAGGCTTGCCTGTTCCCTTCCTTCCAGTATGTGTTCTGTTGCAGGGCTCAAAATTAACTGCCGCGACCGCCCTTGTCATTTGCCGTGATGCCCTAAAAAATTGACCAACATCTGCGGCAAGAACATGACTTTTTACTACTCAGTGGCCTAGTGGTTAGAGCAGTGGTTCTTAACCTTGTTGGAGGTACCGAACACCACCACTTTCATATGCACATTCACCCATCCCTCTTTTTTTTTCAAATTTAAGACAAAGTTATTATGTTTTTGGTAACACTTTTCTATTCTAAGTAACAAAGACTTCATTTAGAGTTTTTTGGTTAGGGTTAGAGTTAGAGTGTTAGGGCCAGGGTTAGAGGGTCAGGGTTATAATAAGGCCATGCCGAATAAGGCATTAAAGGCCTACTGAAATGAGATTTTCTTATTTAAACGGGGATAGCAGGTCCATTCTATGTGTCATACTTCATCATTTGGCGATATTGACATATTCTTGCTGAAAGGATTTAGTAGAGAACATCGACGATAAAGTTCTCAACTTTTGGTCGCTGATGAAGAAGCCTTGCCTGTAGCGGAAGTAGCAGACGAGTAGCGTGACGTCACAGGTTGTGGAGCTCCTCACATCTGCACATTGTTTACAATCATGGCCACCAGCAGCCAGAGCGATTCGGACCGAGAAAGCGACGATTTCCCCATTAATTTGAGCGAGGATGAAAGATTTGTGGATGAGGAAAGTGAGAGTGAAGGACTAGAGGGCAGTGGGAGTGATTCAGATAGGGAAGATGCTGTGTGTCATGTCTGTGTAATCATGTTTTGTTCTAAGTCATGTTTTGTTTAGTTTCTGGCTTTTCACTCCCTTGTCTTGTTTGCATGATTACCCATTAGTTTCACCTGTTCCACGTTTGGACTCATTGTGCACTCTTGTTTGTCACCATAGCAACCATTAGTTTTCACCTGTCACGTCACGCACCTGTTTCACGTTTTGAGTCACGCACCTGCTTTCACTAATCATGTCCATAGTATTTAAGTTCATTCATTTTCTGTTGTTCGTCCTGACGACCTCAACACATTTATGCTCTGTTCATGCCTGATACTTCTTTTCATGTCAATTCCTCAAGCAACTACTTTTGTCCAAGCCAAGTAAGTTTTTGTTCCATATTTATAGTCTTTTTGGTTTCATAGTTTGTTCTCCGCCATTGTGCATGTTTTTTGTTTGTACTTTTCTTGCTATAGTCTTTTGGTTTTATAGTTTATTCTCCGCCACTGTGCGCGCTTTCATTTATTCCTTTTTTTGATAATAATAAATCATGTACCTTCATTCCCGTCTCGCACGAGCCAACTTTCCGTTGCATCCTGGAAAAGCACACACCCCGGACCAAGTCATGACATTGTGAGAGGCGGGTGGAACCTGATATTCAGCTGGGAATGACTAAAACAGTAAATAAACACAAGACATATATATACTCTATTAGCCACAACACAACCAGGCTTATATTTAATATGCCACAAATTAATCCCGCATAACAAACACCTCCCACCTACCCTGCCATATAACCCGCCAATACAGCTCAAACACCTGCACAACACACTCAATCCCACAGCCCAAAGTACTGTTCACCTCCCCAAAGTTCATACAGTACATATATTTCCCCAAAGTACGGGCAAGCGATCAAATGTTTGGAAGCCGCAGCTGCATGCGTACTCACGGTACCGCGTCTGCGTATCCAACTCACAGTCCTCCTGGTAAGAGTCTCTGTTGTCCCAGTTCTCCACAGGCCAACGGTAAAGCTTGACTGTCATCTTCCGGGAATGTAAACAATGAAACACCGACTGTGTTATCCGGCACAACAGTCAGGGGGTGCATTCTACGGCGGGGGTGCGTTATCCGGCACAACACCTGCCGCAATACACCGCTTTCTTCTTTGCTGTCTCCATTGTTCATTGAACAAATTGCAAAAGATTCACCAACACAGATGTCCAGAATACTGTGGAATTTTGCGATGAAAACAGACGACTTAATAGCTGGCCACCATGCTGTCCCGAAATGTCCTCTACAATCCGTGACGTCACGCGCAGGCGTCATCATACCGAGACGTTTTCAGCAGGATATTTCGCGCGAAATTTAAAATTGCACTTTAGTAAACTAACTCGGCCGTATTGGCATGTGTTGCAATGTTAAGATTTCATCATTGATATATAAACTATCAGACTGCGTGGTCGCTAGTAGTGGCTTTCAGTAGGCCTTTAATAAGTTCTTAATAATGACTAGTTAAGAGCCAATATGTTACTAATTTGCATGTTAATAAGCAACTAATTAATGGTGAATATGTTCCCCATACTAAAGTGTTACCATGTTTTTTACTGGTGCACAAAATGAAGCGTGCATGAACATCACCTTGTTCAAAGAACAAAAGCAACACAGTGCATAAACTCACAACAAATGACACACCTGCAAATCAGTCTGACTTCTGCTGTTGTTGTATCCGTAATACGCCGATAGGGAGAAGTTTGTATTTACACGATGAGTCGGGTGTGTCTTGACGTCCGCCGAACCCCTGAGCCTGACTCACCGAACCCCTAGGGTTCCATCGAACCCAGGTTAAGAACCACTGGGTTAGAGTGTCCGCCCTGAGATGGGTAGGTTGTGAGTTCAAACCCCGGCCGAGTCATACCAAAGACTATACAAATGGGAGCCATTACCTCCCTGCTTGGCACTCAGCATCAAGGGTTGGAATTGGGGGTTAAATCACCAAAAATTATTACTGGGCCCGGCCACCGCTGCTGCCCACTGCTCCCCTCACCTCCCAGGGGGTGAACAAGGGGATGGGTCAAATGCAGAGGACACATGTCACCACACTTAGTGTGTGATTGACAATCATTGGTACTTTAATTTAACTTTAACTTAAGGACAAGGGATGTAACAGTAAACGGTATAATGATGATTTGCGATAAAATTCCAGACGGTTAGTAATACGGTCTAATTCTTTAATTAATGAAACACCGTCATTTATTAATACTTTTTAGGCAAAACAAAGTCAGGCGCATGCACATTACCGTCGTTTGGCTTGATAATCATGGCAGACGAACTACACGGACTTTGCTGCGGAGATTTCCCCTCGGAGTAAACGGAGCCAAGCGCTTGGTTTAACATCATCTTCCCTCGCTTCTCGGCATGCGTTTAAGAGCGCAATTCTGTGTTTAGATGGAGACAGGTGTGGACAATATCGGCGACAGACGCACTTGTCCCCACACTAAATGTATGCAGCGAAGGAGAAAACTATCTGATGTTACTTTTATTTTCTCAATACAGCGTCCTTCAGCTGCTGTGACTAAGAGTTAATGAAGTGAGGAAACATGCAGAAGGCGATGTGTCGTGAACGTTGTCACAAACTTGTTTATAAAGTCTTCAGTTTGTTTACTAGGATATTCACCCGTCCTTTATTTAACTGCAAACTATATCAGTGTTCAAATAACATCAATACTAGCTAAAATGTTTTGTCATCTCATTGTGTATGTTGTGTATTCGATGTGAGAGGTGTCACTCCACTTTATTTTTGTTGTTGGCCAAACCGTTGTACTGAACCACAAGGAGGCGTTCGAGAAGAACAAAGCTTGTTTATTAGTTCATCTTCATTAGCCAAACTGCTTTGTGTTTATTTTGATATCAAAAAGTAAATGCCATGTTGGTTTGTTTTTTTACATTACTTGTGTTTTTTTCATGTCACAAAGTTACTTTAAAACCCATTCATGTGACACAGCATTTTGTTAATGTTTTATTGTGTATAGTTAATTTCCTATACGACATATTTCTGCTCAAAGTCTTAATGGATCATTCCCTATACATCATCTACAAGTACATATGAATGTACATAACTTAAAAAAATAAATAAATCATTTCAAAAAATATCAAAATGTAAAGATAGAGATAAAGGCATCATGAAATGACAAATGCAGAGGACACATTTCACCACACCTAGTGTGTATGTGACAATCATTGGTACTTTAACTTAACTTTAACTTTACACATACAAACTGTAGCACACAAAAAAGCACATTTATTAAAAAAACGTTATTATGGTCTTACCTTTACTTATAAATGAAGTCCATGCGCCGCTGTTGTGCTGGATTAATGCACCCCTGCCGTGGAATGCACCCCCTGACGGGAGTGTTATATCAACTAAAGCCCTCCCTTAAACTTTCCACGTGCAAGATTGAATCTATTTAAAAAAGTGTAACCGAGGGTTTATAAATGTGGCCTATACTGTATGAAACTACAAAATAACAAACACAGAGGCTCCAGTTTACACAAGGACCACTTTATTTACCTTCTTTCAAAAACCTCCGCTCCACTCCAACGTGTCATCACTTCCGCTCTTAGCGCCTTCAAAATAAGAGCTCAAGGCATATACTGTATAACAGCGCATAACAGGAACTTAACATCACAAAGAGGAAAGCCCATAAAAATAGGTTACAAAAGTTATTTAATAAGAAGCCAAAAAGTGCAAAAACAATAATGTTCGTGTTGGAGGAGTTGTGAATTAGGTACACCTGCAGTCTGCAGGTGTACCTAATGTTGTGGCCTTGCAGTCATTCACAACTCCTCCAACACGAACATTATTGTTTTTGCACTTTTTGGCTTCTTATGAAATAACTTTTTTAAATAGATTCAATCATGCACGTGGAAAGTTTAAGTGTGGGCTTTAGTTGATATAACACTCCCGTCAGGGGTTGCATTCTACGGCGGGGGTGCAGGAGGCGGGATTACCGCGAGCCTCAGCCAGCGCGTCTTTTGCAGCCGTTTTATGATCGCTCAGCACAAGAAATACGTTACACACATACAGTTGTTGACAAAATACACTGTACATTATATACCTCAGCTAACTAAACTATGGAAATGTATAATATAGTTCACATAGCAATACGGTCCCACTGCACAGCAGGCCAGCAGTTAGCCGAGTCATTGCGCAATCCATGTTGAGGCACTGAGTGACGTGCCTCAACTGGCTGCTGATCACCGCACCGTCTCTTCTCAGTATTTGAACGGCAAATGTGACAATTCAGCGATTTTGAATAAAAATAATCTAAAACTGGTGAAGTTAAATGGAAAATAACTTTATAGTATAATCACTGGATACATATAACAATTTAATTTTTTTTTTTTCTTTTTACATTTTTTTTCTTTCCATGATGGCACGTGAGGCCCCGCCTCACCTGCCTCCAGTGACTGCACGTCACTGGTATATATATATATATATATATATATATATATATATATATATATATATATATATATATATATATATATAATGTGTATGTATGCATGCATGCTGCCTGGAAAGAAAATAATGTTTGCCTTGGTGCCCTAAAATATGAGCCCTTCTTTAAGGCAACACTTGCCTTGACCTTAAAAAGTCAAAACTAGAAGTCTGCTGTTGTAATAGACGTGCATTACAGTGACTCCACCATGCTGTATCAGCACGGACTTTAAGTTTCATTGTCTGTTGTCATCTCAGAATTCGGAGAAGTGCATGATTACACAGACGTAGGATTGCATTGCTCAACTTGAATGTGCATGTAGGCGACTGGATCTGAATGTTAAACATAATCATTTGAATAAGATATGTACAAGCAGGCTGGAATAAACCAAAGTTTATTAAAGAAGAAATTGTGTATTTTGGCCTCTTATCTCCAGAAAAAAGGATGTTCCTGTGAATGGCGGTGTTGTATACTCACCATCTATCTTTACGTTAAGAAAAAGTGTCTGTTTGACAGAAACAACAGCGTCACCCTCTCAGCTTAGAAGCGACCATGCATAAAGATGAGCACAGAAATGGAATGGAAGCCAGAATGAAGCTGCTTTACAATGCATGGAGCTACACAGCGTCTGCTTCGGGGGATCGGGCGCATTTGTTGGCGCTCCACACCATCCCTTTTAGGCCGACACGTTTTGACTGGCAGATGGATGAAACTTGTGTCATCCCAGTCTTGCGTGCTCTTCTTGGACGCTTGCATTGTTGGATGGGATTTTGCCATGTGCTGCCATTTGAGGGAGACAACCCCTCCCATCTGTTTGCTCCGTCTGCTCTTCTCCAGTTTCTTGTTTCTTTCTTCCCATCTTACTTTTTTTTTTTCTTCTTGTCATTCTTTCCAGTATTGCTTAAAAGTCCTATACCAGGGGTGCTCACACTTTTTCTGCAGGCGAGCTACTTTTCAATTGATCAAGTCGTGGGGATCTACCTCATTCATATATATCATTTATATTTACTTATTTATGAAACATATGTTTTTGTTAACAAGTTAAAGGTTTTTAATGATAATGCAAGCATGTTTAACACATATAGTTAATATTGTTAATAAAATAAAGGTGTTTAATGAAAATACAAGTATGTTTAATACATATAGTTAATATTGTTAACAAGTTAAAGGTGTTTAAAGATAATGAAAACATGTTTAATACATATAGTTAATATTGTTAACAAGTTAAAGGTGTTTAAAGATAATGAAAACATGTTTAACACATATAGTTAATATTGTTAACAAGTTAAAAATGTTTAGTGATAATGCAAGCATGTTTAACACATATAGTTAATATTGTTAATAAATTAAAGGTGTTTAATGATAATACAAGTATGTTTAATACATATAGTTAATATTGTTAACAAGTTAAAGGTGTTTAATGATAATACAAGCATGTTTAACACATATAGTTAATATTGTTAACAAGTTAAAGGTGTTTAATGATAATACAAGCATGTTTAACACATATAGTTAATATTGTTAACAAGTTAAAGGTGTTTAAAGATAATACAAGCATGTTTAACACATATAGATTCCTTTCTTTCATGAAGACAAGAATATAAGTTGGTGTATTACCTGATTCTGATGACTTGCATTGATTGGAATCAGACAGTAGTGATGATAACGTCCACATTTTCGAATGGAGGAGAAAAAAAGTCCTCCTTTCTGTCCAATACCACATGAAAGTGGTTGGTTTTTGGCATCTTATTTGTCCAGCTTCCGTACTCCTTTGTATACACTTTACAAGAAATACATTGTTAGCAAACTCCGTAGCTTGCTAGCTTGTGCACGCGAGCTTTCTGAGACTCTTATTTTGGTAGCGGAGTCAGGAGGAAGTAGCGCTTTTATTGTGCAACAGTGCAGTCGGTCTTTGGAGTTTTGACGACAGGTACGGCGCCAGAGTCTGTTGAAATAAAGTGTTTCTCGCCTTCCAGTCGGTCATTTTAATGAGCTGGCAGCAGCCAGCGTCATCTCAGAAGACCCTCGGGTGCCGTGAATGTCAATCAAGTGACGAAAGTGACGTCATAGTGAAGATTTATGATCACTCATTTTTAGGACTATTTTTTTAATGCCTGGCTGGTGATCGACTGACACACCCTCCGAGATCGACCGGTAGATCGCGATCGACGTAATGAGCACCCCTGTCCTATACTATAGTATTTTTCAGCAAAGTAAATAGGTCCCACAATAGTGTATCGGAAGCACTGTATGTTGCCCAAAATCTTGCCTTGATGTTGGAATTTAGACAGTATCGTAAAGCTTTAAGTAAGCCCGACTCGTAACACCAAAAAGAAGCTAATGAGCTGTGCCTGCCTCCAAAACGCTTTATCCACTTTAAACGCAACTGCTAAAACTCTGCACTCGTAACATAATAGATACAGCTCCACTAATGAACATTGGGGTGTTACTTTCAAAGGCAAAATTAAAGTATTGCTAGAAACATCCTTTTATATGTATTATATGTATAGTACATGTTCCGAAAAGAAAAAAAGCATAAAACACCAGCAGAATTAGAGATATGCTTAGTGTTACGCTCATGACTTGGTGTAACTAAACATTACCCTATAAGATGAAGGCAATTGCATTTTATTAGGGCCCGCGCATGGCCCATTGTATAAGGACTCCCAAAGGGAGTCCTTATACAATGGGACATAAGGACCTATTGAATTTGTAAGGTTTTATTATTATTATTCTTCCGCAACTTTGCGCTGTAATTTGACCCCCTTAGCATGCTTCAAAACTCACCAAATTTTACACACACATCAGTAATATACGGCAAAACTTTTTATCAAAAAACCAAACCCCAAAACTCAAAATTGCGCTCTAGCGCCCCCTAGGAAAAAAACAACTAGACTGCCCGTAACTCCCACTAGGAAGGTCGGAGAGACATGAAACAAAAACCTCTATGTAGGTCTGATTTAGACCTAGTTTTCATAATTGTATATCCTCGGGCAAAAATCAACAGGAGGTTGGCTATTCCCCCTTCAAGACAAAAAAGTACTAAAAACAGTCACTTTTGCCTCTTTGAGCTGTAATTTGACCCCCTTAACATGCTTCAAAACTCACCAAACTGAACGCACATATCAGGACTGGCAGAAATTGCGATCTAATAAAAAAACCTAACCCCAGATCTCAAAAATGCGCTCTACCGCAATTTTTGAATAAAACACAGAAAAAAATGCTCCTCGGAAGAAAAAAATGACAAAACTGCCTGTAACTCCCACTGGGAAGGTCGGAGAGACATGAAACAAAAACCTCTATGTAGGTCTCACTTACACCTACATTTCATATATTGACAACCCCCAGCAAAAATCAACAGGAAGTTTGCAATTTCCCCTTCAAAACAATTTTTTTTTTATATACCGGTCACTTCTCTTCAAACATTATCTCCTCTGAGCGCGTTTGTCGTATCAGCTTCAAAATAACACAGGAGAGAGATTGAACCCTTCCAAATTAAAGTTATCGAAATAATTTTTCTAACTGCTCCGCTTTTGATTTTATGACCCTTCAAAGACCCGCTGCACTGATGCTGCTGCGCTGCTGTTTTTTTTAAGATGGCTGCTCAAAAGCAGGAAGCACCAACATGCCCACACAATGCAGACAAGGTAGGTACACTAGACAAAAGTCTTGGGACACTTCAGACTAAAAGTAGACAAAAGTATTGGGACACTTGGGACTAAAACTTGACAAAAGTATTGGGACACTTCAGACTAGTTGATATTTGAAATGTATTCGATGTTTATAGATGAATATTTAAATATACTAAATGTAAAAAAGGGAATAAAATATTCAAAATAAGATCATTAAATGAAATCTAGTTTGGTTACGCCATCATGAGCGCAACACAAGGTTGTAAAAGTTTCAACTACAACTCTAAATTAAAGCTGCAAGCAGCGATGGACGGGACCGACTTTGACGGCACATAAAATCCAAACCGGAGCAGTAATTAAAACTTTTTGGTCAACTTTTAATCAGAAGGGTTCAATCTCTCTCCTGTGCTAAGTTTGAAGCCGACACGACAAACGCACTCAGAGGAGATAATGTTTGAAAAAAGGTGACCGGTTTTTACACAACTTTTGTTTTGAAGGGGGAATTGCAAACTTCCTGTTTTTGGAAACTGTGGCCGTCATGTCCTCCGGACCAAAGAGGAAAAGAACCATCCGGATTGTTATAGGCGCAAAGTGTAAAAGGCAGCATGTGTGATGGTATGGGGGTGTATTAGTGGCCAAGACATGGGTAACTTACACATCTGTGAAGGCGCCATTAATGCTGAAAGGTACATACAGCTTTTGGAGCAACATATGTTGCCATCCAAGCAACGTTATCATGGACGCCATGATTGGGTATAAAAGTAGATTCCATGAAATGCTCAGTCATTCACAAACAAGGATGGGGCGAGGGTCACCACTTTGTCAACAAATGCCTGAGCAAATTGTTGAACAGTTTAAGAACAACATTTCTCAACAAGCTATTGCAAGGAATTTAGGGATTTTACCATCTACGGTCCGTAATATCATCAAAGGGTTCAGAGAATCTGGAGAAATCACTGCACGTAAGCAGCTAAGCCTGTGACCTTCCATCCCTCAGGCTGTACTGCATCAACAAGCGACATCAGTGTGTAAAGGATATCACCACATGAGCTCAGGAACACTTCAGAAACCCACTGTCAGTAACTACAGTTGGTCGCTACATCTGTAAGTGCAAGTTAAAACTCTCCTATGCAAGGCGAAAACCGTTTATCAACAACACCCAGAAACGCCGTCGGCTTCGCTGGGCCTGAGCTCATCTAAGATGGACTGATACAAAGTGGAAAAGTGTTCTGTGGTCTGACGAGTCCACATTTCAAATTGTTTTTGGAAACTGTGGACGTCGTGTCCTCCGGACCAAAGAGGAAAAGAACCATCCGGATTGTTATAGGCGCAAAATTGAAAAGCCAGGATCTGTGATGGTATGGGGGTGTATTAGTGCCCAAGACATGGGTAACTTACACATCTGTGAAGGCGCCATTAATGCTGAAAGGTACATACAGGTTTTGGAACAACATATGTTGCCATCCAAGCAACGTTACCATGGACGCCCCTGCTTATTTCAGCAAGACAATGCCAAGCCACGTGTTACATCAACATGGCTTCATAGTAAAAGAGTGCGGGTACTAGACTGGCCTGCCTGTAGTCCAGACCTGTCTCCCATTGAAAATGTGAAGCCTAAAATAGCACAACGGAGACCCCCGGACTGTTGAACAACTTAAGCTGTACATCAAGCAAGAATGGGAAAGAATTCCACCTGAGAAGCTTCAAAAATGTGTCTCCTCAGTTCCCTGACTGAAGAATACTTTGCTTTATTTGAAGATTTGTTGCAAAAAATCCTCTTAAACAGGCTCTAGGGGGCACACATTTACATCATTAAAACATCATTTTAGCATTATAGTGGACCTTTAAGGGACACACTTGGTCTCCATTGATGATCATTTGCTTGTAAAAGCATATCTTGCTCGGAGGCTAAGGGATAAGCATTATAGTCAGGATATACACCTTCTATGTCCAGTCTACACTGTTATTCAGCTCATCTGTCTAGCCCTCTTGTGTACGCCAAACATTGTCCCCCCAGTGTAAAACAGATCATCTTCCAAATTGCTCATCTCCATCCAGCAGGGAAGCCAAATTAAATCCATTGGCGGAAGCTTGCCAGTTCAATTCACTCGGTGAATGCAATCTCCATTCCTCACAGACATTATGCATGTGTGGCCGCTTTATTTATTTTATTTACTCCTTTCTCTTTTGATGGCAAATTCAGACAAAGACAGATCAGGCCATCTGCGAGACTGTTGCAGTTCCACATACAGAGGCTTGGAATTTGAATAGAGGCCAGCGTAGAATGCTGTGCGTTTATGAGCTGCTGGCGTCTCCCCTGCATGTGTAATGCTGGAATGAGTTCCCTTGCAACAGTTCAAAACAGTCGCTCTGTCCTCATGCCATGGATAATGTCACAACAAAAAGCTTGCACTCCATCACTATTTCTTCCAGGGAGGAGCAGGCTGACATGCTGCACACTCCCTGTGGTGGTGAGTCATTAGGGCTCCTACATTTTCATCCAACCTGTCTGGAAGTCTAACTTGGGGAAACCCGCAGTGGAGAAGGAAGCGGAGAGACTATGCAAATAGAAAGCAAACAGGCGTCGTCTTGCTTTGTGAGCCATTTGTCTGGCAACTGTTGTCATTCCTGCAATGTTACCGTATTTTCCGGACCATAGGGCACACCGGATTATAAGGCGCACTCCTGATGAATGGTCTATTTGGGGACGGCGTGGCGCGGTTGTATACCGTATTTTCCGCACTATAAGGCGCACCGGATTGTTAGCCGCACCTTCAATGAATGGCATATTTCATAACTTTGTCCACCAATAAGCCGCCCCGGACTATAAGCCGCGCCTACGCTGCGCTAAAGGGAATGTCAAAAAAACAGTCAGATAGGTCAGTCAAACTTTAATAATATATTAAAAACCAGCGTTCTAACAACTCTGTTCACTCCCAAAATGTACGCAAATGTGCAATCACAAACATAGTAAAATTCAAAATAGTGCAGAGCAATAGCAACATAATGTTGCTCGAACGTTAATGTCACAACACACAAAATAAACATAGCGCTTACTTTCTGAAGTTATTCTTCATTCGTAAATCCTTCGTCTTCGGTGTCCGAAGTGAAAAGTTGGGCAAATTTACGATCCACTGGCAGATGTCTGGCGCTGCCTCCTCGTCTTAGTGAAGGTGTGTTCGCCTTCTGTCCTCCATTGTTCCCACGCAGTTAGCAGTCTAGCTTCGAATGCCCTGTTGACACCAATATCTAGCGGCTGGAGGTCTTTTGTCAATCCACCCGGAATGACAGCGAGTATTGAATTAAGCGCGTAAGCGTGTCTCTCAATGTGCTGTTATGAGCTAGCAAATATAACAACTACACTACCCAGCATGCAACGATAGTTACGAGCATGCGCGGTAGCCCTGAGAAGCGTTGTTGTATGCTGGCAGTTAGAATGTGGTTATGAGCACGCTGTGAGAAAACGTTGAGAACTCAGTTAACACGCCTCGTCTGCATTATTTATAATTAGACAGACAACACACTTAATAGGAGCCATTTTGGGGTCTTTACATAAACACACAAATGGAAATGAAACGTCACATATCCCAGCATGCACCGCGCGCTTCTTCTACGGGGAAAAAAGATGGCGGCTGTTTACCGTAGTTGCGAGACCTAAACTTTATGAAAATGAATCTTAATATTTATCCATATATAAAGCGCACCGGGTTATAAGGCGCACTGTCAGCTTTTGAGAACATTTGTGGTTTTTAGGTGCGCCTTATAGTGCGGAAAATACGGTACTCACCATCTATCTTTATGTTAAAGGGGAACATTATCACCAGACCTATGTAAGCGTCAATATATACCGTATATTACCAAATAGTAGCCCGGGCGTTTATTTCACAAAATGGGGTCAGACCCCGGGCGGCTATTAGGACATGGGCGGTTATTTGCACAAGGCTTTTATTTATTTTTGCACCAGCCTGCACCAGGCCATTATTTGGTTACAATGGTTAATGTCCAGTATTTTTTTTCGTACTAAAAACTTTAAATGTAAAAGCTAATGTAAACATACAAACAAAAAAACAAGACTATCAAAAGACAAGAGATCAACAAGGCCTCAACATGACAGTAGTGCAACAATTGTCAAATAGAATACAAATACTAAAAATAAATAAACTTTTTAAATAAAGCAGCCTACCGGGAAAAATAAAATGATGGTACCAAGTACTCAAGTATAAAACTCACCATCAAAACAGAACAATAATACTGTCACTGTCCTTTGCCTTAATGCGGATCATTTTGCGGGACACACGGTGGTTCAGTCCACGAACGTGATGTATCCACTGACACAAATTAGCATCAAGCTCGTCGCTCACTTTCTTCCTACCTCCACCAGATAAGCGAGCCCGTTTTCCATCGATTGCCGACTGAGATTGTAGTTCTCCCTTTTTTTGTTTCCATTCTCGTACACGTTTTGGGTCAACGTTAAACTGCCTGGCCGCTGCCAAACCAGAATTCTGCTCCGCATACTTCACAACCGCTAGCTTGAACTTTAAGTCAAACTTTCTGTTCTTCTTCCCCCTTAAAGTATTCCCGTCCATCAGTTGTGGTGTACCGGTATCCTGTTCATTCAACTCACTGCTGCTGTTGCTTGCCATGTTGAAACTTTTCCTCGTGGGTTTGTTGTTGTCGTTGAGTGTGTGTTACGCTATATGCGGTCACCCATTGCAATATGTTGATTACCCAGAATCCCCACGTAACGCCTGCTGTTACCGTAATGACCAGAATTATTGCACCTTTGCTTTTCCTTTTAGCTTATAAATTGGGTTTAATGAAGTCAATATGATTTTAATCTAAATTATGCAAATAACAGCCCATGGGCGGCTATTTGGACATAGGTGTTTATTAGGAAGAGGCGTTTAATTCACAAAATGGGGTCAGACCCCGGGCGGATATTAGGACATGGGCGGTTATTTGCACAAGGGCGTTTATTTGGTAATATACGGTACCTTGATGTTGCAGAAAAAAGACCATATATATTTTTTAACCCATTTCCGAACTCTAAATGGGTGAATTTTGGCGAATTAAACGTACAAATGACACACCTGCAAATCAGATAGAAAATTAGAGGGAACATTGCTTGGGGGTATCCATAGCACGCCGATAGGGAGAAGTTTTTATTTGTGTCTTGACCTCCGCGGAGTAGGCTCCACCGAATCCCTGAGGCTGACTCACCCAACCCATAGGATTGGATCAAACCCAGGTTAAGAACCACTGTTCTAGATAAAGACAATTATTCTTTCAAAATGTGCCTATTCTATTTTTCCATACTGGGATTATCACAATTAATTCAACCATGTCATGTCTGTGTAATCATGTTTTGTTTTAAGTCATGTTTTGTTTAGTTTCTGTCTTTTCACTCCCTTGTCTTGTTTGCATGATTACCCCATTAGTTTCACCTGTTCCACGTTTGGACTCATTGTGCACTCTTGATTGTCACCATAGCAACCCATTAGTTTTCACCTGTCACGTCACGCACCTGTTTCACGTCTTGAGTCACGCACCTGTTTTCGTTAACCATGTCTGTAGTATTTAAGTTCAGTGTTTTTCAGTTTGTCTTTCTGACGACCTCACCACATTTATGCTCTGTCCATGCCTGATACTTCTTTCCATGTCCATTCTCCATGCAACTATTTTTGTCCAAGCCAAGTAAGTTTTTGTTCCATGTTTATAGTCTTTTTGGTTTCATAGTTTGTTCTCCGCCATTGTGCGTGTTTTTCGTTTGTACTTTTTTGCTATAGTCTTTTGATTTCATAGTTTATTCTCCGCCACTGTGCGCGCTTTCATTTATTCCTTTTTTTTGATAATAATTAATAAATCATGTACCTTCATTCCCGTCTCGCCCGAGCCAACTTTCCGTTGCATCCCGGAAAAGCACACACCCAAGACCAAGGCTTGACAAACCATGAGAATTGGCTTTCTTTGACCTTTTATAACATACCGTTTTTAATTTCATGCATGGCCTGGACCCTAGGTATGGTTTTTTTTATTATGTTTCCAGAATTGCCCAAGCCAGAGGATCCTTCCCATTCTTTTATTTCCTTATCTCAGCAATAAGAGAATACGAGGGTGGTAATCATTATCATCTATTAATTTTCTGGTGGAAATCAGGCTTCAGTGTTTAAACTGCTCCTCCTTATTTTGATATATTCTATAAGCTAATGTTCCTTATCTGATGTTGTTTTAACGCGCAACATATTACTTTGAGTATAACACCAGTGTGAGGCGTGAAGCAATTTAACGTGTTTATTCTTTAATTAAATGTTTTTTCTCGCTGGGATGATAGCAACTCTGTTGTTGCCACGGCAACACTGCATGACTTCATTGGATTATAGTAAAAATGATTAAAACAATTTCCTTCACAAAATAGCCGCATTTGAATGATAGATACTGCATTTATCCGTCTGTGCCTTTTCATGTGGAACACCGAGAAGCAACATGGCATCTTTCAGTCACATATTAACAATCAAGAATGACCTTTACTAGTGATGGCTAAATGACAATGCACTGGTACTAAGTTAGTGTTTCATAATGGCCATCTGCTGCATTCAAAAAACACTACATTGACTGACCTGCAAAGAAAAATTTAATAGTTATCAAATATTTAGGCTTTTTTATAGTCTCTGGGCAATTATTTTGACACAGGGGGCCACATTTAGAGAAGCAATTGTGTCTGGGGGCCGGTATTTCTCATTTTTAGGAGCACTAATACAAAACCTCACAATAATGTCTGATTGAATGCTAAAAACGTCAAACGGAATGGAATTTTCCATTTTTTTACTGACTGAGAGACCAAGAATGTACATGAAAATAAAGAATGTGGGATTTACAGTATTAACTATGAACGATAAAACACTGAATATTGACAACTTGTGAACGTCACAAATGTTGTGTACCCCAAAGAGTCACATACCTACTGTACAACGTCTGCTCTCACTGGGATGCCGACTGATGGGATTAGGGATGTCCCGATCCAGGTTTTTGCACTTCCGATCCGATACCGATATTGTTTTTGCATTTCCAATCCGATACCGATACTGACCAATACCGATACTGACCGATACTGGCCTATCCGAGCATGTATTAAAGTTTAAAGTTATTTAGCCTACTTAGTTGTCAGAATCATGTTGAAAAGGGTTTTAGTACTCTTGATAACAACTAGCCAGCTGAATTAGGGGAGTTTGAATAATACACAATGGTTGGTAACAAGAAACTGATCTGTTTATTCAAGGATAAACACAAAATAGACAAAATGATACATGACAAACAGAAATGGCATCATTGAACTAGGGCTGGGCGATATGGCCTTTTTTTAATATTGCCATATTTTAAGGCCATATTGCGATACACGATATATATATCTCGATATTTTGCCTTAGCCTTGAATGAACACTTGATGCATATAATCACAGCAGTATGATGATTCTATGTGTTTTGATTGATTGATTGAGACTTTTATTAGTAGGTTGCACAGTGAAGTACATATTCCGTACAATTGACCACTAAATGGTAACACCCCAATAAGTTTTTACACTTGTTTAAGTCGGGGTCCACTTAAATTGATTGATGATACAGATATATACTATCAGATATATACTATCATCATAATACAGTCATCACAAGATAATCACATTGAATTATTTACATTATTTATAATCCAGGGTGTGGATGTAAGTGTCAAAAAGACAGCCAAAAGAGTTTGATATGAGAATAAATCTAAAGTTAAAATATAGGGTAGAAATGCACCCATTTGCAGGAAATGTAGTCTTGATTTTCAACATTTTCTTTCAAGGCTTGCATGTCTACATTAAAACATTCTTCTTCATACTGCATTAATATATGCTACTTTTAAACTTTCATGCAGAGAAGGAAATCACAACTAAAAAAATCACTAATTTTTTCATACGGTGTTGATGTGGAAATGTTTGCCTCAGCATTTTGATGGTGTGGACGTGTGGCACCGAATGGAGATAAGCGTCTCGACAGACGTCACAATATTTGAACAATGATGACGAAAACTGTTTTCTCTGTCATGTCCGTGTGTCGAAAATTGTTATGCGCTTATTTTTTTATTTGATTTTGTGCGTGGCATAGATTTGCTATGCGCAAAGGACGCTTAAACAGTGCGCAATTGCGCAGGCGCGCACCTTAGAGGGAGCGTTGCTTGCACGGCTGCGCTAGCATCACAGCTAATGTTAGCCATGCTGCTACCTCTCTGCTGGGAGAGGGCGTATACGTATGTGACGTATGACGTGACAGTATGTGACGTGTGTAAGAAGGTGCGCTTGCTGTCTGTGAGAGGGAGACACAGGAAAGAGTGAGAAGAGCCTGTCGTGTAATGCCAGCAGCTAAAAGCAACTGCGTGAGAATTCACAGACCTGTGGATGTGTTGAAGGTGTGCTGGAAAATGCGGAACGGAAATTAGGGAGCAGCAGAAAAACTTTTTTTAAACTGGATCTGGATCGGCATTTTCCCATGCCTTGCCGATACGCATTTTTTGGCAAATATCGGCAGCCGATCCGATCCAAATATCGGATCGGGACATCCCTAGATGGGATGTTCAAATTGTCCCATCTAGATGAAGAATTAATCATAAACGTCAAAATCAAAAAACGGCAACATTACTCCATTTACATTTTGTGACCTGAATATTAACCAAGTATCAGCGGTATTGTTATTATATGATTTGCAAATCCTTTTCAACTTATATTCAATTGAATAGACTACAAAGACAAGATACTTAATGTTCCAACTGAGAAACTTGATTAGAATTTAATGGCAGAAACAGGGGCATGTTCACCACTGTGTTACATGGCCTTTCCTTTTAACAACACTCAGTAAACGTTTGGGAACTGAGGAGACACATTTTTGAAGCTTTTCAGGTGGAATTCTTTCCCATTCTTGCTTGATGTACAGCTTAAGTTGTTCAACA
This sequence comes from Nerophis lumbriciformis, assembly GCF_033978685.3. Lineage (NCBI taxonomy): Eukaryota > Metazoa > Chordata > Actinopteri > Syngnathiformes > Syngnathidae > Nerophis > Nerophis lumbriciformis. The sequence continues at coordinate 563,841 of NC_084552.2, read as the reverse complement.
GTCCGGGGGTCTCCGTTGTGCTATTTTAGGCTTCACATTTTCAATGGGAGACAGGTCTGGACTACAGGCAGGCCAGTCTAGTACCCGCACTCTTTTACTTATTACTCTTATTAACGTGCAAATAAGTAACATATTGGCTCTTAACTAGTCATTATTAAGTACTTATTAATGCCTTATTCAGCATGGCCTTATTATAACCCTAACCCTCTAACCCTGACCCTAACCAAATAACTCTAAATTAAGTCTTTGTTACTTAGAATATGTTCCCCTAGTGTCCAAAAAACTCTAAATGAAGTCTTTGTTACTTAGAATATGTTCCCCATACTAAAGTGTTACCAAAAACATATAACTAAATAAATAATAATAATAAATAAATAAACATTTTATTTTTCACTAAAGAAGGGTTCAGTACCTCCAACAAGGTTAAGAACCACTGGTGTAGTCTCTTACGTGAATGAGCTAAATAATATTATTTGATATTTTACGGTAATGTGTTAATAATTCCACACATAAGTCGCTCCTGAGTATAAGTCGCACCCCCGGCCAAACTATGAAAAAAAACTGCAACTTTTTGTCCGAAAAATAGGGTAAATGGGCTCTATAGGCAGAATACTCCCATTCACTGCATTGTTTATGTATTGTATATGTGCCGTATTTAAAGAAAACAACAAACAAACATATGTGTTCTTGTCTTCCACAGGGATTGTACACTGCAAACACTGAAATCTAAGTAAGATTACCGTATTTTTCGGACTAAAAGTCGCAGTTTTTTTCATAGTTCATAGCTCCAGTACGACTTATATATGTTTTTTTCCTTTTTTATTATGCATTTTCGGCAGGTGCGACTTATACTCGGAAAAATACGGTAAATATCTCAAATAAGGGTGATATTTGCTTATTTTCTGTCTGATAAGATAATTCTTCTCACTAAGCAGATTTGATGTTAGAGTGTTTTACTTGTTTTAAGTGTTTTGGTCCTAAATGATCTCAGTAAGATATTACAGCTTGTTGCTGAGATGTGATGACCTATATTGAGTAAAACATGCTTGAAACTAGAATATCAAGTGTTGCAAAGCTGTGTCATCAACACTCACAAGTAGAAAACTACTTTTTTAAAGTCATCATTTCTTACTTCAAGCATGGAAAAAATAAATCATGATCGCATGTCATTATGTCAAGATAATGTCACTAGCATTTACTTCATTTAAGAATATTTTTCAACATATTGAGCAAAAAGGTCTCTTTTTTTTCTACCAAGAAAAGTGTTATTAGTGAGAATATACTTATTTTAAGGTATTTTTGGGTTCATTGAAGTTAGCTAATTTGACTTGTTTTGGAAAGTCTTGACAAGCCGAATGTTCTTGTTCTATTGGCAGATAATTTTGCTTAGTTCAAGTAAAATATCCCCAATTTTTGTGTTATTTTTTCTTGTTTTTGAACACTGACTTTTTGCAGTGCTCAATCTCAACAGTTCCTGCACTACAAAAACTGAAATCTAAGTAAGATGAAATATGTCAAATAAGGGTGATATTTGCTTATTTTCTGTCTGATAAGATCATTCTTCTCACTAAGCACATTTTATGTTAGAGTGTTTTACTTGTTTTAAGGGTTTTAAATGATCTCAGTAAGATATTACAGCTTGTTGCTGAGATGTGATGACCTATATTGAGTAAAACATGCTTGAAACTAGAATATCAAGTGTTGTGTCATCAACACTCACAAGTATAAAACTACTTTGTTAAAGTCATCATTTCTTCAAGCATGAAAAAAAAAATCATGTCAATCATTATGTCAAGATAATGACACTAGCATTTACTTATTTTAAGAATATTTTTCAATATATTGAGCAAAAAGGTCTCTTTTTTTTCTACCAAGAAAAGTGTTATTAGTGAGAATATACTTATTTTAAGGTATTTTTGGGTTCATTGATGTTAGCTAATTTGACTTGTTTTGGAAAGTCTTGACAAGCCAAATTTTCTTGTTCTATTGGCGGATAATTTTGCTTAGTTCAAGTCAAATATCCCCAATTTTTGTGTTATTTTATCTTGTTTTTGAACACTGACTTTTTGCAGTGCTCAATCTCAACAGTTCCTGCACTACAAAAACTGAAATCTAAGTAAGATGAAATATCTCAAATAAGGGTGATATTTGCTTATTTTCTGTCTGATAAGATCATTCTTCTCACTAAGCAGATTTTATGTTAGAGTGTTTTACTTGTTTTAAGGGTTTTGGTCCTAAATGATGTCAGTAAGATATTACAGCTTGTTGCTGAGATTTGATGACCTATATTGAGTAAAACATGCTTGAAACTAGAATATCAAGTGTTGTGTCATCAACACTCACAAGTAGAAAACTACTTTTTTAAAGTCAGCATTTCTTACTTCAAGCATGAATCAAAAAATCATGATGCCGAGCGCATATCATTAAGTCAAGATAATGGCACTAGCATTTACTTAATTTAAGAATATTTTTCAACATATTGAGCAAAATGGTCTCTTTTTTTTCTACCAAGAAAAGTGTTATTAGTGAGAATATACTTATTTGAAGGTATTTTTGGGTTCATTTAGATTAGCTAATTTGACTTGTTTTGGAAAGTCTTGACAAGCCAAATGTTCTTGTTCTATTGGCAGATAATTTTGCTTAGTTCAAATAAAATACCCCTCATTTTTATATATTTTTTTCTTGTTTTTGAACACTGACTTTTTGCAGTGCTCAATCTCAACAGTTCCTGCACTACAAAAAGTGAAATCTAAGTAAGATGAAATATGTCAAATAAGGGTGATATTTGCTTATTTTCTGTCTGATAAGATCATTCTTCTCACTAAGCAGATTTGATGTTACAGTGTTTTACTTGTTTTAAGGGTTTTGGTCCTAAATGATCTCAGTAAGATATTACAGCTGAGATTTGATGACCTATATCAGGGGTGCTCATTACGTAGATCGCGATCTACCGGTCGATCTCGGAGGGTGTGTCAGTCGATCACCAGCCAGGCATTAAAAAAATAGTCCTAAAAATGAGCGATCATAAATCTTCACAATGACGTCACTTTGGTCACTTGATTGACATTCACGGCACCCGAGGGTCTTCTGAGATGACGCTGGCTGCTGCCAGCTCATTAAAATTACCGACTGGAAGGCGAGAAACACTTTATTTCAACAGACTCTGGCGCCGTACCTGTCGTCAAAACTCCAAAGACCGACTGCACAGTTGCACAATAAAAGCTCTGCTTCATCCTGCCTGCGCTACCAAAATAAGAGTCTCAGAAAGCTGGCGTGCACAGGCTAGCAAGCTACGGAGTTTGCCGACAATGTATTTCTTGTAAAGTGTATACAAAGGAGTACGGAAGCTGGACAAATAAGATGCCAAAAACCAACCACTTTCATGTGGTATTGGACAGAAAGGAGGACTTTTTTTCTCCTCCATTCGAAAATGCGGACATTATCAGCACCACTGTCTGATTACAATCAATGCAAGTCATCAGAATCAGGTAATACACCAACTTATATTCTTGTCTTCATGAAAGAAAGGAATCTATATGTGTTAAACATGCTTGTATTATCTTTAAACACCTTTAACTTATTAACAATATTAACTATATGTGTTAAACATGCTTGTATTATCTTTAAACACCTTTAACTTGTGGCAAATTGTCCTCCGTCCCACATTCTGTGTGGGGTCACGATGAGGATGCATGTTAAACAGAAGCGTTCCCCTCAAAGCCTCTTTAACTGTACAACGCCATCCTCGCTGTCTTACGCTCGGCCTACTTTGCAAGTAGGATGAAAAAGAAAGTCTCCCAAATGTTTTAGCTGTGAAAAGACATGTGGCTCAAATGTGGTG
>NC_084552.2:527500-555000 GCF_033978685.3 Nerophis lumbriciformis | reverse complement strand
CCCCTGTGACAACTTCTTTGCAATGTGTTGTTGCCATTAAATTCAAATTGAATGATTATTTGCAAAAAAAATTAAGTTTCTCAGTTCAAACATGAAATATCTTGTCTTTGCAGTCTATTCCATTGAATATAAGTTGAAAAGGATTTACAAATCTTTGTATTCTGGTTTTATTTACAAATTACATAACGTGCCATAACGTGGGTTTTATATTAATGGGATGTATTACTGCCAACCCTCCCGGATTTTCCGGGAGACTCCTGAAATTTAGCGCCTCTCCCGAAAACCTCCCGGGACAAATTTTCTCCCGAAATTCAGGCGGAGCTGGAGGCCACGCCCCCTCCAGCTCCATGCGGACCTGAGTCCGCTTTCCCACGATATAAACAGCATACCTGCCCAAATACGTTATAACTGTAGAATGATGGAGGGCGAGTTCTTGGTTTCTTATGTGGGTTTATTGTTAGGCAGTTTCATTAACGTCCTCCCAGCGCAGTAACAACACACAATAACAACAGTCACGTTTTTGTATACCGTAAAGCAGTTTGTCTGCCGTAAACAGCAATGTTGTGACACTCTTAAACAGGACAATACTGCCATCTATAACATCAATAACATATACGGCTTTTAGAGAGTGCAGTGCACAACAAGGAGACGAAGCAGAAGAAGGAGGAAGATACAGCCACGACGAGTAAGATGAAGAAATACGCTTTGTTGCACCTTTCCTGCCTGAGTCCGGCGATTAGTTGTAAATCTTGCTTTATTGATCGCTTGCACACAGCCAATCCAACACAAAACAAACTAGTCCCCGCCCGCACTCACGCTACCGCTCCCTCTCTTCTCTCGCCCACACACTCGCTGACGTCACTCACCTCACACGCTCACCTATTAAAGGGCCACACACACACATACGCTACTCTCATAACAGCTTGTAAGTTCCAAGCCGCAGCTGTGATTGGACCTGGATAGCCTCCGGGAAGAAGTAGTGGACTACCAAGTGCTTGGCGCTTCCTCAGGAAGCAAAGATTGACCGGTTTTGGGCCATGCTAGGGAGAGATGGAAATTTCCAGACTCTAATGCATTTGATGAAAGCACTTTTGTGCGTGCCACACATCAATGCATCATCAGAGAGGGTGTTCAGCATGGTTAGAAAAATAGTGACAAGAGAATAGAACAAGGATGGACAATTCAACCCTTAACTCAACAATGAGTAGATGAGTGTTATGTGTGTGTATGTGTAAATAAATGAACACTGAAATTCAAGTATTTATTTTATTTATATATATATATATATATATATATATATATATATATATATATGAAATACTTGACTTGGTGAATTCTAGCTGTAAATATACTCCTCCCCTCCTACCCACGCCCCTAACCACGCCCCCGCCCCACCCTCGACCACGCCCACCCCGTCCCCCTCCCCCGACCTCCCATAATCGGAGGTCTCAAGGTTGGCAAGTATGCCCTTTGGGGACATTCAATTTTATCCATCCTCAAAAGCAAACAGGAAATACAATAGACGACAATAGAAAGTATTGTCATTAGTACAAGTCAAAGTAGAACAACAACATTAGCTTTCAGCACAACATGTCCAAGAACAGACATACAATAATATACAGTGACAGTGGAGACAGGTAGACTGATGGGTCCCGTAAAGAGGTAGGAAGGAAAGGTAAACATGAGTGCGGGGGGAGGAGAAAAAACTAAGCTCCTAATTAGAGGGGGCTCAGTTTGAGACCTGAATAAAACAATTTGCACATATTTACGACACAGGAACACTTAGGTTTCTCAATAGACTTTAGTAGATGAAAATAATTGACAACTATGATGTCATTTGATCAAAAGTCCTACAAAGGGTTAAAACATTGACCTGTTTGGTATTTTTGTTCAGGGTTGGAAAAAAATATAAAAATCACATTTGTTTTAATGAAGGACTTATATGTCCCGTTTGGCTGTTTGGGTTATTGTTGGAGAACGTCCAATGTTTTGACGGTTTTTTTCATTTAACATTCAAAAGAAGATGCATAACAACAATGATGGCCAAAATACAGCAAAACTTCACTGAACTGATGAAACAGTCGGCCTGAGAGTTAAATATTACACATATTTTGTTATTTTGACTTATAATAGAATGCTTACATATTGATGTTTTGTTCAGATCGCTTAGCATATATTGATCTACACTATTGATTTTGCCATTTTGATACACGGAATATATCTCAGCATCCTTCCTATTTTTCTGTTAGACACCTTCGGTCTATGCCAGGGATACTCAACTCAACTGTACACTGCAAAAAGTGAAATCTAAGTAAGATGAAATATCTCAAATAAGGCTGATATTTGCTTATTTTCTGTCTGATAAGATCATTCTTCTCACTAAGCAGATTTTATGTTAGAGTGTTTTACTTGTTTTAAGGGTTTTGGTCCTAAATGATGTCAGTAAGATATTACAGCTGAGATTTGATGACCTATATTGAGTAAAACATGCTTGAAACTAGAATATCAAGTGTTGCAAAGCTGTGTCATCAACACTCACAAGTATAAAACTACTTTTTTAAAGTCATCATTTCTTCAAGCATGAAAAAAAAAATCATGTCAATCATTATGTCAAGATAATGTCACTAGCATTTACTTATTTTAAGAATATTTTTCAATATATTGAGCAAAAAGGTCTCTTTTTTTCCTACCAAGAAAAGTGTTATTAGTGAGAATATACTTATTTGAAGGTATTTTTGGGTTCATTGAGGTTAGCTAATTTGACTTGTTTTGGAAAGTCTTGACAAGACAAATTTTCTTATTCTATTGGCAGATAATTTTGCTTAGTTCAAATAAAATACCCCTCATTTTTATATATTTTTTTCTTGTTTTTGAACACTGACTTTTTGCAGTGCTCAATCTCAACAGTTCCTGCACTACAAAAACTGAAATCTAAGTAAGATGAAATATCTCAAATAAGGGTGATATTTGCTTATTTTCTGTCTGATAAGATAATTCTTCTCACTAAGCAGATTTTATGTTAGAGTGTTTTACTTGTTTTAAGTGTTTTGGTCCTAAATGATGTCAGTAAGATATTACAGCTTGTTGCTGAGATTTGATGAGCTATATTGAGTAAAACATGCTTGAAACTAGAATATCAAGTGTTGCAAAGCTGTGTCATCAACACTCACAAGTATAAAACTACTTTGTTAAAGTCATCATTTCTTACTTCAAGCATGAAAAAAAAAATCATGATGCTGAGCGCATATCATTAAGTCAAGATAATGTCACTAGCATTTACCTAATTTAAGAATATTTTTCAACATATTGAGCAAAATGGTCTCTTTTTTTTCTACCAAGAAAAGTGTTATTAGTGAGAATATACTTATTTGAAGGTATTTTTGGGTTCATTGAAGTTAGCTAATTTGACTTGTTTTGGAAAGTCTTGACCAGCTAAATGTTCTTGTTCTATTAGCAGATAATTTTGCTTAGTTCAAGTAAAATACCTCTAATTTTTATATATTTTTTTCTTGTTTTTGAACACTGACTTTTTGCAGTGCTCAATCTCAACAGTTCCTGCACTACAAAAACTGAAATCTAAGTAAGATGAAATATCTCAAATAAGGGTGATATTTGCTTATTTTCTGTCTGTTAAGATAATTCTTCTCACTAAGCAGATTTTATGTTAGAGTGTTTTACTTGTTTTAAGGGTTTTGGTCCTAAATGATCTCAGTAAGATATTACATCTTGTTGCTGAGATTTGATGACCTATATTGAGTAAACATGCTTGAAACTAGAATATCAAGTGTTGCAAAGCTGTGTCATCAACACTCACAAGTATAAAACTACTTTTTTAAAGTCATCATTTCTTACTTCAAGCATGGAAAAAAAATAAATGTCAATCATTATGTCAAGATAATGTCACTAGCATTTACTTATTTTAAGAATATTTTTCAATATATTGAGCAAAAAGGTCTCTTTTTTTCCTACCAAGAAAAGTGTTATTAGTGAGAATATACTTATTTTAAGGTATTTTTTGGTTCATTGAGGTTAGCTAATTTGACTTGTTTTGGAAAGTCTTGACAAGCCGAATTTTCTTGTTCTATTGGCAGATAATTTTGCTTAGTTCAAATAAAATACCCCTCATTTTTATATATATTTTTTTCTTGTTTTTGAACACTGACTTTTTGCAGTGTGGTAGTCTTGTCACTTCCTGTGTTTAAGAGGTCTTCAGGTGTCCATTTTCTAACACACTTTTTTTTTTCAATCTTACAGCTGCTGGAGGCCAGAGATCAGAAGCTGGACAACCTGATGAAAACAACAGATTATAAAGAGCTAAAAGGCTCCGATCCTTCGTCTTCTGACCTGGTCAAGAAGATTGAGAAGGTGTGCTGCAACGTTTATGACCTTCTTGTCTCAGTCGGTTGACGTTGTGCGGTTAAAGATGGGTTTGTGTTTCCTTCCTGGCAGCTGGAGGCCAACCTCGCCGATAGAGAGAGGCAGCTTTCAGACAAAGAGCTGCTGGTGGATCAGGTGACCCGGCTCTCCAAGTCACTCCAAGAACAGAACCAAAACTGCCACCAGGACAGACTGTTGCTGGCCAAGAAGGTAGATTTCCAAGCAAGACTGTTCAGATCAGCGGTCTTCCAACTACTAACCCTGTTTCCATATGAGTTGGGAAATGGTGTTAGATGTAAATATAAACGGAATACAATGATTTGCAAATCATTTTCAAGCCATATTCAGTTGAATATGCTACAAAGACAACATATTTGATGTTCAAACTCATAAACTTTTTTTTTTTTGGGCAAATAATAATGTTCACCACTGTGTTACATGGCCTTTCCTTTTAACAACACTCAGTAAAGGTTTGGGAACTGAGGAGACACATTTTTGAAGCTTCTCAGGTGCAATTCTTTCCCATTCTTGCTTGATGTACAGCTTAAGTTGTTCAACCTGTCACGTTCAAACACAGGACATCTATTAAACAAGACAAAAGGCAAGGAATCAAACAGAGACAGAATTCAATTTGGACTCAATTGAGGAGAGACATGCGTCAACCTGTAACCTCTTACAGTGTCTTAGCACGCTCTGACGAAGAAGGTTTTCGTCTCCTCTTTTAATTCAGATGTTCCATGTTCACGCACCAACATATGTCACAGCAGGAATGGTAAGTGTGTAAAAGAGTCATTGTTTTCGGTCGCTTTGAAGTCCAAGAAGAGGATTTCTCGGGCTTGGGCTCTTCCTGGATCCAGCTGGGGCAGGTGTTGGAGGACAATGGATAACCCCTCCCGTCTCTTGACCACAGGGACTTCAAGAGGGCAGCGGGTCGTAAATAGCGTTGACCTCGGTCACCAAACAGTTGGAATAGAGTTTGTGAAATACTTCAGAGAGAGTTCGTTTAACACTTCAAAGAGAGTTCCTCTGGGAGTTGAGCAGATCCTGCCATCTGTCCGTGTTGAAATCACAGTGGTGTTTTACGAGCCTTCTTCCTCTTGTTAGGCCTCGAAAGACAGCATTCATAATACAACGTTTCTTTTGTGATAACTTACAAACAATTATTCTAACACAACAGTCCGGGGGTCTCCGTTGCGATATTTTAGGCTTCATAATGCGCCACACATTTTCAATGGGAGACAGGTCTGGACTACAGGCAGGCCAGTCTAGTACCCGCACTCTTTTACTATGAAGCCACGTTGATGTAACACGTGGCTTGGCATTGTCTTGCTGAAATAAGCAGGGGCGTCCATGGTAACGTTGCTTGGATGGCAACATATGTTGCTCCAAAACCTGTATGTACCTTTCAGCATTAATGGTGCCTTCACAGATGTGTAAGTTACCCATGTCTTGGCCACTAATACACCCCCATACCATTACAGATCCTGGCTTTTCAACTTTGCGCCTATAACAATCCGGATGGTTCTTTTCCTCTTTGGTCCAAACGACACGACGTCCACAGTTTCCAAAACCAATTTGAAATGTGGACTCGTCAGACCACAGAACACTTTTCCACTTTGTATCAGTCCATCTTAGATGAGCTCAGGCCCAGCGAAGCCGACGGCGTTTCTGGGTGTTGTTGATAAACGGTTTTCGCCTTGCATAGGAGAGTTTTAACTTGCACTTACAGATGTAGCGACCAACTGTAGTTACTGACAGTGGGTTTCTGAAGTGTTCCTGAGCCCATGTGGTGATATCCTTTACACACTGATGTCGCTTGTTGATGCAGTACAGCCTGAGGGATGGAAGGTCACGGGCTTAGCTGCTTACGTGCAGTGATTTCTCCACATTCTCTGAACCCTTTGATGATATTACGGACCGTAGATGGTGAAATCCCTAAATTCCTTGCAATAGCTCGTTGAGAAATGTTGTTCTTAAACTGTTCAACAATTTGCTCAGGCATTTGTTGACAAAGTGGTGACCCTCGCCCCATCCTTGTTTGTGAATGACTGAGCATTTCATGGAATCTACTTTTATACCCAATCATGGCACCCACCTGTTCCCAATTAGCCTGCACACCTGTGGGATGTTCCAAATAAGTCTTTGATGAGCATTCCTCAACTTTATCAGTATTTATTGCCACCTTTCCCAACTTTTTTGTCACGTGTTGCTGCCATCAAATTCTAAAGTTAATGATTATTTGCAAAAAAAAAAATCAAATATGTTGTCTTTGTAGCATATTCAACTGAATATGGCTTGAAAAGGATTTACAAATTATTGTATTCCGTTTATATTTACATCTAACACAATTTCCCAACTCATATGGAAACAGGGTTTGTAGCTGATTGAGAGTAGCTCACTAAGGGATCAAAGAAAATTTGCTGAAACTCACGATATTTTTATAACTGTTCACTGTCGACTTATTTAATGACAAATTAGCGTATTTTTCGGACCATAGGGCGCACCGGATTAAAAGGCGCACTGCCGATGAGCGGGTCTATTCAGGTCTTTTTTCATACAAAATTATAAGGCTATACAAGTCTGTAGGCATGAACTGATGAGTGCCCAAACATCTTCTCAGACAATCTAAACCCTCAGTGTCAAAGTCAAGGCCCGCAAATGAATGATCTATGATATTTGATTAGTATTAGAACCGGCCCACACCAATACTCCATTTCCCACAATGCAACATTAGCCCGCAAACTTACTGCAGCGCCGCAAGTGGGCCTCGGCTTCATTATACATCAGCATTCAGGACACATGTCAACTTTCAGCAAATAATGGCTAAACGGAAGGTGGATGATGAGAACAGGAAGGTGGATGATGAGAACAGGAAGGTGGATGATGAGAACAGGAAGGCGGATGATGAGAACAGGAAGGCGGATGATGAGAACAGGAAGGCGGATGATGAGAACAGGAAGGTGGATGATGAGAACAGGAAGGTGGATGATGAGAACAGGAAGGTGGATGATGAGAACAGGAAGGTGGATGATGAGAACAGGAAGGCGGATGATGAGAACAGGAAGGTGGATGATGAGAACAGGAAGGTGGATGATGAGAACAGGAAGGTGGATGATGAGAACAGGAAGGTGGATGATGAGAACAGGAAGGTGGATGATGAGAACAGGAAGGTGGATGATGAGAACAGGAAGGTGGATGATGAGAACAGGGGGTTTCGAGCCAGGTGAGAGGCAGAGTACCGTATTTTTGGGACTATAAGTCGCACCGGCCGAAAATGCATAATAAAGAAGGAAAAAAACATATATAAGTCGCACTGGAGTATAAGTCGCATTTTTTGGGGAAATTTATTTGATAAAAGCCAACACCAAGAATAGACATTTGAAAGGCAATTTAAAATAAATAAAGAATAGTGAACAACAGGCTGAATAAGTGTACGTTATATGAGGCATAAATAACCAACTGAGAACTTTATTGTTAAGTAGAGATGTCCGATAATGGCTTTTTTGCCGATATTGACCAACTCTTAATTACCGATTCCGATATCAAGCGATACCGATATATACAGTGGTGGAATGAACACATTATTAGGCCTAATTTTGTTGTGATGCCCCGCTGGATGCATTAAACAATGTAAGAAGGTTTTACAAAATAAATCAACTCAAGTTATGGAGAAAAAAAATGCCAACATGGCACTGCCATATTTATTATTGAAGTCACAAAGTGCATTTTTTTTTTTTTAACATGCCTCAAAACAGCAGCTTGGAATTTGGGACATGCTCTCCCTGAGAGAGCATGAAGTGGGGGGGTAGGGGGTGGTGGGGGGGTATATTGTAGCGTCCCGGAAGAGTTAGTGCTGCAAGGGGTTCTGGGTATTTGTTCTGTTGTGTTTATGTTGTGTTACGGTGCGGATGTTCTCCCGAAATGTGTTTGTCATTCTTGTTTGGTGTGGGTTCTGTTGCGTTTTGGACCAGTTGTTCCTCCCAGGGAATTCAAGTCACAATTCGCTCCCAAGTTCTTTCCGACACTTAAAGCTGAGTTGAAAAACCACCAGAGACAGAATAGGTATTTTGTTGTATATTCTCAAAGCTTTGCCAATATACATTGATTGAGACCAGTCTAACCCTAGAACATTCTATCGCGCCTCCCAAAATGGTCTGTCTTCCCGATCCCACCACCCTCTCTCTCGTCCCATCTCTGTAGACAAAACAAATGCTAGTCAAAACCCATTCCAAAGAACTCAAGGTTAACACACACAGTATACTTGCTGACAGAGCATCAAGAGAAGAAATGGAAAACACGAGCTGTTTTCAAATATGACAAAGAAATGGAAGAAGTACAACTTAAATTCGGATATATGTAAATATCTGCCTCCGACAGTTCACAGTGTGGCGCATATTTGTAACAGTGTTAAAGTTGTTTGTACGGCCGCCCTCAATGTGACCTTGCATTCATTTGTGTTTTTAAAAAGCCGTAGATATTATGTGATTGGGCCGGCATGCGTTAAAGTCTTTAACGCACGCCCCCAATATTGTCGTCTGGGTGGAAGTCGGGAGATATTCGGGAGAATGGTTGCCTCGGGAGATTTTCGGGAGGGGCACTGAAATTCGGGAGTCTCCCGGGAAAATGGTGAGGGTTGGCAAGTATGACTGCTCTGTACTTCTCCCTACGTCCGTACAGCGGCCTTTTAAAAAGTCATAAATTTTACTTTTTGAAACCGATACCGATAATTTCCGATATTACATTTTAAAGCATTTATGGGCTGATAATATCGGCAGTCCGATATTATCGGACATCTCTATTGTTAAGTTATTATGCCATGATTTTACCAGTCCGGCCCGTGTGGGAACAGATTTTCCTTCATGCGGCCCTTGAGCTAAAATGAGTTTGACACCCCTGATCTAAACCGTCCAGTCGCGATCGACTCGATGACCTGGATGATTGATAATGTTCACAGGAACCTCAGATCAATACACGCTCACAATTGTTTGTATCCAGTTGAATGAGATGCGGACACACATCATCGACACCAGCCGTCGTCTGATGGCCACGTCTGCCCAACTGTCAATGAAGCAAGCGGCCGTCTTGTGCCTCCAGCAGGAAAGCAAAGAGAAAGAGCTCCAGGTCAGTGCTGCAATCATTTGACTACAATACAAAGTCAGGTGACTGCTTTTACAATAATGATGTATATATCTTTAAGAAGGGGAACCGGAGGGTGTGTTCCAACTATCGTGGGATCACACTCCTAAGGTCTATTCAGGTGTACTGGAGAGGAGGCTACGCCGGATAGTCCAACCTCGGATTCAGGAGGAACAGTGTGGTTTTCGTCCTGGTCGTGGAACTGTGGACCAGCTCTATACTCTCGGCAGGGTCCTTGAGGGTGCATGGGAGTTTGCCCAACCAGTCTACATGTGCTTTGTGGACTTGGAGAAGGCATTTGACCGTGTCCCTCGGGAAGTCCTGTGGGGAGTGCTCAGAGAGTATGGGGTATCGGACTGTCTGATTGTGGCGGTCCGCTCCCTGTATGATCAGTGCCAGAGCTTGGTCCGCATTGCCGGCAGTAAGTCGGACACGTTTCCAGTGAGGGTTGGACTCCGCCAAGGCTGCCCTTTGTCACCCATTCTGTTCATAACTTTTATGGACAGAATTTCTAGGCGCAGTCAAGGCGTTGAGGGGATCTGGTTTGGTGGCTGCAGGATTAGGTCTCTGCTTTTTAAACATGATGAGGTCCTGATGGCTTCATCTGGCCAGGATCTTCAGCTCTCACTGGATCGGTTCGCAGCCGAGTGTGAAGCGACTGGGATGACAATCAGCACCTCCAAGTCCGAGTCCATGGTTCTCGCCCGGAAAAGGGTGGAGTGCCATCTCCGGGTTGGGGAGGAGACCCTGCCCCAAGTGGAGGAGTTCAAGTACCTCAGAGTCTTGTTCACGAGTGAGGGAAGAGTGGATCGTGAGATCGACAGGCAGATCGGTGCGGCGTCTTCAGTAATGCGGACGCTGTATCGATCCGTTGTGGTGAAGAAGGAGCTGAGCCGGGAGGCAAAGCTCTCAATTTACCGGTCGATCTACGTTCCCATCCTCACCTATGGTCATGAGCTTTGGGTTATGACCGAAAGGACAAGATCACGGGTACAAGCGGCCGAAATGAGTTTCCTCTCCCTTAGAGATAGGGTGAGAAGCTCTGTCATCCGGGAGGAGCTCAAAGTAAAGCCGCTGCTCCTCCACATCGAGAGGAGCCAAATGAGGTCGTTCGGACATCTGGTCAGGTTGCCACCAGAACGCCTCCCTAGGGAGGTGTTTGGGGCATGTCCGACCGGTAGGATGCCACGGGGAAGACCCAGGACACATTGGGAAGACTATGTCTCCCGGCTGGCCTGGGAACGCCTCGGGATCCCCTGGGAGGAGCTGGACGAAATGGCTGGGGAGAGGGAAGTCTGGGCTTTCCTGCTTAGGCTGCTGCCTAAGCGACCCGACCTCGGATAAGTGGAAGAAGATGGATGGATGTGCTGAAGTGGTATTTTTCTTTGTCTGTGCAAAGCTGGCAATCCAAAAGATTGCAAGCCAGTCTGTTATAAGTGTCCAACAACGGCCTGCCGACTGCCAAGGGCGAACATTGCCGTGACGCAGACAGAGCAGAGACAAGGCGATATCACCAGCGTCAATACATTTGCATTTTTGTGTCGAACTGGAGTTGTCGAGATTACCCCCTTCCCTCGGCGACAGCTTCAGGGATGTAAACAGGGACCTCCCAAATAAGTAGAGGAAGCACGCAGACTAGACTTTTAAAGAGCGTAGTTTGGATCTGTAACTAGAATACAGCCCAAAACACGTGTCTCCTCATTGAGCCAAATTGACCTCTGTCTCTGCATGATTCCTTGCTTCTCGTCTGTTTAATAGATGTCGAACCTGACACTGGATATTGTTGTACCTGCAGATGGACAGGTGTCAGAGGCGGCTGGAGCAAGGCCTGCCACCCTGCCCCGAGATGGAGGAGGAGTGGAGGAGGATGCTACGGGACAAGAAGAGGAGACAGAGGGACAAAGAGGAACGAGAGAGGGTAACAATGAAACAAGCACACGTACAAAGATCACTGCTCAGGACTTGATTAAAGCGCTTGAGGAAGAGGAGGTGGAGAAGAATGACAAAAGAATTGATTCAAGCCCCAAGGCCAGGGTTGCTTTCTACCTAAAAGCGTGTGCGCCGGAAGGCTGAGGAGAGATTTAATGTGTTGGCAAAAAGTCTAGACAAAAACAAGATGAGCTTTTGTCAACAGCCCAACGCCACACTGGCACCCAAAGTGGAGTGAAAGGAGTCCAGCTGCTCTCTCCTCTGCTGTCTTTTCATCCGCAATATTTCAGAATCAGAATCAGAATCAGCTTTATTGTCATTACGCAAGGTAACGAGATTGAGGCCATTTCATACAGTGCGATGTGTGCATGCTAGAAAAACAATGTGCAAATATATAAAAATATAAAAAATATAGAAGTGCAATGAATATGGTGTGAAATGAATATATACATGAAAAAAACAAAACAAAAACAGGGTGGTTGGTGGAATGGGTTATTGCACCGAAGAGAAGGCAGTTATGAGGGACAATGGGGCAGTCCGTTCAGGATGGTTATGGCCCTGGGGAAGAAGCTGTTCTTTAGCCTGTTTGTTTTGGTTTTAATGCACCATGTTTCTGTTTATAACCGCCGCCCATTGGCGTTGTTAGGCCTATTTTAGGGGGGCTCAAGCCCCCCTAAAATATTCTTAAGCCCCCCTAAATAATTTGGTGGTTTTTTGGGGTTTTTTTACAAATAAATGCTGACATATTCATTATAAATTGGCCCAAATATGAGTTTAAATAAATAATTATATAACCTGTTATTATTCACTCAGTTTCCCCTCACTTCGTAGCGTAAGGTAGAGAGCCCCTTTCGTGCGTCGCTATCCAATCCATTCCACTTGTTCATATAGAAAATGGCCACATCACTCAAATTCCAGCCCGCATTTTCTCTGCGACCTTGCTTGCGGTCCTGCAGGTGTACGAAGCACATTATCTTCCTTTACAATGAGTGAAGCTGCACAAAACCTTGTGTGTGCAATTGTAAATCTTTTTTTTTTTTAAGTTTTGTGTTTCTTGTAGAATCTCTATAAAGTAATATACATAAGCCTATTGTTAAAATAATGAAAAAAACATCATTAAATATATTTGTTTTATTGTATTGTTACATTAATAGCTGTTTTATTATTATAGGATGGCTTGTTAAACATTTAATAGGATTTTCAGAGGGAGGAAAAACCAAGACATTTAATATAAAATGTAAAATGAATAAATACATAAAAAGAAAAAGAAAATATATGGTTAAAAGCCATCGTCCCGGGGAGCATTTCATTTCGTCCCGTGCATTTAAAAAAAAATAATAATAATAACAATGAATAATTTCTAAGTCTTTGTTAGCCGTTTGTGAAGTTTTGTGCTCGTGCGTAACATTCGCTCGCATCCTGTGCATCTCCTGGGGGCAAAGCCCCCCCCTGTCCTTAAAAGCTAGTGACGCCCCTGCCGCCGCCCCTCGAAAAGACACCACAGAGCTCCACGTGCAAACGCCAGACGGGACATTGCGGAATTTGGAGCTCATCGTAGCGTCCACCGAGTTCAACGTGTTTCCTGTTAGCCGGCCAGCGTAATCCATCCATATGCTTTGAAGTCTCCGGGATTTCAGCCCACCTCATTTCCACACTGCATGAATTTTAGGTCATGAGGCCATGTCTGCTTTTTTTACCCTTTAACAGAACTTTGACCCACTTATCATATATCAATGCACAGTACAGGCCAACAGTTTGGACACACCTTCTCATTCAATGTGTTTTCTTTATTTTCATGACTATTTACATTGTAGATTGTCACTGAAGGCATCAAAACTATGAATGCACACATCTGGAGTTATGTACTTAACAAAAAAAACATGTTTTATATTCTAGTTTCTTCAAAATAGCCACCCTTTGCTCTCATTATTGCTTTGCACACTCTTGGCATTCTCTCAATGAGCTTCAAGCACACCTGTGAAGTGAAAACCATTTCAGGTGACTACCTCTTGAAGCTCATGGAGAGAATGCCAAGAGTGTGCGAAAAAGTAATCAGAGCAAAGGTTGGCTATTTTGAAGAAACTAGAATATAAAGCATATTTTCAGTTATTTCACTTTTTTTTTTTTGTTAAGTACCGTATTTTTCCGAGTATACACTATAAACTGCGACTTATAGTCCAAAAAATACGGTACAGGTGCGACTTATACTCCCAAAAATAAGGTACTTAACAAAAAAAAAAGGTGAAATAACTGAAAATATGCTTTATATTCTAGTTTCTTCAAAATAGCCAACCTTTGCTCTGATTACTTATTTGCACACTCTTGGCATTCTCTCCATGAGCTTCAAGAGGTAGTGCTCAATGGTTTTCACTTCAAAGGTGTGCTCATTGAGAGCATAGCAAGAGTGTGCAAAGCAATAATGAGAGCAAAGGGTGGCTATTTTGAAGAAACTAGAATATAAAACATGTTTTTTTTGTTAAGTACATAACTCCACATGTGTTCATTCATAGTTTTGATGCCTTCAGTGACAATCTACAATGTAAATAGTCATGAAAATAAAGAACATAAGGACGGCGTGGCGAAGTTGGTAGAGTGGCCGTGCCAGCAATCGGAGGGTTGCTGGTTACTGGGGTTCAATCCCCACCTTCTACCATCCTAGTCACATCCGTTGTGTCCTTGGGCAAGACACTTCACCCCTTGCTCCTGATGGCTACTGGTTAGCGCCTTGCATGGCAGCTCCCTCCATCAGTGTGTGAATGTGTGTGTGAATGTGGAAATAGTGTCAAAGCGCTTTGAGTACCTTGAAGGTAGAAAAGCGCTATACAAGTATAACCCATTTATCATTTATTTATTTACATAACACCACGTTTTCATTCATAGTTGTGATGCCTTCAGTGACAATCTACAATGTAAATAGTCATGAAAATAAAGAAAACCCATTAAATGAGAAGGTGCGGCCTGTACTGTATAATCCATACATCAATGGATGGATGTCTTTAGAGCAGTGCTTCTTAACCTTGTTGGAGGTACCGAACCCCACCAGTTTCATATGCACATTCACTGAACCCTTCTTTAGTGAAAAATAAAATGTGTTTTTTTTCAAATTCAAGACAAACTTATATGTTTTTGGTAACACTTTAGTATGGGGAACATATTCTGAGTAAAAAGACTTCATTTAGAGTTTTTTGGACACTAGGGGAACATATTCTAAGTAACAAAGACTTAATTTAGAGTTATTTGGTTAGGGTTAGGGTTAGAGGGTTAGGGTTATAATAAGGCCATGCTGAATAAGGCATAAATAAGTACTTAATAATGACTAGTTAAGAGCCAATATTTTACTAATTTGCATGTTAATAAGCAACTAATTAATGGTGAATATGTTCCTCATACTAAAGTGTTACCATGTTTTATTACTGGTGCACAAAATGAAGCGTGCATGAACATCACCTTGTTCAAAGAACAAAAGCAACACAGTGCATAAACTCACAACAAATGACACACCTGCAAATCAGTCAGCTGTTGTCGTATCCGTAATACGCCGATAGGGAGAAGTTTGTATTTACACGATGAGTCGGGTGTGTCTGAGCCCGACTCACAGAACCCCTAGGGTTCCATCGAACCCAGGTTAAGAACCACTGCTTTAGAGTAATTGGACGTTATGGATTCCCACGCATACCGTATTTTTCGGAGTATAAGTCGCACCGGCCGAAAATACATAATAAAGAAGGAAAAAAACATATATAAGTCGCATTTTTGGGGGAAATGTATTTGATAAAAGCCAACAGCAAGAATAGACATTTGAAAGGCAATTTAAAATAAATAAAGAATAGTGAACAACAGGCTGAATAAGTGTACGTTATATGAGGCATAAATAAGCAACTGGTATGTTAACGTAACATATTATGGTAAGAGTCATTCAAATAACTATAACATATAGAACATGCTATACGTTTACCAAACAGTCTGTCACTCCTAATTAGAGATGTCGATGCTTTAAAATGTAATATCGGAAATTATCGGTATAGTTTTTTTTATTATCAGTATCGTTTTTATTTTATTTTATTTATTTATTTATTTATTTTAAAGGCCTACTGAAATGCGATTTTCTTATTTAAACGGGGATAGCAGGTCCATTCTATGTGTCATACTTCATCATTTCACGATATTGACATATTTTTGCTGAAAGGATTTAGTAGAGAACATCGACGATAAAGTTCGCAACTTTTGGTCGCTGATAAAAAAGCCTTGCCTGTAGCGGAAGTAGCAGACGAGTAGCGTGACGTCACAGGTTGTGGAGCTCCTCACATCTGCACATTGTTTACAATCATGGCCACCAGCAGCCAGAGCCATTCGGACCGAGAAAGCGACGACGATTTCCCCATTAATTTGAGCGAGGATGAAAGATTTGTGGATGAGGAAAGTGAGAGTGAAGGACTAGAGGGCAGATAGGGAAGATGCTGTGAGAGGCGGGTGGGACCTGATATTCAGCTGGGAATGACTAAAACAGTAAATAAACACAATATACTCTATTAGCCACAACACAACCACGCTTATATTTAATATGCCACAAATTAATCCCGCATAACAAACACCTCCCCCCTCCCGTCCATATAACCCGCCAATACAACTCAAACACCTGCACAACACACTCAATCCCACAGCCCAAAGTACCGTTCACCTCCCCAAAGTTCATACAGTACATATATTTCCCCAAAGTCCCCAAAGTTACGTACGTGACATGCACATAGCGGCACGCACGTACGGGCAAGCGATCAAATGTTTGGAAGCCGCAGCTGCATGCGTACTCACGGTACCGCGTCTGCGCATCCAACTCAAAGTCCTCCTGGTAAGAGTCTCTGTTGTCCCAGTTCTCCACAGGCCAATGGTAAAGCTTGACTGTCATCTTTTGGGAATGTAAACATTGAAACACCGGCTGTGTTTGTGTTGCTGCCGTCGGCCGCAATACACCGCTTCCCACCTACAGCTTTCTTCTTTGCTGTCTCCATTGTTCATTGAACAAATTGCAAAAGATTCACCAACACAGATGTCCAGAATACTGTGGAATTTTGCGATGAAAACAGACGACTTAATAGCTGGCCACCATGCTGTCCCAAAATGTCCTCTACAATCCGTGACGTCACGCGCTGACGTCATCATACCGAGACGTTTTCAGCAGGATATTTCGCGCAAAATTTAAAATTGCACTTTAGTAAGCTAACCCGGCCGTGTTGCAATGTTAAGATTTCATCATTGATATATAAACTATCAGACTGCGTGGTCGCTAGTAGTGGCTTTCAGTAGGCCTTTAAATCAACATAAAAAACACAAGATACACTTACAATTAGTGCACCAACCCAAAAAACCTCCCTCCCCCATTCACACTCATTCACACAAAAGGGTTGTTTCTTTCTGTTATTAATATTGTGGTTCCTACATTATATATCAATATATATCAATACAGTCTGCAAGGGATACAGTCCGTAAGCACACATGATTGTGCGTGCTGCTGCTCCACTAATAGTACTAACCTTTAACACTTCATTTGACTCATTTTCATTCATTACTAGTTTCTATGTGTCAAGACTTGGCCTTTGGGGTTGTTTTTTCCGGAAGGCAACGGAAAGTTGGCTCGGGCGAGACGGGAATGTGAGTACATGATTTTATTTAATATTATCAAAAAAGAACAAACGAAAGGCGCGCACAATGGCGGAGGTAAAAAAACTTGGCTAATGAAAACAAAACTTGCACAAAGGCAGAAACTGTGAACAATGAAACAAAAACTTACTTGGCATGGGACTGTGAACATGGCATTCTGCAGAGTGACGATAAAGAGTGAGGTGTTGCCAGCCTGACCAACAGAAAAAGAAAAGCTTAAATAACACAGATACCTACTCAGTGGCCTAGTGGTTAGAGTGTCCGCCCTGAGATCGGTAGGTTGTGAGTTCAAATCCCGGCCGAGTCATACCAAAGACTATGAAAATGGGACCCATTACCTCCCTGCTTGGCACTCAGCATCAAGGGTTGGAATTGGGGGTTAAATCACCAAAAATGATTCCCGGGCGCGGCAACCGCTGCTGCCCACTGCTCCCCTCACCTCCCAGGGGGTGATCAAGGGTGATGGGTCAAATGCAGAGAATAATCTCGCCACACCTAGTGTGTGTGTGTGACAATCATTGGTACTTTAACTTTAACTTTTTATATGATTAACGAAAACAGGTGCGTGACTCAAAACGTGAAACAGGTGCGTGATGTGACAGGTGAAAACTAATGGGTTGCTATGGAAACAAAACAAGGGAGTGAACAACCAAAAACTTGTCACGACTTGGTCTTGGGTGTTAGCTTTTCCGGGATGCAATGGAAAGTTGGCTCAGGCGAGACGGGAATGTAAGTACATTTTTTATTTAAAGACTATAAATACAAAGAAAAGGATCAAACAAAAATCGCGCACAGTGGCGGAGAATAAACTATGAAACCAAAAGACTATAGCAAAAAAGTACAAATGAAAAGCACGCACAGTGGCGGAGAACAAACTATGAAAAACAAAAAGACTATAAACATGGAACAAAAACTTACTTTGACAAGGGACATGAAGCAAGATCTTAGAGGATGAAGAGTGTACAGAAGCATAAATGTGGTGAGGTCGTCCGAACAACAAACTGAAAAGAATGAACTTAAATACTATGGACATGATTAGTGAAAGCAGGTGCGTGACTCAAAGCGTGAAACAGGTGTGTGACGTGACAGGTGGAAACTAATGGTTGCTATGGTGACAAAACAAAAGTGCACAAAAAGTCCAAAACCCAAAACGAACATGACCAAAACAAAAACATGATCACACAGACATGACACAACTAAAGAGTCCAATAACTAAACAAAACAAAACATGACTAAAACAAAACCTGATTACACAGACATGACACTATGTAACTGTTTTTATATTGTTTTACTTTCTTTTTTATTCAAGAATTTTTTTTTTTTAATTATTTATCTTATTTTAATTTTTTTTTTTAAAAAGGACCTTATCTTCACCATACCTGGTTGTCCAAATTAGGCACAATAATGTGTTAATTCCACGACTGTATATATCGGTATCGGTTGATATCGGTATCGGTAATTAAGAGTTGGACAATATCGGAAATCGGCAAAAAAGCCATTATCGGACATCCCTACACCTAATCGCTAAATCTGATGCAATCTTATACGTCTAGTCTCTTATGTGAATGAGATCAATAATATTAGTTGATATTTTATGTGTTAATCATTTCACACATAAGTCGCTCCTGAGTATAAGTCGCACCCCCGGCCAAACTATGAAAAAAACTGCGACTTATAGTCCGAAAAATAGGGTTGTGCTACAAAACGTTGTTTCCAATACAAACTGCAAAGTAATCCACCCTGGAGCCTGACACTTTTTCCCTGGCGTTATCGGCCACACTGGAAGGATCATTCCAGTATCCCCTGCAGCTCCATTGTCACGGCCATCTTGAAAAAGGAAAAGAAAAATCCCAGTGAGCTAGGTCAGGTGAGGAGGGAGGTTGTTCCTTTCGGCCAGGAACTGTCAGATTGCTCAGGGCATTGTGATTAGGCGTGTTGTCGCGGTGAAACAGCCAAGAGCTGCCTGTACTTCAACAAACTCATCATTTTTTGTAGACCTGCTTATTGATTGTGTGACCATGTGGCGATAAATCGCAGTAGACAATTTCCCCTTGCAGCAAAACAGCAACATTCCTGGAACTTTCCCCACACACTTCATATGACTTAACTCCAGGTGTTAAAACATGCAATTCAGAATCACAATCAGCTTTATTGGCCAAGTAGGAGTAACACACAAGGAACTTGACTTGCTTGGCATAAAACACCAGAGAAACATTTATATAGCACTTTTTCCTCAAGTGACTCGAAGCGCTTTACAGAAAACCCATTATCTACATCTAAGCGACAAACCCCGTTTCCATATGAGTTGGGAAATTGTGTTAGATGTAAATATAAACGGAATACAATGATTTGCAAATCCTTTTCAAGCCATATTCAGTTGAATATGCTACAAAGACAACATATTTGATGTTCAAACTCATAAACAAACAAGGACAAGGCGAGGGTCACCACTTTGTCAACAAATGCGTGAGCAAATTGTTGAACAGTTTAAGAAAAACCTTTCTCAAGCAGCTATTGCAAGGAATTTAGGGATTTCACCATCTACGCTCCGTAATATCATCAAAGGGTTCAGAGAATGTGGAGAAATCACTGCACGTAAGCAGCTAAGCCCGTGACCTTCCATCCCTCAGGCTGTACTGCATCAACAAGCGACATCAGTGTGTAAAGGATATCACCACATGGGCTCAGGAACACTTCAGAAACCCACTGTCAGTAACTACATTTGGTCGCTACATCTGTAAGTGCAAGTTAAAACTCTCCTATGCAAGGCGGAAACCGTTTATCAACAACACCCAGAAACGCCGTCGGCTTCGCTGGGCCTGAGCTCATCTAAGATGGACTGATACGAAGTGGAAAAGTGTTCTGTGGTCTGACGAGTCCACATTTCAAATTGTTTTTGGAAACTGTGGACGTCGTGTCCTCCGGACCAAAGAGGAAAAGAACCATCCGGATTGTTATAGGCGCAAAGTGTAAAAGGCAGCATGTGTGATGGTATGGGGGTGTATTAGTGCCCAAGACATGGGTAACTCACACATCTGTGAAGGCGCCATTAATGCTGAAAGGTACATACAGGTTTTGGAGCAACATATGTTGCCATCCAAGCAACGTTACCATGGACGCCCCTGCTTATTTCAGCAAGACAATGCCAAGCCACGTGTTACATCAACGTGGCTTCATAGTAAAAGAGTGCAGGTACTAGACTGGCCTGCCTGTAGTCCAGACCTGTCTCCCATTGAAAATGTGTGGTGCATTACTAAAATAGCAGAAGGGAGACCCCCGGACTGTTGAACAACTTAAGCTGTACATCAAGCAAGAATGGGAAAAGAATTCCACCTGAGAAGCTTCAAAAATGTGTCTCCTCAGTTCCCCAAACGTTTACTGAGTGCTTTTAAAAGGAAAGGCCATGTAACACAGTGGTGAACATGCCCTTTCCGGACTACTTTGGCACGTGTTGCAGCCATTTGAACATCAAATATGTTGTCTTTGTAGCATATTCAACTGAATATGGCTTGAAAAGGATTTGCAAATCATTGTATTCCGTTTATATTTACATCCAACACAATTTCCCAACTCATATGGAAACGGGGTTTGTAATAATAATATAAATCCATTTAATAAAGTCAAATACAAATAAGGCAACAAAAGAAGTATCCCACACTTCTCTTTTGTAAAGTACATTTGTACAGCCGATATGGGCATCTACTTTGGCTGTTCTCAACTCAATAACACCAAGTGAG
Source organism: Nerophis lumbriciformis (assembly GCF_033978685.3). Classification (NCBI taxonomy): domain Eukaryota; kingdom Metazoa; phylum Chordata; class Actinopteri; order Syngnathiformes; family Syngnathidae; genus Nerophis; species Nerophis lumbriciformis. Next base: position 534,166 of record NC_084552.2, on the reverse strand, counting down.
TTGCTACGTTAAACTATCCATCCATCCATCCATTTTCTACCGCATGTCCCTTTTGGGGTTGCGGGGGGTGCTGGAGCCTATCTCAGCTGCATTCGGGCGGAAGGCGGCGTACACCTTGGACAAGTCGCCACCTCATCGCAGGGCCAACACAGATAGACAGACAACATTCACACACTAGGGCCCATTTAGTGTTGCCAATCAACCTATCCCCAGGTGCATGTTTTTAGCAAAAATAATATCAAATGTAATGTGGTAAAAAGTGCGTCAAACTTGAATGAGGACAGGATTGTGCAAGCAAAAAGGCACATAAACAAAAGGTTGCTCTGAATTAACTGCGTACTTCTTCCCAATTTCTAACTAATAAGATGTTCCGCACTGACGAAGGGAATGTTTTGTTTATTGCCATTCTGAGCACTTACATTTGTTTTGACATCTCACAAATACTGAATTTATTATTCCATTTTCATGATTAAACTTGTGGAAAATTTAATTTCAGCTCCCCCAGTCCAAGGTCATGCATAAATATCAAACTTGTGCGCGTGTGTGTGTGTGTGTGTGTGTGTGTGTGTGTGTGTGTGTGTGTGTGTGTGTGTGTGTGTGTGTGTGTGTGTGTGTGTGTGTGTGTGTGTGTGCAGACGGCGGACGAAGACGAGTGGAACCAGTTGCCTAACGGTCAGTTCACCACCGCCGAGAGCCGGCCCGACGCCTACGTTCCCCAGACGGACGATCTCCCTCTGCCCAAGCCCTACGGAGCACAGGCCCCCTTCAAGCCCGCCCAGGCAGGTGGCAACATGAGACACATACGCAAACCGACGCACCTCAAACCACTAGAGTTGTCGTAAAAAGATCAAAACACATTTTTAACTCGATAAGGTGTGAATGCTCCAATGCTAAAGTTGAACTGAAATTCTGACAGAATGTAGTATGAATGTAAAAATTGTTTTAATGTTGAAATTGTTTGAATGTTGAAAAGTTTGAATTTCCAGGAAAACCGGAAATTGGTTTGGAACTTGGGAAAGTGTTAGTTTGAATGTCCAGGATGAGTGGAATGTGTTGATGTTGGAATAGGTTGAAAAATGTGGGAATATGTGGAACTTATAAAAATGTCCCATTCATTTCAATGGGAAGTTCCTGGAAATTTGGGAATTTTGGGAAAACCAGGATTCCAAAAAAAAAAAAGGATTAGGAGCATGAATCTCCAGATTGAGCTGAATAGGTTGGTGTTAAAATTGTTTAAATCGGACAAGAAATGTTGAAGTAGTGACAGGGAATTTTGGTTGTTTCAATTTCCAGGATGAGTTGAATGTGTTGAAGGTGGAATGGTTTGAATCGGTTGAAAAATGTGGGAATTGTGGAAGTTTAAAAAATTGACAATTCATTTTGAATGGCGAAAATGTCCCTGGAAACGCGGAATTCTTGGAAATCCGGGAATTTTTTTTAAATTGTTGAAAGGGAGCACACAATTTTGAACAGGCTGAATATTTTGGAGTTGGAACGGTTTGAATCAAAAAATGTGGGAATTATGGAACTTTGAAAATTGTCCCATTCATTTCAATGGGAACTTCCTGGAAATTTGGGAATTTTGGGAAAACCGGGATTTAAAAAAAAATTATTAGGAGCATGAATCTCCTGATTGAGCTGAATTGGTTGGTGTTGGAATTGTTTAAATCGGACAAGAAATGTTGAAGTAGTGACAGGGAATTTTGGTTGTTTAATTTCCAGGATGAGTTGAATGTGTTGAAGGTGGAATGGTTTGAATCGGTTGAAAAATGTGGGAATTGTGGAAGTTTAAAAAATTGACAATTCATTTTGAATGGGGAAAATGTCCCTGAAAACTCGGAATTCTTGGAAATCCGGGAATTTTTTTTTAAATTGTTGAAAGGGAGCACACAATTTTGAACAGGCTGAATATTTTGGAGTTTGAAGGGTTAGAATAAAAAAATGTGGGAATTATGGAACTTTGAAAAATGTCCCATTCATTTCAATGGGAACTTCCTGGAAATTTAGGAATTTTGGGAAAACCGGGATTTAAAAAAAAGATTAGAAGCATGAATCGCCTGATTGAGCTGAATTGGTCGGTGTTGGAATTGTTTAAATCGGACAAGAAATGTTGAAGTAGTGACAGGGAATTTTGGTTGTTTGAATTTCCAGGATGAGTTGAATGTGTTGAAGGTGGAATGGTTTGAATCGGTTGAAAAATGTGGGAATTGTGGAAGTTTAAAAAATGGCCAATTCATTTTGAATGGGGAAAATGTCCCTGAAAACTGGGAATTCTTGGAAATCCGGGAATTTGTTTAAATTGTTGAAAGGTAGCACACAATTTTGAACAGGCTGAATATTTTGGAGTTTGAAGGGTTAGAATAAAAAAATGTGGGAATTATGGAACTTTGAAAAATGTCCCATTCATTTCAATGGGAACTTCCTGGAAATTTAGGAATTTTGGGAAAACCGGGATTTAAAAAAAAAAAAGGATTAGGAGCATGAATCTCCGGATTGAGCTGAATTGGTTGGTGTTAAAATTGTTTAAATCGGACAAGAAATGTTGACGTAATGACAGGGAATTTTGGTTGTTTCAATTTCCAGGATGAGTTGAATGTGTTGAAGGTGGAATGGTTTGAATCGGTTGAAAAATGTGGGAATTGTGGAAGTTTAAAAATGGCCAATTCATTTTGACTGGGGAAAATGTCCCTGAAAACTCTGAATTCTTGGAAATCCGGGAATTTTTTTATAATTGTTGAAAGGGAGCACACAATTTTGAACAGGCTGAATATTTTGGAGTTTGAAGGGTTAGAATAAAAAAATGTGGGAATTATGGAACTTTGAAAAATGTCCCATTCATTTCAATGTGTACTTCCTCGAAATTTGTGAATTTGGGGAAAACCAGGTTTTAAAAAAAAAATGACTAAGATTCTGAATCTCCTGATTGAGCTGAATTGGTCGGTGTTGGAATTGTTTAAATCGGTCAAGAAATGTTGAAGTAGTGACAGGGAATTTTGGTTGTTTGAATTTCCAGGATGAGTTGAATGTGTTGAAGGTGGAATGGTTTGAATCGGTTGAAAAATGTGGGAATTGTGGAAGTTTAAAAAATGGCCAATTCATTTTGAATGGGGAAAATGTCCCTGAAAACTGGGAATTCTTGGAAATCCGGGAATTGGTTTTACATTGTTGAAAGGGAACACACAATTTTGATCAGGCTGAATATTTTGGAGTTGGAACGGTTTGAATCAAAAAATGTGGGAATTATGGAACTTTGAAAAATGTCCCATTCATTTCAATGGGAATTTCATGGAAATTTGGGAATTTCGGGAAAAGCGGAAATTTTTTGGGAAAATGTTAAAAGACTTGAATGTTCTGAATGATTGGTTGGTGTTGGAATTCTTCAAATCGGTCGACAAATGGTATTAAGGAATTTCGGTAAAACCGGGAATTTTTCAAGTTTAAAAAACAACTTTGTTTTTTGTCCTGATTAAGAGGAATATTTGGACGGTGGAAGGAGTAGTCGCCAGAAAAAAGGGTTTTCTGGGATTTCCTGGAATTTTTTTGAACTTGGAAAAATGATAGTTTGAATGTCCAGTATGGTGGAATATGTTGAAGGTGGAATGGTTTGAATCGGCTGAAAAATGTGGAAATTGTGGAAGCTTGAAAAGTGGCCAATTCATTTTGAATAGGAAAAATGTCCCGGAAAACCTGGAATTCTGGGAAATATGGGAATTTTTTTAAATTGTTGAAAAGGAGCACACAATTTTTAACAGGCTGAATATTTTGGAGTTGGAACAGTTTGAATAAAAAAAATGTGGGAATTATGGAACTTTCAATGGGAATTTCATGGAAATTTGGGAATTTCGGGAAAAGCGGAAATTTTTTGGGAAAATGTTAAAAGACTTGAATGTTCTGAATGATTGGTTGGTGTTGGAATTCTTCAAATCGGTCGAGAAATGGTATTAAAGAATTTCGGGAAAACCGGGAATTTTTCAAGTTTGAAAAACAACTTTGTTTTTTGTCCTGATTAAGAGGAATGTTTGGACAGTGGAAGGAGTAGTCGCCAGAAAAAAGGGTTTTCTGGGATTTCCTGGAATTTTTTTGAACTTGGAAAAATGATAGTTTGAATGTCCAGTATGGTGGAATATGTTGAAGGTGGAATGGTTTGAATCGGCTGAAAAATGTGGAAATGGTGGAAGCTTGAAAAGTGGCCAATTCATTTCGAATGGGAAAAATGTCCCGGAAAACCTGGAATTGTGGGAAATCTGGGAATTTTTTGGATCATTCACACAATAAGATGAATTCCAGTGTCTGTGTTTCCTGGGCCTCCTTGTGTCCACCTCTCAAAGCAGACTTGCTGTAATTGCTTCATGGTTGCAATCTTCACTTTCTTCTGGACTTCCAGCCAATGGTTTGTTTTCCGCGACACATTTTTGGAATATTTCATTTCAGACTTTTGTCAGCTTGTCCCTGGCTGTGTGCTCAACACACTGACAGACTTTAGTCAGCTTGTCCCTGGCTGTGTGCTCAACACACTGACAGACTTTAGTCAGCTTGTCCCTGGCTGTGTGCTCAACACACTGACAGACTTTAGTCAGCTTGTCCCTGGCTGTGTGCTCAACACACTGACAGACTTTAGTCAGCTTGTCCCTGGCTGTGTGCTCAACACACTGACAGACTTTAAGCTGCGAGCGCCACTTTCAATCCTAAAAGAGGAAATGTAAATATCAGACAATGACAAAGAAAGGAGGCCCAGGCAGGTGGAGAGGAGACAAAGACAATAAGTCCACTTGAAATAGACGCTTGATTCCTTTTCTCTTCTTGCTTCTTTTTGTAGGTCATTTTCTCTTCTTGCTTGTTTTTGTAGGTCATTGGAACTCATCAATGATTCACTACTTTTAAAGTTAAAGTTAAAGTTAAAGTACCAATGATTATTGCTCTACTTATAATGTTGCCAGGGGTGGACTTCTTCATATTTGGATCTAATTAGGTGGTTGGCTTAAAGGGGCTGTTTGCAACATTTACGCCAGCGTTGTCACCATTTCTCCTGGAAATATTCAAAAAATTCCCAGATTTCCAGGTTTTCCGGGATATTTTCCCCATTCAAAATGAATTGTCAATTTTTTAAACTTCCACAATTCCCACATTTTTCAACCGATTCAAACCATTCCGCCTTCAACATATTCCACCATACTGGACATTCAAACTATCATTTTTCCAAGTTCAAAAAAATTCCAGGAAATCCCAGAAAACCATTTTTTCACTCTTTTTTTCTGGTGACTACTCCTTCCACATTTTTCAACCTGCTTCAACCGTTCCACTGTCCAAACATTCCTCTTAAACAGGACAAAAAAAAAAGTTGTTTTTTAAACTTGAAAAATTCCCAGTTTTCCCGAAATTCCTTAATACCATTTCTCGACCGATTTGAATAATTCCAACACCAACCAATCATTCAGAACATTCAAGTCTCTTAAAATTTTTCCCAAAAATTCCAGTTTTTCGTGAAAAATCCCAAATTTCCATGAAATTTCCATTGAAATGAATGGGACATTTTTCAAAGTTCCATAATGCCCACATTTTTTTATTCAAACCGTTCCAACTCCAAAATATTCAGCCTGTTTACAATTGTGTGCTCCCTTTCAACAATTTAAAAAAATTTCCAGAGTTTTCAGGGATATTTTCCCCATTCAAAATGAATTGTCAATTTTTTAAACTTCCACAATTCCCACATTTTTCAACCGATTCAAACCATTCCACCTTCAACATATTCCACCATACCGGACATTCAAACTATCATTCTTCCTAGTTCAAAAAAATTCCAGGAAATCCCAGAAAACCATTTTTTCACTCTTTTTTTCTGGTGACTACTCCTTCCACATTTTTCAACCCGCTTCAACTGTTCCACTGTCCAAACATTCCTCTTAATCAGGACAAAAAACAAAGTTGTTTTTTAAACTTGAAAAATTCCCGGTTTTCCCGAAATTCCTGGAATTCCTTAATACCATTTCTCGACCGATTTGAATAATTCCAACACCAACCAATCATTCAGAACATTCAAGTCTCTTAAAATGTTTCCCAAAAATTCCAGTTTTTTGTGAAAAATCCCAAATTTCCATGAAATTTCCATTGAAATGAATGGGACATTTTTCAAAGTTCCATAATGCCCACATTTTTTGATTCAAACCGTCCCAACTCCAAAATGTTCAGCCTGTTCAAAATTGTGTGCTCCCTTTCAACAATTTAAAAAAATTCCCAGAGTTTTCAGGGATATTTTCCCCATTCAAAATGAATTGTCAATTTTTTAAACTTCCACAATCCCCACATTTTTCAACCGATTCAAACCATTCTGCCTTCAACATATTCCACCATACTGGACATTCAAACTATCATTCTTCCAAGTTCAAAAAAATTCCAGGAAATCCCAGAAAACCATTTTTTCGCTCTTTTTTTCTGGCGACTACTCCTTCCACATTTTTCAACCTGCTTCAACTGTTCCACTGTCCAAACATTCCTCTTAATCAGGACAAAAAACAACATTTTTTTTTAAACTTGAAAAATTCCCGGTTTTCCCGAAATTCCTGGAATTCCTTAATACCATTTCTCGACCGATTTGAATAATTCCAACACCAACCAATCATTCAGAACATTCAAGTCTCTTAAAATTTTCCCCAAAAATTCCAGTTTTTC
>NC_084552.2:472500-522500 GCF_033978685.3 Nerophis lumbriciformis | reverse complement strand
ATTAGCTCAATGCTATCAATGCGCCGCTAAAATAGTCCGCCTGCGTTAGCGCTTATAATAACATCACTCATCTTTGGTTAATTTTCAGGTCATGACATGTAAATGGAGTATTGTTGGCTGTTTCTGGATGACTTTAGAGGGTATAATGAGCGCAATAGAGAGACCCTTCATCTGTTGACTCAATTGTTAGCATTTATTGACGATTTCCAACGCATAAAAAAGCCAAGTATATGTGTTCATTTCTTACATAAGGATTGTGAATGATAAACAGCACACCTCTGTCTAATGTTTGCTTATTTCCAGTATGACTGCTCTAATAATATGGTCAGAGTGAAGAGGCGTTATTACAGTGACGTAAAATCTACGGAAATTGCCGAAGATATTCGGAGCGGAATATTCAACTCAATTTATGGCATTTTTGTTATGTTTTAGACGGTATTTTCACATACCGTATTTTTCGGAGTATAAGTCGCTCCGGAGTATAAGTCGCACCGGCCGAAAATGCATAATAAAGAAGGAAAAAAACATATATAAGTTGATTGGCAACACTAATTGGCCCTAGTGTGTGAATGTTGTCTGTCTTATCTGTGTTGGCCCTGCGATGAGGCGGCGACTTGTCCAGGGTGTACTCCACCTTCCGCCCGATTGTAGCTGAGACGAGGCTCCAGCGCCCCCCGCGACCCCGAAGGGAATAAGCGGTAGAAAATGGATGGATGGAAGTCGCACTGGAGTATAAGTCGCATTGTTTGGGGAAATGTATTTGCTAAAAGCCAACAGCAAGAATAGACATTTGAAAGGCAATTTAAAATAAATCAAGAATAGTGAACAACAGGCTGAATAAGTGTACGTTATATGAGGCATAAATAACCAACTGGTATGTTAACGTAACATATTATGGTAAGAGTCATTCAAATAACTATAACATATAGAACATGCTATACAATCTGTCACTCCTAATCAATAAATCCCATGAAATCTTATACGTCTAGTCTCTTACAGGAATGAGCTAATTAATATTAAGTGATATTTTACGGTAATGTGTTAATAATTTCACACATCAGTCGCTCCTGAGTAGAAATCGCAACTATGAAAAAAACTGCGACTTATAGTTTGGAATAATACGGTACTTTGCGGATTGTAAATACAAATACTAACCCTGGTTTACTGGATTCAATGAAACATAAATAAGCATCAACTTGTTTTCCACTCTACTGGTACTTTAAGATATTCATTATTCATTTTGTATTTGTTATTTTATTTGAGCACAACATAATTGCATGTAAATGTATTTTTCATCAGTTTATGAGTACCTTCGTATGCAGTATACTTGGTGAGTACTTTTGTTTTCTAATTGGCTTTGTGTGCTAAATAAATAATCATCTTTGTGATGAACACATGGTTTCATATCATTTGACAAGGTTGTAAAGTGTAAGTAGGTTAGATATACTTATTCAATACAATTCAAATCAAGAGTATTATTTCTGTGTTAACATCTGAGTGGAAAAGTTGGGCCCCGAGGTCAAAAAAGGTTAAGAACTCTTGATGAAAACAATAACCATCAATTTTCTTCCACTTATAAGTAGTGAAGCCCAGACTTCCCGGCCTCCACCCATTTTCCAGTTCCACCGGAGGAACACCCAGGTCAGCTGTGAAACCAAAGAGTGTGTGGCAGTTTAGGTTCTGTATAACTGCATAGAAAACTGTTCACTTTTTGATTTTCACTTCCCTGGCTTAAATTAAAGTCTAAAAAAGTTGTTCCCTTTCCCCCCCCCCAAAAAAAGTCTCTTAAGCCTTCCCTTGTCTTCCAACATTCTCCGTCTGTCACATCCTTGTCATTTTCCCTCAAACCCCAGCACAATGAGTGTCTGCTTCAGAGCCGTCTCCCCCACAAACGTGGCGTCCACGTTCTCTTGTTCGTCGAAGGGGTTCAGAGCTGGTGCACGGGGGGAGAGGAAGAGAAGGGGAGAGGATGTGGAGCGAGGTTGCCATGTGAGAAACACACACACACACACACACACACATTCTTGTATTTGTTACCTTCTTGAGACCTCCGGAAAAATTTTTTTGTTTGTAATTGGTTTTCAATCTGCATTATTTACTTCAAGTTATTACAGTTTGTCTCTATATACATTTTTTTAATTATCATTTTGGGCCAAAGGTGCACTTCAAATTTTTACACACACTTGTTATTTCATATGTTGACCAGAGGGGGCGCAATTCAAATTTTTACACACACTTGTTATTTCATATGTTGACCAGATTGGGGCGCACGTCAAATTTTTATACACACACGTGTTGTTTCATATGTTGACCAGAGGGGGAGCACGGCAACTTTTTACACACACTTGTTATTTCATATGTTGACCAGAGGGGGAGCACGGCAACTTTTTACACACACTTGTTATTTCATATGTTGACCAGAGGGGGAGCATTTCAAATTTTTACACACACTTGTTATTTCATATGTTGACCAGAGGGGGAGCAATTCAAATGTTTACACACACTTGTTATTTCATATGTTGACCAGATTGGGGAGCACGTCAAATTTTTACACGCACTTGTTATTTCATATGTTGACCAGAGGGGGAGCAATTCAAATGTTTACACACACTTGTTATTTCATATGTTGACCAGATTGGGGCGCAATTCAAATTTTTACACACACTTGTTATTTTATATGTTGACCAGAGGGGGAGCAATTCAAATGTTTACACACACTTGTTATTTCATATGTTGACCAGAGGAGGAGCACTTCAAATTTTTACACACACTTGTTATTTCAAATGTTGACCAGATTGGGGAGCATGTCAAATTTTTACGCACACTTGTTATTTCATATGTTCACCAGAGGGGGACCACTTCAAATTTTTACACACACTTGTTATTTCATATGTTGACCAGAGGGGGAGCACTTTTAAAAGCGACACACAGTCAATTTGAAAAATCCCTCCTTTTTGGGACCAACCTAATTGTGATAGATATCACCACCGGGGGGTGCAAATGAGGCATTCTCTATTAGATGCAATGGTTTTCCGTATTGGGACCATGATTTATGTCCTATACTTGTTGACACCTCCTCATATGGAAGCTACTTTTCCTTGTTGATGTCTCAAGAAGGGTAGAAATACAAGAACACACACACACATTTGTAGTAAAACAGTATATTACCTTGTTCTTCTGCATCTGACAGGACTTTGGCCAGGTGTGTGAGAGGGAGAAACTCTGGTCTGAAGCCGGCTTTGTCTCTGCCGCTGAAGGCAAATCCCTGAGGTAGAATCACAACACACATGTTTTGAGAGGGTGGAGATGAACACACAAGATGCTTCTGGCAAACACAAAACAAGAAGGGTGTGAAAAGTATTAGGAAACAAGGCCAAGATTGGTGTCTCACTCTGTACATGAGCTCATTATTGTGCTACTGTTGGATGTACCAGGCAACATTTGACATCATGACTTTGTATCACAAGCAACTATTTCATTTTTGTTCCACAAGCTGACAAGATAAGATCATCCTGTACTGGACTCTTGAAGATGGAAAGTGGAGCTGCCATTATGGGATGTTTTCTAATCAACTATACTAAGTATTTCAATGCTTGGAATCTGCGCTTTTGCATGATATTCTAGTTACTATGGTCATCTAATTAGTTACTATGGTCATCTAATTAGTTACTATGGTCATCTAATTAGTTACTATGGTCATCTAATTAGTTACTATGGTCATCTAATTAGTTACTATGCTCATCTAATGAGTTACTATGGTCATCTAATTAGTTACTATGGTCATCTAATTAGTTACTATGGTCATCTAATTAGTTACTATGGTCATCTAATTAGTTACTATGGTCATCTAATTAGTTACTATGCTCATCTAATGAGTTACTATGGTCATCTAATTAGTTACTATGTCATCTAATTAGTTACTATGGTCATCTAATGAGTTACTATGGTCATCTAATGAGTTACTATGGTCATCTAATTAGTTACTATGGTCATCTAAATCACAGCAGCTCAGACGAGGTACCAAGCAGTGTGGGTGGGGAGCGTTTCCACAGAGTGTTCCCAGAACCAGCCTGAAATGAGGCGGAAAGAGATTTTGAGTTCTAAAGCTTAGTGATATACTATATTTTTTTTTTTTACCCTTCACGTTCATATTTCATGTTTGTTGCGTTTCGCTTGATTGTAAAATACGTCGATTGAGAGGGGGTGTGATGTTCATATGTTGTCAATATTCAGTGTTTTATCCTTCATAGTCAATATTGTGAATGCCACATTCTTTATTTTCATGTACAAACCCCGTTTCCATATGAGTTGGGAAATTGTGTTAGATGTAAATATAAAATGAATACAATGATTTTGCAAATCATTTTCAAGCCATATTCAGTTGAATATGCTACAAAGACAACATATTTGATGTTGCAAATAATAATTAACTTAGAATTTCATGGCTGCAACACGTGCCAAAGTAGTTGGGAAAGCGCATGTTCACCACTGTGTTACATGACCTTTCCTTTTAACAACACTCAGTAAAGGTTTGGGAACTGAGGAGACACATTTTTGAAGCTTCTCAGGTGGAATTCTTTCCCATTCTTGCTTGATGTACAGCTTAAGTTGTTCAACAGTCCGGGGGTCTCCCTTCTGCTATTTTAGGCTTCATAATGCGCCACACATTTTCAATGGGAGACAGGTCTGGACTACAGGCAGGCCAGTCTAGTACCCGCACTCTTTTACTATGAAGCCACGTTGATGTAACACGTGGCTTGGCATTGTCTTGCTGAAATAAGCAGGGGCGTCCATGGTAACGTTGCTTGGATGGCAACATATGTTGCTCCAAAACCTGTATGTACCTTTCAGCATTAATGGTGCCTTCACAGATGTGTAAGTTACCCATGTCTTGGCCACTAATACACCCCCATACCATCACACATGCTGCCTTTTACACTTTGCGCCTATAACAATCCGGATGGTTCTTTTCCTCTTTGATCCGGAGGACACGACGTCCACAGTTTCCAAAAACTATTTGAAATGTGGACTCGTCAGACCACAGAACACTTTTCCACTTTGTATCAGTCCATCTTAGATGAGCTCAGGCCCAGCGAAGCCGACGGCGTTTCTGGGTGTTGTTGATAAACGGTTTTCGCCTTGCATAGGAGAGTTTTAACTTGCACTTACAGATGTAGCGACCAACTGTAGTTACTGACAGTGGGTTTCTGAAGTGTTCCTGAGTCCATGTGGTGATATCCTTTACACACTGATGTCGCTTGTTGATGCAGTACAGCCTGAGGGATGGAAGGTCACGGGCTTAGCTGCTTACGTGCAGTGATTTCTCCACATTCTCTGAACCCTTTGATGATATTACGGAGCGTAGATGGTGAAATCCCTAAATTCCTTGCAATAGCTGTTTTTTCTTAAACTGTTCAACAATTTGCTCACGCATTTGTTGACAAAGTGGTGACCCTCGCCCCATCCTTGTTTGTGAATGACTGAGCATTTCATGGAATCTACTTTTATACCCAATCATGGCACCCACCTGTTCCCAATTAGCCTGTTCACCTGTGGGATGTTCCAAATAAGTGTTTGATGAGCATTCCTCAACTTTATCAGTATTTATTGCCACCTTTCCCAACTTCTTTGTCACGTGTTGCTGGCATCAAATTCTAAAGTTAATGATTATTTGCAAAAAAAAAAAAAAAGGTTTATGAGTTTGAACATCAAATATGTTGTCTTTGTAGCATATTCAACTGAATATGGCTTGAAAAGGATTTGCAAATCATTGTATTCCGTTTATATTTACATCTAACACCATTTCCCAACTCATATGGAAACGGGGTTTGTACATTCTGGGTGTCTCATTCAGTAAAAAAAACGTACTATTCCATTCTGTTTTTTTAAGGTGGTCTGTCATAACGTTTTTAGCATTCAATCAGACCTACTCAGTGGCCTGAGATGGGTAGGTTGTGAGTTCAAACCCCGGCCGAGTCATACCAAAGACTATAAAAATGGGAGCCATTACTTGGCACTCTGCATCAAGGGTTGGAATTGGGGGTTAAATCACCAAAAAGGATCCCCGGGCGTGGCCACCGCTGCTGCTCACTGCTCCCCTCACCTCCCAGGGAGTGAACAAGGGGATGGGTCGAATGCAGAGGACAAATTGTGTGTGTGTGTGACAATCATTGCTACTTTAACTTCCGTCATAAAACAATCCCCCTTTTTTGGAGGTACATTATCTTCTAGTAGCAACCCTGAATAAGATCAGATTTGGAGCGTTTAGAGAGGCAAAAATAAATCAGATCTGTGTCACTTGGGAGCAAAACAATCAGATTGGGTGTCAACTGTGATGAACACACATTTTTTCTTGTGATGGATTTTCATTGTTTTACCTTGTTTCTGTCGCGTCTCCCCAACACATTCCTGACATAATCCCTGCAGATGGAAGCCGAACTGACAGGATGATCCCACATGTGGTAGAATCTGTTGGCCTACACACACACACACACACACACACACACACACACACACACACACACACACACACACACACACACACACACACACACACACACACACACACAGGTTATTATTTGGAATGGGGACCAAGTTTTTGATCATCACTTGTGGGGACCACCCTTTCTACAGGTTGTGGAGGCATGAACATTTTTTGGTAAAATGTCCACTGGCCAGTTAGTTCATACACATCTTTAAATCTCTGGATTGATGACGTAATGTGCTGATCATTCTTACTGGGGACCTTGTGGAAAAGAGTTAATATGGTTAATGGGGACCACATTTTAATAATTTTGCATAATTCACACACATTTGTACGTGACTACTGAGGACCATTGGCGTGGTTAGGCCTATTTTAGGGGGGCTCAAGCCCCTCTAAAATGTTCTTAAGCCCCCCTAAATAATTTGGTGTTAAAAAAAAAATTAAAAAAAAAAAATCTATTTTTTTATTTTATTTTATTTTTTTACAAATACATGCCGGCATATTCATTATAAAGTGGCCTGAATATGAGTTTAAATACATAATCATATAGCCTGTCATTATTCACTCAGTAGAGAGACCCTTTAGTGTGTCGTATCCAATCCATTCCACTTGTTCATATAGAAAATGCCCACATCACTCAAAACCCAGTCCGCATTTTCTTTGCGACCTTGCTTGCGGTCCTGCAGGTGTACGAAGCACATTAGCACAAAGCACTGCAGAACAAGAACCTTGTGTCTGCAATTGTAAATAATTTAGTTTTTAAGTTTTGTGTTTCTTGTAGAATCTATATAAAGTAATATACATTAGCCTATTGTTAAAATCATGAAAAAAACATCATTAAATACCGTATTTTCCGCACTATTAGCCGCACCTAAAAACCACAAATTTACTCAAAAGCTGACAGTGCGGCTTTTAACCCGGTGCGCTTTATATATGGATTAATATTAAGATTCATTTTCATAAAGTTTCGATCTCGCAACTTCGGTAAACATCCGCCATCTTTTTTCCCGGTTGAACAGGAAGCGCTTCTTCTTCTACGCAAGCAACCGCCAAGGTAAGCACCCGCCCCCATAGAACAGGAAGCGCTTCTTCTTCTACTGTAAGCAACCACCCGCCCGCGTAGAAGAAGAAGAAGCGCGCGGATATTACCGTACGTTTCATTTCCTTTGTGTGTTTACATCTGTAAAGACCACAAAATGGCTCCTACTAAGCGACAGGGATCCGGTTCATGAAAAGACGCAATCTCTCCATCCGCACACGGACTACTATTTCACAGCAACTGCCTAAAGACTTTCAAGAAAAGCTGGCTACTTTCCGTGCATATTGTAAAAACAAGATAGCTAGCTGAAAAAAAGATCCGGCCAGAGAACATTATCAACATGGACGAGGTTCCACTGACTTTTGATATTCCTGTGAACCGCACTGTGGATACAACGGGAGCACGTACGGTGAATATTCGCACCACAGGGAATGAGAAGTCATCCTTCACTGTGGTTCTAGCTTGCCATGCTAATGGCCAGAAACTTCCACCCATGGTGATATTCAAAAGGAAGACCTTGCCAAAAGAGACCTTTCCAGCCGGCGTCATCATAAAAGCTAACTCGAAGGGATGGATGGATGAAGAAAAGATGAGCGAGTGGTTAAGGTAAGTTTACGCGAAGAGGCCGGGTGGCTTTTTTCACGCAGCTCCGTCCATGTTGATATACGACTCCATGCGCGCCCACATCACGCTGGTTTTTAATATATTATTAAAGTTTGACTGACCTATCTGACTGTTTTTTTGACATTCCTTTAGCGCAGTTAGATGCGGCTTATAACACGGGGCGGCTTATAGGTGGACAAAGTTTTGAAATATGCCGTTCATTGAAGGCGCGGCTTATAACCCAGGGCGCCTTATGGTGCGGAAAATACGGTAATATGGTTAATGGGGACCAAATTTTAATAATTTTGCATAATTCACACACATTTGTACGTGACTACTGAGGACCATTTAAAAAAAAAAAGAAAAAAAAATATTCAAATTAAAAATGACATGATGGTCAGAATACATCACTACCAGTGACGTGCGGTGAGGTTGATGGCTGGTGAGGCACTGACTTCATCACAGTCACATTTACAAACATAAAGAGTATCTTATTCACCATTTGATTGGCAGCAGTTAACGGGTTATGTTTAAAAGCTCATACCAGCATTCTTCCCTGCTTGGCACTCAGCATCAAGGCTTGGAATTGGGGGTTAAATCACCAAAAATGATTCCCGGGCGCGGCGCCGCTGCTGCCCACTGCTCCCCTCACCTCCCAGGGGGTGATCAAGGGGATGGGTCAAATGCAGAGGACACATTTCACCACACCTAGTGTGTGTGTGACAATCATTGCTACTTTAACTTAACTTTAACTTTACACATACAAACTGTAGCACACAAAAAAGCACATTTAATAAAAAAAACGTTATTATGGTCTTACCTTTACTTAGAAATTAAGTCCATGCGCCGCAACTAAAGCCCTCACTTCAACTTTCCATGTGCAAGATTGAATCTATTTAAAAAAGTGTAACCGAGGGTTTATAAATGTGGCCTATACTGTATGAAACTACAAAATAACAAACACGGAGGCTCCAGTTTACACGAGGACCACTTTATTTACCTTCTTTCAAAAACCTCCGCAACGTGACATCACTTCCGCTCTTAGCGCCTTCAAAATAAGAGCTCAAGGCATATACTGTATAACAGCGCATAACAGGAACTTAACATCACAAAGAGGAAAGCCCATGAAAATAGGTTACAAAAGTTATTTAATAAGAAGCCAAAAAGTGCAAAAACAATAATGTTCGTGTTGGAGGAGTTGTGAATTAGGTACACCTGCAGTCTGCAGGTGTACCTAATGTTGTGGCCCTGCAGTCATTCACAACTCCTCCAACACGAACATTATTGTTTTTGCACTTTTTGGCTTCTTATGAAATAATTTTTTTAAATAGATTCAATCTTGCACGTGGAAAGTTGAAGTGTGGGCTTTAGTTGATATAACAATTCTACGGCGGGGGTGCAGGAGGCGGGGCTACTGGAGCCTCAGCCAGCGCGTCTTTTGCAGCCGTTTTATGATCGCTCAGCACAAGAAATACGTTACACACATACAGTTGTTGACAAAATACACTGTACATTATATACCTCAGCTAACTAAACTATGGAAATGTATAATATAATTCATATAGCAATACAGTCTCACTGCACAGCAGGCCAGCAGTTAGCCGAGTCCGTCCATGTTGAGGCACTGAGTGACGTGCCTCAACTGGCTGCTGTTCACCGCACCGTCTCTTCTCAGTATTTGAACGGCAAATGTGAAAATTCAGCGATTTTGAATAAAAATAATCTAAAACTGGTGAAGTTAAATGGAAAATAACTTTATAGTATAATCACTGGATACATATAACAATTGAATTAATGTTTTTTCTTTTTACATTTTTTTTCTTTCCATGATGGCAGGTGAGGCCCCGCCTCACCTGCCATCATGGAAAGCTGTCCACGACGTCCACAGTTTCCAAAAACAATTTGAAATGTGGACTCGTCAGACCACAGAACACTTTTCCACTTTGTATCAGTCCATCTTAGATGAGCTCAGGCCCAGCGAAGCCGACGGCGTTTCTGGGTGTTGTTGATAAACGGTTTTCGCCTTGCATAGTAGAGTTTAACTTGCACTTACAGATGTAGCGACCAACTGTAGTTTCTGAAGTGATCCTGAGCCCATGTGGTGATATCCTTTACACACTGATGTCGCTTGTTGATGCAGTACAGCCTGAGGGATGGAAGGTCACGGGCTTAGCTGCTTACGTGCAGTGATTTCTCCACATTCTCTGAACCCTTTGATGATATTACGGACCATAGATGGTGAAATCCCTAAATTCCTTGCAATAGCTGGTTGAGAAAGGTTTTTCTTAAACTGTTCAACAATTTGCTCACGCATTTGTTGACAAAGTGGTGACCCTCGCCCCATCCTTGTTTGTGAACGACTGAGCATTTCATGGAATCTACTTTTATACCCAATCATGGCACCCACCTGTTCCCAATTAGCCTGCACACCTGTGGGATGTTCCAAATAAGTGTTTGATGAGCATTCCTCAACTTTATCAGTATTTATTGCCACCTTTCCCAACTTCTTTGTCACGTGTTGCTGCCATCAAATTCTAAAGTTAATGATTATTTGCAAAAAATATATATATTTATCAGTTTGAACATCAAATATGTTGTCTTTGTAGCATATTCAACTGAATATGGGTTGGAAATGATTTGCAAATCATTGTATTCTGTTTATATTTACATCTAACACCATTTCCCAACTCATACGGAAATGGGGTTTGTACATAAAAAAATAACGTAAAATAACGCAGTAATGCATCATGTAGTAACAGTAACTGAGTTACTGAATATAAAAAATAACGCGTTAGATTACTAGTTACTTTGTAACACGTTCGTCCCAACACTGATTATCCCTTAATCTACTATTTGGGTCAAAGCTTAAAAATCACTTAGGAATCTTCAGAATGGATCTGACTATCATTTAAAAAGGGTTACCTGTTTTTTTGTCCCCATACCGTCAGAGGTCCCCTTAAAGGTGACTGTGTAAACAGAGCGATGTCCCCATTAAGTAAGCATTGCCAGAACACACACACACACACACACACACACACACAAATGACATTTTCCAGACTCACTCCCAGGAGCACATAGGCATCTTTCCTTTTCTATTTCAAGCATCCATAGATATCTTTGTTGTGAAATATACACCTTACTAACTGCACATCATCACTCATGTTTATACAGAGATGCTTTTTGCGTCCATTAAACACAGCCAGACTGTAAGAGCCACCATTAATCAATGTTTAATTATTGTTCCCCCCCCCCCCCCAAGATTAATATTTTAAGCCTGATTTGTGAAACTTTGCTTTTGAATTATTTACAGCCCCAGTATCTCTTTGTGACCCGGCTGCAAATTACAGCCTTCCGGAATGATGTGTAGAATAAATCAGAAATGGACGATAAACCCTCGGCGAGGATTCTTTGCATCGTGCAGGAGTAATAAAGAGAGATGGGTATGACTGTGTGGAAAACAAACTGGCAGGAAACAGGCAAGACTTAACACTTAACATTCCTCATCTCACACACACACACACACACACACACACACACACACACATGCTTACAGATACTGTACCCAAACACTTGACACAGGGAAGTTACACAAGAGACACACAGTGGTTGACCTCTCCCAAGACTTGGACAAAAGAAAAAACACCCCTGCCTAACTTCCCAACACACCCTAGTTGAATAAACAAGTACAAAACCCTAAAACCAGAGAAGTTGGTTAAATGGTAAATAAAAACAGAATACAATGATTTGCAAATCCTTCAATTCAATTGAATAGACTGCAAAGACAAGATATTTAACGTTCAAACTGGTAAACGTTGTTTTTCTTTGCAAATAGTAGCTCATTTGGAATTTGATGCCTGCAACATGTTTCAAAAAAGCTGGCACCAGTGGCAAAAAAGACTGATAAAGTTGAGGAATGCTCATCAAAGACTTATTTGGAACATCCCACAGGTGAACAGACTAATTGGGAACAGGTGGGTGCCATGATTGGGTATAAAAGCAGCTTCCATGAAATGCTCAGTCGTTCACAAACAAGGACAGGGCGAGGGTCACCACTTTGTTAACAACGTGAGCAAATTGTTTAAGAACAACATTTCTCAAGCAGCTATTGCAAGGAATTTAGGGATTTCACCATCTACGCTCCGTAATATCATCAAAGGGTTCAGAGAATGTGGAGAAATCACTGCACGTTGTCAGAGTTTGTAGGTGACGAACCCCAATATGCAGAGATGGCGGAAGGCGTTGTACGAGAAAACATGATTTAATTCAACACTAAGGCAAAACAACAAAAGAAAGGGTAACAACAAAAGGCGCGCACAAGGCGGAGAACAAACTTGGTTATGAAGTTAAAATAGCACAGAGGCTAACTTTGGACAAGAAACAAAAACACTTACTGTGACACGAAGGAACTAGGACATGAGCAGAGCGAAACAAAAGTAGACAGAGCTACATCGGCAAGTATTAAGACAGGTAGTAATGATCAATAATCCAGCAGTGACTGGAGGGTAGGGCAGGTATAAATAGCAGCTGGCTGATTGACAGCAGGTGTGGCCAGGTGCCAATCAGCCACAGCTGAGGGGACACAGCACTCAGGGAGAAACAGGAAACAGAACCAAAACAAGAGCGCTGACAGGAAATACTATACACACAGAGGAAAAACTAAAAGACAACCAAACTGTCAGGGGCAAGCCTGACACACGTAAGCGATAACTTCGATCCCTCAGGCGGTACTGCATCAAAAACCCTACATCAGTGTGTAAAGGATATCACCACATGGGCTCAGGAACACCTCAGAAAACCACTGTCAGTAACTACAGTTGGTCGCTACATCTGTAAGTGCATGATAAAACTCTACTATGCAAAGCCAAAGCCATTTATCACATACTTGCCAACCTTGAGACCTCCGATTTCGGGAGGTGGGGGGAGGGGGGTGGGCGTGGGCGTGTTCGGGGTGGGACAGGGGGCGTGGTTGGGGGCGTGGATAAAAGGGGAGGAGTATATTTACAGCTAGAATTCACCAAGTCAAGTATTTCATATATATATATATATATATATATATATATATATATATATATATATGAAATACTTGACGTTCAGTGAATTCTAGCTCTGTATATATATATATATATATATATATATATATATATATATATATATATATATTTATAAAATAAATACTTGAATTTCAGTGTTCATTTATTTACACATATACACACACATAACACTCATCTACTCATTGTTGAGTTAAGGGTTGAATTGTCCATCCTTGTTCTATTCTCTGTCACTATTTTTCTAACCATGCTGAACACCCTCTCTGATGATGCATTGCTGTGTGGCACGCACTAAAGTGCTTTCATCAAATGCACTAGATGGCAGTATTGTCCTGTTTAAGAGTGTCACAACATTGCTGTTTACGGCAGACAAACTGCTTTACGGTAGACGAAAAGGTGACTGCTGTTGTTGTGTGTTGTTGCCACGCTGGGAGGACGTTAATGAAACTGCCTAACAATAAACCCACATAAGAAACCAAGAACTCGCCCTCCATCATTCTACAGTTATAACGTGATTGGGCAGGTACGCTTTATTATATTGTGGAGGACCTGAGTCCGCCTGAATTTCGGGAGATTTTCGGGAGAAAATTTGTCCCGGGAGGTTTTCGGGAGAGGCGCTGAATTTCGGGAGTCTCCCGGAAAATCCGGGAGGGTTGGCAAGTATGGTTTATCAACAACACCCAGAAACGCTGCAGGCTTCGCTGGTTACACAACGTGCCAACTTCACTGGATTTTGGGTTTTGTACTGTAAGCTCCAAAATAACTGCACTCTTTAATTTCAAGACATCAACAATTACTTTTGCATTGTTTTAATACTCGATGCACACACACACACACACACACACACACACACACACAGACACACACACAGACACACACACACACAGACACACATAGTGTACCTCAGGAAGTCTCTTCAATACACTGAACTTCAGCTTCTCATTGGCGTCGCTGTTGTCAAAATCTACAAATAAAATGAGATAAAAAGGTTGAAATGCAGTAGCAAAATAATAATACATATATTAGTAAATACAGTCAGATGCTCATGTGCCCTAATATTGTGTTATTGTTTGTGTCTACACTCGGGGTGTCCCCATACCAATATTTTGGTACCGGTACCAAAATGTATATCGATACTTATCCAAATAAAGGGAACTACGAAAAAGTGTCAATTTTGGCTTTATTTGAACAAAAAATCTTACAAAAATGTTTGGTATTGTACTCCAAGAAACATTCTAGAAGGTTAACATATAAATAACAGGGCGTTAAATACATTGTGTTTTTATTGTTGCACTCAAAGAGCAATTTACAATTTTCCATATTACGTACAGTTTGCCATAATTAGATTAAAATATAATACAAAATAGGCTTTATTGACATTATATTAAATGCTTGATGATTTATGGTTGCCACGCCTGGTCTGTGCTTGAAGAAAATACAATTATTGGTAAGTACTAAAAACAAAACTATGTAGCCAGATAAGTTGCAACTATGGATACATGTAGCCAGATAAGCCAAGTAGCAGGTCAAACAAACTTGTGTTGAACATAAAACACAAATTGTAGCAATTTGTTACCAAATGAGGTCATTTTACTCGCACTAGTTGACGTGAGATGAGCGCTCTTAACTCCGCTGATATTTCACATCAATCCAAGCAGCTGTGTGCGCGTCTACATGTTATGTATCTACATGTTATGTATCTACATGTTATGTATCTACATGTTATGTATCTACATGTTACGTATCTACATGTTACGTGTCTACATGTTACGTATCAACATGTTACATATCTACATGTTACGTATCTACATGTTATGTATCTACATGTTACGCATCTACATGTTACGTATCTACATGTTACGTATCTACATGTTACGTATCTACATGTTATGTATCTACATGTTATGTATCTACATGTTATGTATCTACATGTTACGTATCTACATGTTATGTATCTACATGTTACGTATCTACATGTTATGTATCTGCATGTTATGTATCTACATGTTATGTATCTACATGTTATGTATCTACATGTTATGCATCTACATGTTACGTATCTACATGTTATGTATCTACATGTTACGTATCTACATGTTATGTATCTGCATGTTATGTATCTACATGTTATGTATCTACATGTTATGTATCTACATGTTGTGTATCTGCATATTATGTATCTACATGTTATGTATCTACATGTTATGTATCTACGTGTTATGTATCTACATGTTATGTATCTACATGTTATGTATCTGCATATTACGTATCGACATGTTACGTATCAACATGTTATGTATCTACATGTTATGTATCTGTATGTTATGTATCTACATGTTACGTATCTACATGTTATGTATCAACATATTATGTATCAACATGTTATGCATCTACATGTTATGTATCTACATGTTACGTATCTACATGTTATGTATCTACATGTTATGTATCTGCATGTTATGTATCTACATGTTATGCATCTACATGTTATGTATCTACATGTTACGTATCTACATGTTATGTATCTACATGTTATGTATCTGCATGTTACGTATCAACATGTTACATATCTACATGTTACGTATCTACATGTTATGTATCTACATGTTACGCATCTACATGTTACGTATCTACATGTTACGTATCTACATGTTACGTATCTACATGTTATGTATCTACATGTTATGTATCTACATGTTATGTATCTACATGTTACGTATCTACATGTTATGTATCTACATGTTACGTATCTACATGTTATGTATCTGCATGTTATGTATCTACATGTTATGTATCTACATGTTATGTATCTACATGTTATGCATCTACATGTTACGTATCTACATGTTATGTATCTACATGTTACGTATCTACATGTTATGTATCTGCATGTTATGTATCTACATGTTATGTATCTACATGTTATGTATCTACATGTTGTGTATCTGCATATTATGTATCTACATGTTATGTATCTACATGTTATGTATCTACGTGTTATGTATCTACATGTTATGTATCTACATGTTATGTATCTGCATATTACGTATCGACATGTTACGTATCAACATGTTATGTATCTACATGTTATGTATCTGTATGTTATGTATCTACATGTTACGTATCTACATGTTATGTATCAACATATTATGTATCAACATGTTATGCATCTACATGTTATGTATCTACATGTTACGTATCTACATGTTATGTATCTACATGTTATGTATCTGCATGTTATGTATCTACATGTTATGCATCTACATGTTATGTATCTACATGTTACGTATCTACATGTTATGTATCTACATGTTATGTATCTGCATGTTACGTATCAACATGTTACATATCTACATGTTACGTATCTACATGTTATGTATCTACATGTTACGCATCTACATGTTACGTATCTACATGTTACGTATCTACATGTTACGTATCTACATGTTATGTATCTACATGTTATGTATCTACATGTTATGTATCTACATGTTACGTATCTACATGTTACGTATCTACATGTTATGTATCTACATGTTACGTATCTACATGTTATGTATCTACATGTTATGTATCTACATGTTATGTATCTACATGTTACGTATCTACATGTTACGTATCTACATGTTATGTATCTACATGTTACGTATCTACATGTTATGTATCTGCATGTTATGTATCTACATGTTATGTATCTACATGTTATGTATCTACATGTTGTGTATCTGCATATTATGTATCTACATGTTATGTATCTACATGTTATGTATCTACGTGTTATGTATCTACATGTTATGTATCTACATGTTATGTATCTGCATATTACGTATCTACATGTTATGTATCTGCATATTACGTATCAACATGTTATGTATCTACATGTTATGTATCTGTATGTTATGTATCTACATGTTACGTATCTACATGTTATGTATCAACATATTATGTATCAACATGTTATGCATCTACATGTTATGTATCTACATGTTACGTATCTACATGTTATGTATCTACATGTTATGTATCTGCATGTTATGTATCTACATGTTATGCATCTACATGTTATGTATCTACATGTTACGTATCTACATGTTATGTATCTACATGTTATGTATCTGCATGTTACGTATCTACATGTTATGTATCTATATGTTACGTATCTACATGTTACGTATCTACATGTTATGTATCTACATGTTATGTATCTACATGTTATGTATCTACATGTTATGCATCTACATGTTATGTATCTACATGTTATGTATCTACATGTTATGCATCTACATGTTATGTATCTACATGTTATGCATCTACATGTTATGTATCTACATGTTATGTATCTACATGTTATGCATCTACATGTTATGTATCTACATGTTATGCATCTACATGTTATATATCTACATGTTATGTATCTACATGTTATATATCTACATATTATGTATCTACATGTTATGTATCTACATGTTATGCATCTACATGTTATGTATCTACATGTTATGTATCTACATGTTATGTATCTACATGTTTTGTATCTACATGTTATGTATCTACATGTTATGTATCTACGTGTTATGTATCTACATGTTATGTATCTACATGTTATGTATCTGCATATTACGTATCGACATGTTACGTATCAACATGTTATGTATCTACATGTTATGTATCTGTATGTTATGTATCTACATGTTACGTATCTACATGTTATGTATCAACATATTATGTATCAACATGTTATGCATCTACATGTTATGTATCTACATGTTACGTATCTACATGTTATGTATCTACATGTTATGTATCTGCATGTTATGTATCTACATGTTATGCATCTACATGTTATGTATCTACATGTTACGTATCTACATGTTATGTATCTACATGTTATGTATCTGCATGTTACGTATCTACATGTTATGTATCTATATGTTACGTATCTACATGTTATGTATCTACATGTTATGCATCTACATGTTATGTATCTACATGTTATGTATCTACATGTTATGCATCTACATGTTATGTATCTACATGTTATGCATCTACATGTTATGTATCTACATGTTATGTATCTACATGTTATGCATCTACATGTTATGTATCTACATGTTATGCATCTACATGTTATGTATCTACATGTTATGTATCTACATGTTATGTATCTACATGTTATGTATCTACATGTTATGTATCTACATGTTATGTATCTACATGTTATGCATCTACATGTTATGTATCTACATGTTTTGTATCTACATGTTATGTATCTACATGTTATGTATCTACATGTTTTGTATCCACATATGTATTTTCATGTTATGTATCTACATGTTATGTATCTACGTGTTACGTATCTACATATGTATCTACATGTTATGTATCTACATGTTATGTGTCAACATGTTATGTATCTACATGTTATATATCTACATGTTATGTATCTACATGTTATATATCTACATATTATGTATCTACATGTTATGTATCTACATGTTATGCATCTACATGTTATGTATCTACATGTTATGTATCTACATGTTATGTATCTACATGTTTTGTATCTACATGTTATGTATCTACATGTTATGTATCTACATGTTTTGTATCCACATATGTATTTTCATGTTATGTATCTACATGTTATGTATCTACGTGTTACGTATCTACATATGTATCTACATGTTATGTATCTACATGTTATGTGTCAACATGTTATGTATCTACATGTTATATATCTACATGTTATGTATCTACATGTTATATATCTACATATTATGTATCTACATGTTATGTATCTACATGTTTTGTATCCACATATGTATTTTCATGTTATGTATCTACATGTTATGTATCTACGTGTTACGTATCTACATATGTATCTACATGTTATGTATCTACATGTTATGTATCTGCATGTTACGTATCTACATGTTATGTATCTACATGTTATGTATCTACATGTTATGTGTCAACATGTTATGTATCAACATGTTATGTATCTACATGTTATATATCTACATGTTATGTATCTACATATTATGTATCTACATGTTATGTATCTACATGTTATGTATCTACATGTTATGCATCTACATGTTACGTGTCTACATGTTATGTATCTACATGTTATGCATCTACATGTTACGTGGCTACATGTTATGCATCTACATGTTGTGCATCTACATGTTACGTATCTACATGTTACGTGTCTACATGTTACGTATCAACATGTTACATATCTACATGTTACGCATCTACATGTTATGTATCTACATGTTACGCATCTACATGTTATGTATCTACATGTTACGTATCTACATGTTGCGTATCTACATGTTACGTGTCTACATGTTACGCATCTACATGTTCTGTGTCTACATGATGTGTATCTACATGTGCACAACAGAGGAGGTGTTGTGGTGTATGTGTTTTTGCGAGAATGTCAACATGTTGGCTAAGTGAGGTCAGTGAGTGAGTGTGCGAGCACAGAGAGAGAGGAGCGCGTGCACTGCGCAGTAGAGTGATGAATGGGTCGGGTTGTGTCCTGCAAAACTAATAATAAAGCAACCAGAATGTCACGAATCGGCGGCCTCGAATTCAGACCGGAAAGCAGATCTTAGCAGACCCCTTGCGGGGTAAAGTGAACTGAAGGGAACGTCTCCCCTGCGCTCCTCTACTACAGTCTGCACCGGAGCAGAACATCAGGACAGGTGTAACAACTACATTATTACCTGTCACTCTTTATAACTCCTTGTGCAGATCTGAATGCTTATTATTTAAATGTTTACCTAAGTTTTTGACCCCGAGGTCAAAAAGGTTAAGAACCCTGTTCTAATGATTTTGTTTATACCTTCCCAATATGGCTGCCATATACGTGCATGCATGTGAGGCTAAAGGCAGCATGCTAACACATTGTTGTTCACATTTTTATCGCCAATTCTTTTATCCAAATAACAAAATAAAAGCCATTATACCGCTTAAAATATTGATATTACTCAACATAAAAAACACAATATTGCACGCTTGGTATTGGGAAGCGTGTGTCGTATGCCACTCAGTACACACCTACAAACCCCGTTTCCATATGAGTTGGGAAATGGTGTTAGATGTAAATAT
Source organism: Nerophis lumbriciformis (assembly GCF_033978685.3). Taxonomy (NCBI): domain Eukaryota; kingdom Metazoa; phylum Chordata; class Actinopteri; order Syngnathiformes; family Syngnathidae; genus Nerophis; species Nerophis lumbriciformis. The sequence continues at coordinate 502,207 of NC_084552.2, read as the reverse complement.
AAACGGAATACAATGATTTGCAAATCCTTTTCAACCCATATTCAGTTGAATATGCTACAAAGACAACATATTTGATGTTCAAACTCATAAACTTTATTTTTTTTGCAAATAATCATTAACTTTAGAATTTGATGGCAGCAACACGTGACAAAGAAGTTGGGAAAGGTGGCAATAAATACTGATAAAGTTGAGGAATGCTCATCAAACACTTATTTGGAACATCCCACAGGTGAACAGGCAAATTGGGAACAGGTGGGTGCCATGATTGGGTATAAAAGTAGATTCCATGAAATGCTCAGTCATTCACAAACAAGGATGGGGCGAGGGTCACCACTTTGTCAACAAATGCCTGAGCAAAATGTTGAACAGTTTAAGAAAAAACAGCTATTGCAAGGAATTTAGGGATTTCACCATCTACGCTCCGTAATATCATCAAAGGGTTCAGAGAATCTGGAGAAATCACTGCACGTAAGCAGCTAAGCCCGTGACCTTTCCATCCCTCAGGCTGTACTGCATCAACAAGCGACATCAGTATGTAAAGGATATCACCACATGGGCTCAGGAACACTTCAGAAACCCACTGTCAGTAACTACAGTTGGTCGCTACATCTGTAAGTGCAAGTTAAAACTCTCCTATGCAAGGCGAAAACCGTTTATCAACAACACCCAGAAACGCCGTCGGCTTCGCTGGGCCTGAGCTCATCTAAGATGGACTGATACAAAGTGGAAAAGTGTTCTGTGGTCTGACGAGTCCACATTTCAAATTGTTTTTGGAAACTGTGGACGTCGTGTCCTCCGGACCAAAGAGGAAAAGAACCATCCGGATTGTTATAGGCGCAAAGTGTAAAAGGCAGCATGTGTGATGGTATGGGGGTGTATTAGTGCCCAAGACATGGGTAACTTACACATCTGTGAAGGCACCATTAATGCTGAAAGGTACATACAGGTTTTGGAGCAACATATGTTGCCATCCAAGCAACGTTACCATGGACGCCCCTGCTTATTTCAGCAAGACAATGCCAAGCCACGTGTTACATCAACGTGGCTTCATAGTAAAAGAGTGCGGGTACTAGACTGGCCTGCCTGTAGTCCATGTGTGGCGCATTATGAAGCCTAAAATAGCACAAGGGAGACCCCCGGACTGTTGAACAACTTAAGCTGTACATCAAGCAAGAATGGGAAAGAATTCCACCTGAGAAGCTTCAAAAATGATTATTTGCAAAAAAAAATAATGTTTATGAAATTGAACATCAAATATGTTGTCTTTGTAGAGCATTCGACTGAATATGGGTTGAAAAGGATTTGCAAATCATTGTATTCTGTTTATATTTACATCTAACACAATTTCCCAACTCATATGGAAACAGGGTTTATAGTATCTGCATGCACCTGTCATGAGTCGAGACACAAATGTCTCTGTAAGCCGGAGAAATCCGTGGTCGACATACTGCAGGAAAGTGTGAGGAGGCAGGCAGCGCACGGCAAACGCCGCTAGCAGGGTGTGATAACCTGAGGAAAAAAAAGGATTTAGTCTCATTTTTGATATGAAAACATATATATATATATATATATATATATATATATATATATATATATATATATATATATATATATACTTGATGCATGCTGATGTTCCATGCTGTGTGTTTTAATTGGCCGCTGATGTGTGTGTGTCGTACCAGGTGGGAGGGGCGTGCAGAGCCCCCTGGTGGCTTGCAGGGTCCGAAGCATGAAGTGAAACACGGCCCACTCGCCAGGACCGGCCGGCTGTGTGCTGAGAAGTGGGAACCCGGCGAGGGGGAGAGGGTGTTACGCAACTTGGGACGTGACGTGCACACATTATACATCATGTGGAGCAGAAAGGCAGGTGTGCATTGATACTCACAGGCACAGAACACACGGACCCAGGCTGTGTTTCAGCCAGACTGTCTCCAGCATGTGTCTGATCAGCTCCAACTACACACACACACACACACACACACACACACACACACACACACACACACACACACACACACACACACACATTCTTGTATTTGTTACCTTCTTGAGACATCCGAAAAATGCCTGCCTCTTTAGGACCAGCCTTTCTAGATATATAAAGATTGGTATTAACAACATTAATAATATATACATACTATGCAAATATAAAAGAAGGTAAGCTTTTAGTTAATTATATACATACATACATATATATATATATATATATATATATATGTAAGTAATAATCACTGTCAAGACATGGACTATGGCGTGGTTTGTTCTCCCGTGGTGCAAATGAACATTTGGACCAGATATGACTTGCAGGTGAATACATATTTCATTTTACAATAACAAAAGGACCAAACTAAAGGCGCGCACAAGGGCGGAAGTACAAAACTTGACTATAAACACAAAACTTGCACAAGGGCAGAAACTATGAACAATTAAACAAAACTTGCAAACTATGGCTTGAATAAAGAAAACTTACTTGGCATGGACAAAAAAGGAGCAGCGTGAACGATGGACATGAAAAAGAGTTAGAAATGTGTCGAGCATAAATGTGGGGATGTCGTCAGAAAGACAAACTGAAAACAATGAACTTAAATACTACAGACATGATTAACGAAAACAGGTGCGTGACTCAAAACATGAAACAGGTGCGTGACGTGACAGGTGAAAACTAATGGGTTGCTATGGTGACAATCAAGAGTGCACAATGAGTCCAAACGTGGAACAGGTGAAACTAATGGGTAATCATGGAAACAAGACAAGGGAGTGAAAAGACAGAAACTAAACAAAACATGACTTAAAACAAAACATGATTACACAGACATGACAATCACAATAAAACTCATCATTTCATCAACTGTAATTAGTATCAACAATTACCCCCTTTATGATATGTTATGTTTCCTCCTCTTTATTGTACCAATCAAAAAACAACTTTTATATATATATATTTTTTTAGATTCATATTATTTATTTTTTTATATTTATATTTCAAAGCAGGAATGTCAGAAACCATTTGTGGCCGGTGGCTTTTCAAAAAATGTACCTATAAATGTCATGTCTGTGTAATCATGTTTTGTTTTAGTCATGTTTTGTTTAGTTATTGGACTCTTTAGTTTCTGGCTTTTTACTCCCTTGTCTTGTTTCCATGATTACCCATTAGTTTCACCTGTTCCACGTTTGGACTCATTGAGCACTCTTGTTTGTCACCATAGCAACCCATTAGTTTCACCTGTTCCACGTTTGGACTCATTGTGCACTCTTGTTTGTCACCATAGCAACCCATTAGTTTTCACCAGTCACGTCACGCACCTGTTTCACGTTTTGAGTCACGCACCTGTTTTCGTTAATCATGTCTGTAGTATTTAAGTTCATTGTTTTCAGTTTGTCTGTCTGGTGACATCCCACAATTATGCTCGGCACATTTCTGACACTTGATTTCATGCCCATCGTTCATGCTGCTCCTTTTAGTCTTTTGGTTGCATAGTTTGTTCTCCGCCACTGTGCGCGCTTTTCGTTTGTACTTTATTTTGAAATATTAAATAAATCACGTATATACATTCCCATCTCGCCCGAGCCAACTTTCCATTGCATTCCGGGAAAGCAAACACCCAGGACCAAGTCATGACAATAAAAAACTGAAAATGTTGGAAAAATCCAGCAAAAGGTCTATTTTAAAGACAAAAGGCAGAAATGTTGATACTAATAACTAATAATAAATATTTCTGTTCAAATATAAAAAGAATATACACATTCTTGTATTTGTTACCTTCTTGAGACCTCCGAAAAATGCCTACCTCTTTAGGACCAGCCTTTCTAGATATATAAAGATTTGTATTTTAATATATACATACTATGCAAATATAAAAAAGTAAGCTTTTAGTTAATTACATACATATATGTATATATATATATATATATTCAGTATATTATTACAAGATACATATGTAAGTGCACGCACAATCTCACAATAATAAACCCACTCATCATTTCATCAACTGTAATTTTTAGATTCATATTATTTATTTTTTTATATTTATATTTTGCAGTAGGGATGTCAAAAACAATTTGTGGCCAATGGCTTGTTTTTGTATTTTATTGGACCGCTGCACATTGTAAAAATAAAAAATGTACCTATAAAAAAACAGAAAACGTTGGAAAAATCCAGCAAAAGGCCTATTTTAAAGACAAAAGGCAGAAATGTTGATAATAATAACTAATAATAAATATTTCTGTTCAAATATAAAAAGAATATACACATTCTTGTATTTGTTACCTTCTTGAGACCTCCGAAAAATGCCTGCCTCTTTAGGACCACCCTTTCTAGATATATAAAGATTTGTATTTACAACATTAATAATATATACATACTATGCAAACATAAAAAAGGTAAGCTTTTAAATTATTTGTTTGTACAAATGGCTTTAATATTTACTTCAAGTTATTGCAGTATGTGGGTATATACATACCTATTTTTATTTATTTTTAATAAATTTGGCCAAAGGGGGCGCATTTCAATTTCTTACACACACTCGTTATTACATATGTTGGCCAGAAGGGGAGCACTTCAAATTTTCACACACACTTGTTATTTCATATGTTGACCAGAGGGGGAGCACTTTTAAAACCGACACACAGTCAATTTGAAAAATCCCTCCTTTTTGGGACCACCCGAAATTTGATAGATTTCACCACCAGGGGGTGCAAATGAGATGATTTATGTCTTAACTTGTTCACACCTCCTCATATGAAAGCTACTTTTCCTTGTTGATGTCTCAAGGAGGGTAGAAATACAAGCACACACACACACACACACACACACACACACACACACACACAATGTGTTCAATTAGATTCTAATCAAACGTCCCGTCCAAACGTTGCAGCTGGAGGCGAAGGGAGGCATCTTAAATCGCAAATTGTGACCATCTTGAAGGCAAAAAAACAACACGCTTTTTACATCTGTCACACGCTCGCTTCCCCCTTTAGATTCCACACTTCCCATTTTCATTTCCACCCGCACTCAATGACACGCCATGGCCCATACGCACGCGCCTGCCACACGTATGTCGGCGTTTAGCATGGCTGGGCCTCACTTGGCAAGAAAAACTGAATATAACAGCAAGACACCTCATTACTTTTGACAAACAATGTCCTCCATTGGTTTCACAAAAAAAAAAAAAAAAAAAAAAACATTTTAATGCACATATTTTACATATATATTTAAGATATATATATTTTTTTTTTTTCAAAAAGGTTTTAGAAATATATTTTTGGAATTTAAGGTTTTTCTTTTTTCATTTTCAGGCTGCTTCAGCGCATAATATAAATATTTAATTTAATTTATTATATTAAAATAATCTATTGTAATTGATAAGTACAAAACTCAAAAGCAGTGAAGTTGTCACGTTGTGTAAATGGTAAATAAAAACAAAATATCCTTTTCAACTTATATTCAATTAAATAGACTGCAAAGACAAGATATTTAACGTTCACACTGGAAAACGTTGTTATTTTTGGCAAATAGCTCATTTGGAATTTGATACCTGCAACATGTTTAAAAAAAGTTAGCACAAGTGGCAAAAAAGACTGAGAAAGTTGAGGAATGCTCATCAAACACTTAATTGGAACATCCCAGAAGTATTTGGGAACAGGTGGGTGCCATGATTGGGTATAAAAGCAGCTTCCATGAAATGCTCAGTCATTCCCAAACAAGGACGGGGCGAGGGTCACCACTTTGTCGACAAATGCGTGAGCAAATTGTTTAAGAACCACATTTCTCAACCAGCTATTGCAAGGGATTTCAGGATTTCACCATCTACGGTGCGTAGTAATATTAAAAGGTTCAGATAATCTGGAGAAATTACTGCACGTAAGCGATGATATTACAGATCTTCGATCCCTCAGGCGGTACTGCATCAAAAACCCACATCAGTGTGTAAAGGATATCACCACATGGAACACTTAAGAAAACCACTGTCAGTAACTACAGTTCATCACAGTCTGTAAGTGCAAGTTAAAACTCTACTATGCAAAGCAAAAGCCATTTATCAACAACACCCAGAAACGCCGCCGGCTTCACTGGGCCCGAGCTCATCTAAGATGGACTGATACAAAGTGGAAAAGTGTTCTGTGGTCTGACGAGTCCACATTTCAAATTGTTTTTAGAAACTGTGGACGTCGTGTCCTCCTGAACAAAGAGGAAAAGAACCATCCGGATTGTTACAGGCGCAAAGTTGAAAAGCCAGCATGTGTGATGGTATGGGGGTGTTTTAGTGCCCAAGACATGGGTAACTTACACATCTGTGAAGGCACCATTAATGCTGAAAGGTATATACAGGTTTTGGAGCATCAAAGCAACGTTACCATGGATGCCCCTGCTTATTTCAGCAAGACAATGCCAAGCCACTTGTTACAACAGCTTGGCTTCATAGTAAAAGAGTGCGGGTACTAGACTGGCCTGCCTGTAGTCCAGACCTGTCTCCCATTGAAAATGTGAAGCCTAAAATAGCAGAAGGGAGACCCCCGGACTGTTGAACAACTTAAGCTGTACATCAAGCAAGAATGGGAAAGAATTCCACCTGAAAAGCTTCAAAAATGTGTCTCCTCAGTTCCCAAACGTTTACTGAGTGTTGTTAAAAGGAAAGGCCATGTAACACAGTGGTAAAAATGCAATGTGTTGCTGCCATTAAATTCTAAATTAATTATTATTTGCAAAAAAACTTGGAAGATGAAATATGTTGTCTTTGCAGTGAATTCAATTGAACATAAGTTGAAAAGGATTTGCAAATCATTGTATTCTGTTTTTATTTACGAATTACACAACGTGCCAACTTCACTGGCTTTGGGTTTTGTCAAAGAATTGTTTGTAATTGATAAGTATTTATGGTGTTATTCTTCAGTAGTATTCAGCGAGTATTTTTCAATCCAAAAAATGACTCAATGGAATGTTTCAATATTGTCATTGCTTTGCACAAATGTTAGCAGAGACTTCAAATTGTTATTTTTGAGGGGGGGTGCGTTCTTTTCGGTTATTCGATACTTCAAGTTCCCGCTCTTCTGGTCCACTAATAACAATGACCCTTCTGGTAGCTTCTCAAGCCAAATAAAGTCTCATTATGTTCCTTTTCAGCCAAAATACAAAACTATGGGCGTTTTGTTTTGGAAATAATAGCTTTTTGTTCACCATCTAAAAGCAGCCATTTATTGCTCATTCTGATAGGAAGAAACATAATTAAAGCCTCTCCATATGTATTCAGTGACTTCTGGCGTGTTCTTTGCACACAGAAAAGGAGTCTATCCTGTCCGTCCGCGTCGTCCATAGCAACAGCGACCAGGGAATAAATAAGTGACAATAACAGAGTGGAGCCGCTATCTATCATAGCACAACTTCCTGTCTCTTTAAAAGCCGCCATCCATTTCTCCAACTTCTCCTGCTTTGTCAGTGCAGACATTAGTCTCAATAAGCACCCAATGATGTTCTTCTTTGTGGAGTGGAAGTCGGGCTTGACTTGTGAGGTGCCCTTTTATTTCCCTTTCACTTCCGTATTCCAGGGGTGTCAAAAGTCCATTTTAGGCCAACAACTTGTTTTATAGGCACTCTGCTTTTTATTTTTTTTTAAACATTATTTGTTTAATGAGATATATTATTAGATGGGGGATTGAGGGTTTATGATGTCATTATAAATTTACATCATTCAATTAAAAAGTCAGTGTTCAAAAACAAGAAAAAAAAATACAAAAATTGGGGGTATTTTATTTGAACTAAGCACAATTATCTGCCAATAGAACAAGAAAATTTGGCTTGTCAAGACTTTCCAAAACTAGTCCTAAGTGTCCCAATACTTTTGTCAAGTTTTAGTCCCAAGTGTCCCAATACTTTTGTCCAGTGTAAGTGTCCCAATACTTGTGTCCAGTGGTAGTCCTAAGTGTCCCAATACTTTAGTCTACTTTTAGTGCAAAGTGTCCCAATACTTTTGTCCAGTATTTGTCGTAAGTGTCCCAATACTTTTGTCCAGTTTTAGTCCTAAGTGTCCCAATACTTTTGTCCAGTGGTAATCCGAAGTGTCCCAATACTTATGTCAAGTTGTAGTCAAGTGTCCCAATACTTTTGTCAAGTTTTAGTCCCTAGTGGCCCAATACTTTTGTCAAGTTGTTGTCCTAATTGTCCCAATACTTTTGTCCAGTTTTAGTCCCAAGTGGCCCAATACTTATGTCAAGTTGTAGTCCTAAGTGTCCCAATACTTTAGTCAATTTCTGGTCCTAAGTGTCCCAAAACTTTTGTCCAGTTTTAGTCCTAAGTGTCCCAATACTTTTGTCCAGTGTAAGTGTCCCAATACTTTTGTCAAGTGGTAGTCCCAAGTGTCCCAATACTTTTGTCCAGTTTTAGTCCCAAGTGTCCCAATACTTTTGTCAAGTTGTAGCCCTAAGTGTCCCAATACTTTTGTCAAGTGTAGGTGTCCCAATACTTTTGTCCAGAGGTAGTCCTAAGTGTCCCAATACTTTTGTCAAGTTTAGGCGTAAGTGTCCCAATACTTTTATCCAGTGTAAGTGTCCCAATACTTTTGTCCAGTGGTAGTCCTAAGTGTCCCAATACTTTTGTCAAGTTGTAGTCCAAAGTGTCCCAATACTTTTGTCCAGTGTAAGTGTCCCAATACTTTTGTCAAGTGGTAGTCCCAAGTGTCCCAATACTTTTGTCCAGTTTTAGTCCCAAGTGTCCCAATACTTTTGTCAAGTTGTAGTCCTAAGTGTCCCAATACTTTTGTCTAGTGTAGGTGTCCCAATACTTTTGTCCAGAGGTAGTCCTAAGTGTCCCAATACTTTTGTCAAGTTTAGGCGTAAGTGTCCCAATACTTTTATCCAGTGTAAGTGTCCCAATACTTTTATCCAGTGTAAGTGTCCCAATACTTTTGTCCAGTGGTAGTCCTAAGTGTCCCAATACTTTTGTCAAGTTGTAGTCCTAAGTGTCCCAATACTTTTGTCCAGTGTAAGTGTCCCAAAACTTTTGTCCAGTGGTAGTCCTAAGTGTCCCAATACTTTTGTCTACTTTTAGTCCGAAGTGTCCCAATACTTTTGTTCAGTGGTAGTCCTAAGTGTCCCAATACTTTTGTCAAGTTGTAGTCCTAAGTGTCCCAATACTTTTGTCCTGTGGTAGTCATAAGTGTCCCAATACTTTTGTCAAGTTGTAGTCCCAAGTGTCCCAATACTTTTGTCCAGTTTTCATCCTAAGTGTCCCAATACTTTTGTCCATTGGTAGTCATAAGTGTCCCAATACTTTTGTCTACTTTTAGTCGGAATTGTCCCAATACTTTAGTTTAGTGTACCTACCTTGTCTGCATTGTGCTTCCTGCTTTTAAAAAGCCATCTTGAAAAGACAGCAGATTAGCAGCATCAGCGCAGCGGTTCTTTGAAGGCTCATAAAATCAAAACCGGAGCAGATTTTCAAACTCTTTCGATAACTTTTAATCAGAAGGGTTCAATCTCTCTCCTGTGTTAGTTTGAAGCCGAAACGACAAATGCGCTCAGAGGAGATAATGTTTGAAGAAAGGTGACCGGTTTTTACAATTAGCTAACCTCAATGAACCCAAAAATACCTTCAAATAAGTATATTCTCACTAATAACACTTTTCTTGGGAGAAAAAAAAGAGACCTTTTTGCTCAATTGTCATGTCTGTGTGACCATGTTTTGTATTAGTCATGTTTAGTTATTGGACTCTTTAGTTTCTGGCTTTTCACTCCCTTGTCTTGTTTCCATGGTTACCCATTAGTTTCACCTGTTTCACGTTTGGACTCATTGTGCACTCTTGTTTGTCACCATAGCAACCCATTAGTTTTCACCTGTCACGTCACGCACCTGTTTCACGTTTTGAGTCACGCACCTGTTTTCGTTAATCATGTCTGTAGTATTTAAGTTCATTGTTTTCAGTTTGTCTTGCTGGCGACATCATACCCCTGTCACACTCTGTCTACCTCTGCGCACTTCATGTCCATGTCCAAGTAAGTTTTTTCTATTAATGCCACAGTTAGTGTTTTTGTTTCATTGTTCACAGTTTTTTGCAAGTCTTTTTGTTTCGTTAGTCAAGTTTGTACTTCCGCCTTGAGCACGCTTTTTGTTCCTTTGAGTGTTATAAATAAATATGTATTTACCTTCACGCCATGACCAGTCCAGCTTTACTTGCATCTCGGGAAAACAAACACACCATAGTCCACGTCTTGACATCAATATGTTGAAAAATATTCTAAATGCTCGTGCCATTATCTTGACATAATGATATTACATTTCTTGGAACCAGCAAACTTATACTAAAAACTCATTTATTGTTCTTAAAGGGGAACATTATCACAATTTCAGAAGGGTTAAAACCATTAAAAATCAGCTCCCAGTGGCTTATTTTATTTTTCAAAGTTTTTTTCAAAATTTTACCCATCACGCAATATCCCTAAAAAAAGCTTCAAAGTGCCTGATTTTAACCATCGTTATATACACCCGTCCATTTTCCTGTGACGTCACATAGTGATGCCAACACAAACAAACATGGCGCATAGAACAGCAAGCTATAGCGACATTAGCTCGGATTCAGACTCGGATTTCAGCGGCTTAAGCGATTCAACAGATACGCATGTATTGAAACGGATGGTTGTAGTGTGGAGGCAGGTAGCAAAAACCAAATTGAAGAAGAAACTGAAGCTATTGAGCCATATCGGTTTGAACCGTATGCAAGCGAAACCCACGAAAACGACACGACAGCCAGCGACACGGGAGAAAGCGAGGACGAATTCGGCGATCGCCTTCTAACCAACGATTGGTATGTGTTTGTTTGGCATTAAAGGAAACTAACAACTATGAACTAGGTTTACAGCATATGAAATACATTTGGCAACAACATGCACTTTGAGAGTGCAGACAGCCCAATTTTCATCAATTAATATATTCTGTAGACATACCTCTTTTCCTGAAAGCTGATCTGTCCAGTTTTGGAGTTGATGTCAGCAGGCCAGGGAAGCTAGGGTGGATATTCTTCTCTTGATCATCTTCGGTGGCATAAGGGACGGTGTGAGCCAAGACATCCAGGGGGTTTAGCTCGCTCGTCTGCGGGAACAAACTGCCGCCATTGCTTGCCGTGCTAGCGAGGTCCTTTGTCCCTGAATTGCTCACACACTCCGGCAGATTCAATGGGGGTCTGGCGGCAGATTTCTTTGACTTTATGGTTGGAAATGCATCTGCTTTGAGTGTCGCAGGATATCCACACATTCTTGCCATCTCTGTCGTAGCATAGCTTTCGTGGGTAAAGTGTGCGGAACAAACGTCCAATTTCTTGCCACTTTGGCATCTTTGGGCCACTGGTGCAACTTGAATCCGTCCCTGTTGGTGTTGTTACACCCTCCGACAACACACCGACGAGGCATGATGTCTCCAAGGTACGGAAAACAGTCGAAAAAACGGAAAATAACAGAGCTGATTTGATTCGGTGTTTGAGAAAATGGCGGATTGCTTCCCGATGTGACGTCACGCTCCGAGAGCGAATAATAGAAAGGCGTTTAATTCGCCAAAATTCACCCATTTAGAGTTCGGAAATTGGTTAAAAAAATATATGGTCTTTTTTCTGCAACATCAAGGTATATGTTCCATAGGTCTGGTGATAATGTTCCCCTTTAATGGAAAGGCAACAAGGCAAGCGCTTGTTACTCTCGGGGTCTCCTAGCTGCTCAGGCATATCATATTGTCTAAAAATGCATTTTTCCATGGATAACATGACATCATCGCGCCAAGTGCGTGCTCTTTCAGTCAATTAGTGCGCATATATATATATATATATATATATATATATATATATATAAAAATGTTTTAATTGTAATTTTGAGGAATTTATCTGAATGTGCATGAACTATTTCTGTTCAAAATTGTTAGAAATGTTAAATGTTTAAACATTAACTGTCAGTTTACTGTACTGTGCCAAGTGTACTACTATATGAGTACGTATTTTCTATTGTTTCATTGAAAATAAAACAGCATTTGGCTGTCATCTGTTTTAATTATGAGACACAATTGTGTCAAAGTCATGATTTTTCATGCTTGAAATAAGAAATGATGACTTTAAAAAAGTAGTTTTATACTTGTGAGTGTTGATGACACAGCTTTGCAACACTTGATATTCTAGTTTCAAGCATGTTTTACTCAATTTAGCTCATAAAATCTCAGCTGTAATATCTTACTGAGATCATTTAGGACCAAAACCCTTAAAACAAGTAAAACACTCTAACATAAAATCTGCTAAGCGAGAAGAATTAATGATTTTAAAATTTTTTAATTTTTTTTTTAATTTTTTTAAATATTTTTAACTTTTTTAAACATTTTTTAACTTTTTTAAACTTTTTTTTAACTTTTTAAAAAATTTTTACCCTAACCCTAACCCTAATCTTAACCCTAACCCTAACCCTAATCTTAACCTTAACCCTAACCCTAACCTAACTTTAACCCTAACCCTAACCCTAAAAAAAAAAGTTAATTGTTAAAATTGTTTAAAAAAAATCTTAATTGTTTAAAATTGTTTAAAATTGTTTAAAATTGTTTAAAAAATTTTTTAAAAATTTAAAAAAAATTTAAAAAAAATTTAACAATTTAAAAAAAATAAAAAATAAATTTCTTAAATTTAAAAAAAAATTTAATATTAAAAAAAAAAATTAAAAAAAAATTAAAAAAAATTTAAAAATTTAAAAAAAAAATTTAAATTTTTTTTTAAATTTAATTTTTTTTTAAAACATTTAAAAACATTTTTTTAAAAATTAAAAAATGTAAAAAAATGTAAAGAAAAAAGGAAAAAAATTTAAAAAAAATTTAAAATTTAAAAACATTTTTAAAAAATTTAAAAAAATTGAAAATCATTTTTTACCTTGAAAATCTTTTTTTTTACCTTGAAAATCATTTTTAGCCTTGAAAAAAAAAATTTACCTTGAAAAAAAATTTTTTACCTTGAAAATCATTTTTTACCTTGAAAATCATTTTTAACCTTGAAAAAAAAATTTTACCTTGAAAAATTTTTTTTACCTTGAAAATCATTTTTTACCTTGAAAAAAAAATGTTACCTTGAAAAAAAAATTTTATCTTGAAAAATTTTTTTTACCTTGAAAATCATTTTTTACCTTGAAAAAAAAATTTCACCTTGAAAAAAAAATGTTACCTTGAAAAAAAAATTTTATCTTGAAAAAATTTTTTTACCTTGAAAATCATTTTTTACCTTGAAAAAAAAATTTCACCTTGAAAAAAAAATGTTACCTTGAAAAAAATGTTTTACCTTGAAAATCATTTGTTATAAATGGTTTAAACTTATCAGACAGAAAATAAGCAAATAACACCCTTATTTGAGATATTTAATCTTACTTAATTTTCAGTCTTTGCAGTGCACTCTGTGGAACGCCATTCACGGTACTCTTGTTTTTGTTGTTTTGTCACACGTTCACTCCTAATAATTGTGCCGCAGCGGAAAGATTCAACACGAAATGATATACTGCAGTGAAGGTTTTGTTTAAAAGGAGGACATTAAGGAAGTTAAAAAAAAAGATTGAAACCCTTTCAACTTAAAGCAATGGCCAATTTGAGGGAGTACCAACCAGTTTGGCTACGTAGTTGACCACCAGGACGTCTATCTTCTTCTTGCCCAGTCGAGGCAGGTGTGTGTTCAGATGCTCTCGCAGCTTCTCCACCGTCTACCACACACACACACACACACACACACCACACACACACACACACACACACACTAAACAAGACAGTCGGTGCATGTAGACGAGGATGAAAGCAGCGAACAAAGCGACCGGGGTCAGTCTAAGAATAGTCCAAGTGTTAAACTGAAGCTATCTGCACTTTCCACATAATGCTGAGCACAGGAAAAGCTGCAGGATGAGAACATTTTCATCAAAAAAATGAAACGTGTCAGATAAGACTCTGGGAAATAATTGACTTTTTTTTTTCTTACAGTGAATTCACGATCCAAAGCTATTGTCCCTCAGAGGGAGTTGCTTTAATAAGTATTTACATCTGAAATATGGCTTTTTTTTTACCAAAACCTTGCAAGGCTTGATTGTCGTGAGTCCCAAAAATTGCGAGATGGCTCAATAAACGGAAAAAGACGAACTGTATATCCAAATATCACTCTTATGTCACAACAACCTATCTGTAAAAGTTGTGAAAGCTCGCACTTTAATGGTAGCATGCTAACTAGAGATGTCCGATAATGGCTTTTTTTTTTTTTTGGTGGTAGCGGGGGTTGTATATTGTAGCGTCCCGGAAGAGTTAGGGCTGCAAAGGATTCTGGGTATTTGTTCTGTTGTGTTTATGTTGTGTTACGGTGCGGATGTTCTCCCGAAATGTGTTTGTCATTCTTGTTTGGTGTGGGTTCACAGTGTGGCGCATATTTGTTTATACGGCCACCCTCAGTGTGACCTGTATGGCTGTTGACCAAGTAAGCAATGGCATTCACTTATGTGTATGTAAAAGCACGCAAAGGAAGTACCTTTAAGGTTTATTGGCGCTCTGAACCTCTCCCAACGTCCGTGTACACAGCGGCGTTTTAAAAAGTCCGAAATTTTACTTTTTGAAACCGATAACTTCCGATATTACATTTTAAAGCAATGCTAACGTAGCATGCTAACTGTTAGCTTGTTCCACATACCAAGTTATATGACTGCAAGGTGTATCGCTGCGGGAATTAGAGAAAAAAAGTGTAAAATTTGAAAAAAAAAAGTTAGCACTTTATTGTTAGTGTGCTAGCATGCTAACGTTAGCACACTAACAGTTAACAGCTGTCACACACCAAGTTATATGACGCTAGGGTAAACGGTTGCAAAATTAGCTCAAAAAAGCTAGCACTTTAATGTTAGCGTGCTAGAATGCTAAAATAAACATGCTAAAGTCCGAAATTTTACTTTTTGAAACCGATAACTTCCGATATTACATTTTAAAGCAATGCTAAAGTAACATGTTAACTGTTAGCTTGTTCCACATAAGTTATATGACTGCAAGGTGTATCGCTGCAGGAATTAGAGAAAAAAGTGTAAAATTTGAAAAATAAAAAGTTAGCACGTTAGACAGTTAACAGCTGTCACACACCGAGTTATGACTCTAGGGTAAACAGTTGCAAAATTAGCTCAAAAAAGCTAGCACTTTAACATTAGCATGCTAGAATGCTAACATGAACTTGCTAACGGTTAGCATGTGTGACATACCAGGTTATATGACTGGCTGCGTAATTAGAGAAAAATATGTAAAGTTAGCGAAAAAGTTAGCACTTTATTGTTAGCATGCTAACGTTAGCACACTAACAGTTAATAGCTGTCACATACCAAGTTATATAACCTTCGGGTAAACGGCTGCAAAATTAGCTCAAAAAGCTAGCACTTTAACATACACACGCTAACGGTTAGCATGTGTCACATACCAAGTTATATGACGTAAAGTTAGCGAAAAAGTTAGCCCTTTAATGTTAGTGTGCTAGCATGCTAAAGTTAGCACGCTAACAGTTAACAAGTGTTACATACCAAGTTGTATGACTATAGGGTAAACGCTTGCAAAATTAGCTCAAAAAGCTAGCACTTTAATGTTAGCATGCTAACGTACACATGCTAACAGTTAGCATGTGTCACATGTGTACGGCTGTGTAATTAGAGAGAAAAAAAACGTAACGTGCCAGCAACCTGTGGGTTCCTGGTTCGATCCCCACCTTCTACCAACCTGGTCATGTCTGTGGTGTCCTTGAGCGAGACACGTCACCCTTGCTCCTTTTCATTTCACCATGTACCAAATAACATAGCTGCCAGGTCGGTAAGCACAACCAAAAATGATTCCGTACATTAGGCGCACCGGGTTAGAAGGCGCACTGTCCAGTTTTGAGAAAATTTACGGATTTTAAGTGCGCCTTATAGTCTGAAAAATACGGTAATTATTATACAAACCCCGTTTCCATATGAGTTGGGAAATTGTGTTAGATGTAAATATAAACGGAATACAATGATTTGCAAATCCTTTTCAAGCCATATTCAGTTGAATATGCTACAAAGACAACATATTTGATGTTTTTTTGTGCAAATAATCATTAACTTGAAAATTTGATGGCAGCAACACGTGACAAAGAAGTTGGGAAAGGTGGCAAAAAAGACTGATAAAGTTGAGGAATGCTCATCAAACACTTATTTGGAACATCCCACAGGTGTGCAGGCTAATTGGGAACAGGTGGGTGCCATGATTGGGTATAAAAGTAGATTCCATGAAATGCTCAGTCATTGACAAACAAGGATGGGGCGAGGGTCACCACTTTGTCAACAAATACATGAGCAATTTGTTGAACAGTTTAAGAAAAAACAGCTATTGCAAGGAATTTAGGGATTTCACCATCTACGCTCCGTAATATCATCAAAGGGTTCAGAGAATGTGGAGAAATCACTGCACGTAAGCAGCTAAGCCCGTGACCTTCCATCCCTCAGGCTGTACTGCATCAACAAGCGACATCAGTGTGTAAAGGATATCACCACATGGGCTCAGGAACACTTCAGAAACCCACTGTCAGTAACTACAGTTGGTCGCTACATCTGTAAGTGCAAGTTAAAACTCTCCTATGCAAGGCGAAAACCGTTTATCAACAACACCCAGAAACGCAGTCGGCTTCGCATACATAGGACTGATACAAAGTGGAAAAGTGTTCTGTGGTCTGACGAGTCCACATTTCAAATTGTTTTTGGAAACTGTGGACGTCGTGTCCTCCGGACCAAAGAGGAAAAGAACCCTCCGGATTGTTATAGGCGCAAAGTGTAAAAGGCAGCATGTGTGATGGTATGGGCAGGGCCGGCCCGTGGCATAGGCTGTATAGGCAAATGCTAAGGGCGCCGTCCATCAGGGGGCGCCACGCAAGTGCCACAAATGTTGGAGAGAAAAGAAAAAAAAAAGAGAAAAAAAGGTGGTACTATTATTTCTAAATACAAAAAATAATCCCACGTTAATTAAAATGCAAAGTAAAGCCTATTTAATAGAAATATTATTTGTTACAACATTACGCCCCCCCCCCCCTCCCCCCGCATGGTGCGCCCCCTCCCTTCCCGTATCATGACTCTTTTTGGACGTCACCAAAAAATCAACACAAGATGTCAAAACGGCCAAAACTGTCAGGTGCCCAGGGAAGAAAAAAGAGAAAAGAAGAGGAGGAGAAACGAGAAAAGACAGAGGTAGCAGGTAGGTAACGTTAGCCTACATGAAATTATTTGTCTGTTACAGAATGTGATAGTAACCTGGCTTTTTAGCATTAAGCTAATGTTACATGATTCGGCAATTGCTAATCAATAAATAGCTAGTTCTGTTTTAACGTCGGGTTAATATTGTGGAGGGGGCTAAATTGTTATGGAAAATAATAATGTAACGTTAGGTAATTACAGTACTCCCACCTTACATTCCTCAGGGACATTTGTATTAGATCTTTTAAGCAGGTGTTTTTTGTTTACATTGTTATTGCCTTCTGGTTAGCTAATGTTTGCCCTGCAGGTAATAGTCACTTTTCCACCCCTTTATATATTAGGTATAGTTGTAAGTTAAAAAAAAAAAAGGTCAAAGACAAAGCTATTCGGGTTCTTGTGAGTATATACAGTTCACTGCCGATGTGGGGGGGCGCCACCTAAAATCTTGCCTAGGGCGCCAGATTGGTTAGGGCCTGGCCTGAACACAGTGGTGAACAACTACTTTGGCACACTAAGTTAATTATTATTTGCAAAAAAAAAAAGTTTAAACATCAAATATGTTGTCTTTGTAGCATATTCAACTGAATATGGCTTGAAAAGGATTTGCAAATCATTGTATTCCGTTTATATTTACATCTAACACAATTTCCCAACTCATATGGAAACGGGGTTTGTACAAATAATACGACCTACCGCCCGAATGCAGCTGAGATAGGCTCCAGCAACCCCAAAAAGGGACAAGCGGTAGAAAATGGATGGATGGATGGATAATACATGGCGAGAAATGCTTTGAATTGATTCTGAATGGAATCGTCAGCACTTTGGTGCCCTAAGAGTCACACTTCTTAAAACTTTGAAACCATTTTGAGTCTAATTTTGCTTTGTGCTTTTGCATCCACGCTCAATTATTGTTTGTTTCTCTCCTCCTCACCAGGCCGATGAGCACCTTCTGCTGGTGGTCCTCCTCCTGGAAAAGTGTCAGCAGCTTCCCGCCTGGAGGAGACAGAAGGAAAGCAGCCTCAGGTGGTCATTATGTTAGCAGTAGAAACACAAGTTAGGTGAGTCATTATGTTAGCAGTAGAAACACAAGTTAGGTGGGTCATTATGTTAGCAGTAGAAACACAAGTTAGGTGGGTCATTATGTTAGCAGTAGAAACACAAGTTAGGTGGCTCATTATGTTAGCAGTAGAAACACAAGTCAGGTGGGTCATTATGTTAGCAGTAGAAACACAAGTTAGGTGGCTCATTATGTTAGCAGTAGAAACACAAGTTAGGTGGGTCATTATGTTAGCAGTAGAAACACAAGTCAGGTGGGTCATTATGTTAGCAGTAGAAACACAAGTTAGGTGGGTCATTATGTTAGCAGTAGAAACACAAGTTAGGTGGCTCATTATGTTAGCAGTAGAAACACAAGTCAGGTGGGTCATTATGTTAGCAGTAGAAACACAAGTTAGGTGGGTCATTATGTTAGCAGTAGAAACACAAGTTAGGTGGCTCATTATGTTAGCAGTAGAAACACTAGTCAGGTGGGTCATTATGTTAGCAGTAGAAACACAAGTTAGGTGGGTCATTATGTTAGCAGTAGAAACACAAGTTAGGTGGGTCATTATGTTAGCAGTAGAAACACAAGTCAGGTGGGTCATTATGTTAGCAGTAGAAACACAAGTTAGGTGTGTCATTATGTTAGCAGTAGAAACACAAGTTAGGTGGCTCATTATGTTAGCAGTAGAAACACAAGTTAGGTGGCTCATTATGTTAGCAGTAGAAACACAAGTTAGGTGGCTCATTATGTTAGCAGTAGAAACACAAGTTAGGTGTGTCATTATGTTAGCAGTAGAAACACAAGTTAGGTGGCTCATTATGTTAGCAGTAGAAACACAAGTTAGGTGGGTCATTATGTTAGCAGTAGAAACACAAGTTAGGTGGCTCATTATGTTAGCAGTAGAAACACAAGTTAGGTGGGTCATTATGTTAGCAGTAGAAACACAAGTTAGGTGGCTCATTATGTTAGCAGTAGAAACACAAGTTAGGTGGGTCATTATGTTAGCAGTAGAAACACAAGTTAGGTGGCTCATTATGTTAGCAGTAGAAACACAAGTTAGGTGGTTCATTGTGTTAGCAGTAGAAACACAAGTTAGGTGGGTCATTATGTTAGCAGTAGAAACACAAGTTAGGTGGCTCATTATGTTAGCAGTAGAAACACAAGTTAGGTGGGTCATTATGTTAGCAGTAGAAACACAAGTTAGGTGGCTCATTATGTTAGCAGTAGAAACACAAGTTAGGTGGGTCATTATGTTAGCAGTAGAAACACAAGTTAGGTGGCTCATTATGTTAGCAGTAGAAACACAAGTTAGGTGAGTCATTATGTTAGCAGTAGAAACACAAGTCAGGTGGGTCATTATGTTAGCAGTAGAAACACAAGTTAGGTGGCTCATTATGTTAGCAGTAGAAACACAAGTTAGGTGGGTCATTATGTTAGCAGTAGAAACACAAGTTAGGTGGCTCATTATGTTAGCAGTAGAAACACAAGTTAGGTGGGTCATTATGTTAGCAGTAGAAACACAAGTTAGGTGGCTCATTATGTTAGCAGTAGAAACACAAGTTAGGTGGGTCATTATGTTAGCAGTAGAAACACAAGTTAGGTGGGTCATTATGTTAGCAGTAGAAACACAAGTTAGGTGGGTCATTATGTTAGCAGTAGAAACACAAGTTAGGTGGCTCATTATGTTAGCAGTAGAAACACAAGTTAGGTGGTCATTATGTTAGCAGTAGAAACACAAGTTAGGTGGCTCATTATGTTAGCAGTAGAAACACGGGCAGATTGAAGGGAGACATTCATGGATTCCTTTCAGGTTGTGTTTTTGCTCTTGAAAAAAGAACCCATCACCCAGCCTGGTAATGAGGCCCCCGCTGCGTGCGGATAAATAATTCCACACTTGCGTTTATAATCTTTATTTAATCACGCGAGAAGGCGTCTTTTTGATGCACATCAAACTTACAAGTGCATCAGCCAACTTCGTCACATGCACTATATTGCCAAAAGTATTTGGCCAGCCATCCAAATGATGAGAATCATGTGTCCTAATCACTTGGCCCGGTGTATCAAATCAAGCACTTAGGCATGGAGACTGTTCCTACAAACATTTGTGAAAGAACTGGCCGCTCTCAGTGATTTCCAGCGTGGAACTGTCACAGGATGCCACCTGTGCAACAAATCCAGTCGTGAAATTTCCTCGCTCCTAAATATTCCAAAGTCAACTTTATTCATACTTGCCAACCTTGAGACCTCCAATTTCGGGAGGTGGGTGCGGGGGCGTGGTTATGAGGGGAGGAGTATATTTACAGCTAGAATTCACCAAGTCAAGTATTTCATATATATATATATATATATATGTATATATATATATATATATATATATATATATATATATATATATACACATATATATATATATATATATATACATACACATATGTAGGATTAACCGAGGGAGAGTTTAAAACCAGATGGAACAATCACAAGGCTTCTTTCAGGAACCAAAACCTGCGGAATACCACAGAACTCAGCAAACACATTTGGGACCTCAAAGACAATAATGTTGAATATTCAATAACATGGCAAATTCTTGCATCCAGCACACCTTACAATAGTGGTAATAAAAGATGCAACCTATGCTTGAAAGAGAAACTGTTTATTATTTACCGTCCAGACCTGTCATCCCTCAACAAGCGCAGCGAAATTGTATCAGCATGCCGCCACAGACGGAAACACCTCCTAGGTAACACATGAGCCAATCACCACGCCCCTACGCCAGCCTGTACCCACCCACTCTGTGCCCTATATAAACCATGGTATGTGAATGCTTCCATTAAAATCTCCTGATGATTGAGGGAACCCCTCATGAAACAGGCTTGTAGAGATGAAGTAGTCTTGAAGTAGCTATCGATGCTGTCATCTAGCAAAGCTGAATTTGACCAAGCAACCCCCCCGTACCAAAAAGCCCTTGATGAAAGCGGATACAATTTCACCCTCACCTATGAACCCACGCCAGGAAACCAGCCAAAAAAGAACAGAAAACGAAACAACATCATCTGGTACAACCCCCCATACAGCAAAAACGTCTCAACTAACATTGGACACAAATTCCTCAATCTGGTTGACAAACTCTTTCCCAAAGACAACACCCTAAGAAAAGTATTCAACAAGAACAACATTAAATTGAGCTACAGCTGTATGAACAATATACGACAAATCATCTCAAACCACAACAAAACAATTGCAAATGAGCCGTCGGCCCCCGGACAGAGCGACTCCAAAACCAACAAAGGTTGCAACTGTCGAAAGAAACCTGATTGCCCTCTCAACGGGGGGTGCTTACAAACATCAGTTGTCTACCAATCTAAGGTAACACGCAAGGACATTAACACATCCGACACATATGTAGGATTAACCGAGGGAGAATTCAAAACCAGATGGAACAATCACAAGGCTTCTTTCAGGAACCAAAACCTGCGAAATACCACAGAACTCAGCAAACACATTTGGGACCTCAAAGACAATAATGTTGAATATTCAATAACATGGCAAATTCTTGCATCCAGCACACCTTACAATAGTGGTAATAAAAGATGCAACCTATGCTTGAAAGAGAAACTGTTTATTATTTACCGTCCAGACCTGTCATCCCTCAACAAGCGCAGCGAAATTGTATCAGCATGCCGCCACAGATGGAAACACCTCCTAGGTAACACATGAGCTAATCACCACGCCACTACGCCAGCCTGTACCTACCCACTCTGTGCCCTATATAAACCATGGTATGTGAATGCTTCCATTAAAATCTTCTGATGATTGAGGGAACCCCTCATGAAACAGGCCTGTAGAGATGAAGTAGTCTTGTGATTTTTTTCCCACACATACATATATTGCGCTCTACTACGGTATCGAGCACTATTTTTTTGGATAACCTTATTAAGACATATATATATATATATATATATATATATATATATATATATATATATATATATAGGGTAAACGGTTGCAAAATTAGCTCAAAAAAGCTAGCACTTTAATGTTAGCGTGCTAGAATGCTAAAATAAACATGCTAAAGTCCGAAATTTTACTTTTTGAAACCGATAACTTCCGACATTACATTTTAAAGCAATGCTAACGTAGCATGCTAACTGTTAGCTTGTTCCACATACCAAGTTATATGACAAGGTGTATCGCTGCGGGAATTAGAGAAAAAAAGTGTAAAATTTGAAAAAAAAAGTTAGCACTTTATTGTTAGTGTGCTAGCATGCTAACGTTAGCCCACTAACACTTAACAGCTGTCACACACCAAGTTATATGACTCTAGGGTAAACAGTTGCAAAATTAGCTCAAAAAAGCTAGCACTTTAATGTTAGCGTGCTAGAATGCTAACATGAACTTGCTAACGGTTAGCATGTGTGACATACCAGGTTATATGACTGTAAGGTGTATGGCTGTGTAATTAGAGAAAAATATGTAAAGTTACCGAAAAAGTTAGCACTTTATTGTTATATATATATATATATATATATATATATATATATATATATATATGTGTGGGAAAAATAAATCACAAGACTATTTCATCTTTACAGGCCTGTTTCATGAGGGGGGTACCCTCAATCGTCAGGAGATATATATATATATATATATATATATATATATATATATATATATATATATATATATATATATATATATATATATATCCCTGCGACCCCGAAGGAAATAAGCGGTAGAAAATGGATGGATGGATGGATGGATATATATATATATATATATATATATATATAAGAAATAATTGACTTTCAGTGAATTCTAGCTATATATATATATATATATATATATATATATATATATATATATATATATATATATATATATATATATATATATATATATATATATATATATAAATAAAAGAAATACTTGAATTTCAGTGTTCATTTATTTACACATATACACACACATAACACTCATCTACTCATTGTTGAGTTAAGGGTTGAATTGTCCATCCTTGTTCTATTCTCTGTCACTATCTTTCTAACCATGCTGAACACCCTCTCTGATGATGCATTGCTGTGTGGCACGCACAAAAGTGCTTTCATCAAATGCACTAGATGGCAGTATTGTCCTGTTTAAGAGTGTCACAACATTGCTGTTTACGGCAGACGGACTGCTTTACTGTAGACATTCTTTATATTGTGGGAAAGCGGACTCAGGTCGGCATGGAGCTGGAGGGGGCGTGGCCTCCAGCTCCGCCTGAATTTCGGGAGATTTTCGGGAGAAAATTTGTCTCGGGAGGTTTTCGGGAGAGGCGCTGAATTTCGGGAGTCTCCCGGAAAATCCGGGAGGGTTGGCAAGTATGACTTTATTATAAGAAAAGTGAAGATTTCTGGGGAACAACAGCAACTCAGCCACCAAGTGGTAGGCCACGTAAACTGACAGAGAGGGGTCAGTGGATGCTGAAGTGTATATTGTAAGGGTGTAACGGTACACAAAAATTTCGGTTCGGTACATACCTCGGTTTAGAGGTCACGGTTCGGTTCATTTTCGGTACAGTAAGAAAACAAGAAAATATACATTTTTGGGTTATTTATTTACCAAAATTTGCAAAATCTTCCAACAAAAATATTTTTCTTAGTGGAATATTTGATGTGAAGTAATGGGAATCTTGGATAGGTCAATAATTCATAATAACATTGATTTTGATTCAATATTATGACAGTTTGAAAGAAAAAAAAACAGCTTTGTTTTATTAGTCAACTGTCATGTCTGTGTGATCATGTTTTTGTTTTGTCATGTTCGGTTTTGTTTTTGGACTTTTTGTGCACTTTTGTTTTGTCACCATAGCAACCATTAGTTTTCACCTGTCACGTCACGCACCTGTTTCACGTTTTGAGTCACGCACCTGTTTTCGTTAATCATGTCTGTAATATTTAAGTTCATTGTTTTCAGTTTGTCGTTCTGACGACATCCCCGCATTGATACTCTCCACACACTTATGACCCTTGCTGCGCTTTTTCATGCCGTTTTTGTCCATGCCAAGTAAGTTTTGTTTATTATTGCCACAGTTAGTGTTTTTTGTTGTTCATAGTTTTTGCCTTTGTGCAAGTATTTGCTTTCATAGTTTGTTCTCCGCCATTGTGCGCGCCTTTTGTTTACTTCCTTTTTTTGTAGTTTAAATAAAAATCTGTCAAGACTTGGACTATGGCGTGGTTTGTTCTCCCGTGGTGCAAATGAACATTTGGACCAGACATGGCATGAAGGTGAAGACATTATTTATTTTACACTAACAAAGGAACAAAAAGCGCCCTCAAGGCGGAAGTACAAACTTGACTAACGAAACAAAAAGACTTGCACGTGGGCAAAAAACTATGGACATGAACAAAAGTCGCTAACTGTGGCATGAATCGAAAAAACTTACTTGACATGGCATGAAGTGCGCAGAGGTAAACAGAGTGAGAAGCAGAAAGTCAGGGGTATGATGTCGCCAGGGAGACTTCCTGGCAACAATGGCTTTAAATAATAGTGACATGATTAAAGACAGGTGCGTGAGTCGTGAGGGCAGGTGAAAACTAATGGGTTGCTATGGTGACAAACAAGAGTGCACAATGAGTCCAAACGTGGAACAGGTGAAACTAATGGGCAACCATGGAAACAAGACAAGGGAGTGAAAAGCCAGAAACTAAAGAGTCCAATAACTAAACAAAACAAAACATGATTACACAGACATGACAGTCAACATTGCAACTTTTTCTAAATTACATTTAAGCTTTTTAATTTCACTTTTGTTATGTTTTTGTTTATTTATTTTTTTTAGTATTTTTAGAATGTGCCGTGGGCCTTTAAAACATTAAAATGTTAAAAAAGCAAATGGCCTCCGGGACACACTTTTGACACCCCTGCTATAGATAATAAAAAATTAAATGTGATAAATCTATGGATAAAAAGCAGAGCCTGGCGACGCATGCGCGTTTATCATAACTCTCTCTCTCTCTCTCTGTCTCTGCCCCTCCCTCACCAATGCTGCTGTTTGTTTTGTTTTTAACCCCTTCTTAACCCTGAACGTACATTGAAAATACACGCAGTCCTAACACAAAATGCCGGACATTTGATGCATTTAAGAAACTCCGCCCTGACCGCTCCGCAAAAGAGGACATGCCCGGTGAAAAGAGGACGTATGGTCAGTCTATCCTAGCCCGTGTGTTGTGCATTGTTTACACAACGTGCGTTACGCTACTTAATATGTCCGTGTGGAAACTCGTTCGGTACACCTCCGTACTGAACCGGAACCCCCGTACCAAAACGGTTCAATACAAATACATGTACCGTTACACCCCTACTATATTGTGAAGACTTTCTGCACATTCAGTTGCTACAGAGCTCCATGTGATCTTCCAATTAGCCCACGTGCAGTATGCAGAGAGCTTCATGGAATGGGTTTCCATGGCCGAGAAGCTGCATCTAAGCCCTACATCACCAAGTCCAATGCAAAGCGTGGGATGCAGTTGTGTAAAGCACGTCGCCACTGGACTCTAGAGCAGTGGAGACGCCTTCTCTGGACTGCAAAAACTGAAATCTAAGTAAGATGAAATATGTCAAATAAGGGTGATATTTGCTTATTTTCTGTCTGATAAGATAATTCTTCTCAATAAGCAGATTTTATGTTAGAGTGTTTTACTTGTTTTAAGGGTTTTGGTCCTGAATGATCTCAGTAAAATATTACAGCTTGTTGCTGAGAATTGATGAGCTATATTGAGTAAAACATGCTTGAAACTATAAATATTGTTCTATTGGCAGATCATTTTGCTTAGTTCAAATAAAATACCCCTCTTTTTTTTTTTCTTGTTTTTGAACACTGACTTTTTGCAGTGGGGACTGATGAATGACGCTTTCCCATCTGGCAATCTGATGGACGAGTCT
This sequence comes from Nerophis lumbriciformis, assembly GCF_033978685.3. Taxonomy (NCBI): domain Eukaryota; kingdom Metazoa; phylum Chordata; class Actinopteri; order Syngnathiformes; family Syngnathidae; genus Nerophis; species Nerophis lumbriciformis. The sequence goes on along the minus strand of NC_084552.2, from coordinate 476,037 downwards.
GGGTTTGGAGGTTGCCAGGGGAACGCCACATTTCGCACTGCATTGTGCCGAGTGAGAAATTTGGTGGAGGAGGAATTATGGTGTGGGGTTGTTTTTCCAGGAGTTGGGCTTGGCCCCTTAGTTCCAGTGAAAGGAACTTTTGATGCTCCAGAACATTGGTCCCCAACCTTTTTGTAGCTGCGGACCAGTCAATGCTTGAAAATTTGTCCCACGGACTGGGGGGTGGTATTTTTTTAAATTTAAAAAAAATTCCCGGATTTCCAAGAATTCCGAGTTTTCAGGGACATTTTCCCCATTCAAAATGAATTGTCAATTTTTTAAACTTCCACAATTCCCACATTTTTCAACCGATTCAAACCATTCCACCTTCAACACATTCAACTCATCCTGGAAATTCAAACAACCAAAATTCCCTGTCACTACTTCAACATTTCTTGACCGATTTAAACAATTCCAACACCAACCAATTCAGCTCAATCAGGAGATTCATGCTCCTAATATTTTTATTTTTTTTTTTAAATCCCGGTTTTCCCAAAATTCCCATATTTCCAGGAAGTTCCCATTGAAATGAATGGGACATTTTTCAAAGTTCCATAGTTCCCACATTTTTTTTATTCAAACCGTTCCAACTCCAAAATATTCAGCCTGTTCAAAATTGTGTGGTCCCATTCAACAATTTAAAAAAAATTCCCGGATTTCCAAGAATTCCGAGTTTTCAGGGACATTTTCCACATTCAAAATGAATTGGCCATTTTTTAAACTTCCACAATTCCCACATTTTTCAACCGATTCAAACCATTCCACCTTCAACACATTCAACTCATCCTGGAAATTCAAACAACCAAAATTCCCTGTCACTACTTCAACATTTCTTGACCGATTTAAACAATTCCAACACCAACCAATTCAGCTCAATCAGGAGATTCATGCTCCTAATCCTTTGTTTGTTTTTTTATCCCGGTTTCCCCAAAATTCCTAAATTTCCAGGAAGTTCCCATTGAAATGAATGGGACATTTTTCAAAGTTCCACAATTCCCACATTTTTTTATTCAAACCGTTCAAACTCCAAAATATTCAGCCTGTTCAAAATTGTGTGCTCCCTTTCAACAATTTAAAAAAAATTCCCGGATTTCCAAGAATTCCGAGTTTTCAGGGACATTTTACCCATTCAAAATGAATTGGCCATTTTTTAAACTTCCACAATTCCCACATTTTTCAACCGATTCAAACCATTCCACCTTCAACACATTCAACTCATCCTGGAAATTCAACAATCAAAATTCCCTGTCACTACTTCAACATTTCTTGTCCGATTTAAACAATTCCAACACCGACCAATTCAGCTCAATCAGGAGATTCATGCTCCTAATAATTTAATTTTTTTTTAATCCCGGTTTTCCCAAAATTCCCATATTTCCAGGAAGTTCCCATTGAAATGAATGGGACATTTTTCAAAGTTCCATAATTCCCACATTTTTTGATTCAAACCGTTCTAACTCCAAAATATTCAGCCTGTTCAAAATTGTGTGCTCCCTTTCAACAATTTAAAAAAAATTCCCGGATTTCCAAGAATTCCGAGTTTTCAGGGACATTTTCCCCATTCAAAATGAATTGGCCATTTTTTAAACTTCCACAATTCCCACATTTTTCAACCGATTCAAACCATTCCACCTTCAACACATTCAACTCATCCTGGAAATTCAAACAACCAAAATTCCCTGTCACTACTTCAACATTTCTTGACCGATTTAAACAATTCCAACACCAACCAATTCAGCTCAACCCGGAGATTCATGCTCTTAATCCTTTGTTATCCCGGTTTCCCCAAAATTCCTAAATTTCCAGGAAGTTCCCATTGAAATGAATGGGACATTTTTCAAAGTTCCATAATTCCCACATTTTTTTATTCAAACCGTTCAAACTCCAAAATATTCAGCCTGTTCAAAATTGTGTGGTCCCATTCAACAATTTTAAAAAAATTCCCGGATTTCCAAGAATTCCCAGTTTTCAGGGACATTTTCCCCATTCAAAATGAATTGGCCATTTTTTAAATTTCCACAATTCCCACATTTTTCAAACGATTCAAACCATTCCACCTTCAACACATTCAACTTTTTTAATTATTATTATTATTATTATTTTTTTTTTTTTTTGTCATAAAGAAATACAATCATGTGTGCTTACGGACTGTATCCCTGCAGACTGTATTGATATATAATGTATATATTGTGTTTTTATGTTGATTTAATTAAAAAAATAAATAAATAAATAAATACATTTAAAAACTTTTTTTTTTTCTTGTGTGGCCGCGACCCGGTACCAATCGGTCTATGGACCGGGACCGGGTGTTTTTTATGTTGATTTAATTATTTTTTTTTAATAATAATAAAATTAAAAATACAAAAAATACAAAAATAAATACAAAAATGTTATTTGAATACCAAAATATTTTGGACAATTCTATGGGATGGCACCTCAAGTTCATATGTGAGTAAAGGCAGGTGGCCAAATACTTTTGGCAATATAGTGTGTATATTACCGCCGCCCGTAAAAAAAAGAAAAACACTAACTCCAGACATTACTGCACAAATGTCTTAATAACTTGGCTCTTTTTTTACACTTTTAACATTTACACCGTTGACATTTTCAACACTGATTGTAAACAAAGCCTACAGGCGCATGAATAATGAATGAGTGATGAAAGTTAATCAGCCAAATTAGTCGGGAAGGAACGGACACAAAAGAAATTCCGCTGGATGATTTTGCAAACAATGCATGTGATCAGATGAATGCATGAGATCTTAGCGTCAGGCTGAACATCTGCACAATAATAATAGGAAGCAGCGTTACATAATCACAGCATTCTTCATTTTTAATCCCTCCTTTGCGTCTCATTTTCATCACTTTTTTTTTTTTTTCTTGCCCAAACCTCAGGATAAAAATGATTGTGACCTCACACTCGCACTGCTGTTTTGTTGTGTGTCTTACCGTGACGCCAGTTGTCCACCGTGGAAAGGACTCTACCAAAACACAAAAGAAAAGTGACCTCAGAAGTTGTTTTGGAGACCATTTTTCTAACCAATGTGAACTTTGACCCCGTTGACCTACTCAGTGGCCGAGTGGTTAGAGTGTCCGCCCTGAGAGCGGTAGGTCGTGAGTTCAAACCCCCGGCCGAGTCATACCAAAGACTATAAAAATGGGAGCCATTACCTCCCTGCTTGGCACTCAGCATCAAGGCTTGGAATTGGGGTTTGAATAATCAAAAATGGTTCCTGGGCGCATCACCGCTGCTGCTCACTGCTCCCCTCACCTCCCAGGTTGGTGAACAAGGGGGATGGGTCAAATGCAGAGGACAAATTTCACCACACCTAGTGTGTGTGTGTGACAATCATTGCTACTTTATAAGTCACTCCTTTTCAAATATGTACAAAAAAAAGAAAAAAGAAAAAAGAAAAGTCCATTGCTAATTTTGTTTGTTTTTTCGTTTTTTATTCTCCATTGTTTTCATGTTGTTATAATGACAGTTAAGGCTATAGC
>NC_084552.2:377500-467500 GCF_033978685.3 Nerophis lumbriciformis | reverse complement strand
ACCAGTCTACATGTGTTTTGTGGACTTGGAGAAGGCATTCGACCGTGTCCCTCGGGAAGTCCTGTGGGGAGTGCTCAGAGAGTATGGGGTATCGGACTGTCTGATTTTGGCGGTCCGCTCCCTGTATGATCAGTGTCAGAGCTTGGTCCGCATTGCCGGCAGTAAGTCGGACACGTTTCCAGTGAGGGTTGGACTCCGCCAAGGCTGCCCTTTGTCACCGATTCTGTTCATAACTTTTATGGACAGAATTTCTAGGCGCAGTCAAGGCGTTGAGGGGATCTGGTTTGGTGGCTGCAGGATTAGGTCTCTGCTTTTTGCAGATGATGTGGTCCTGATGGCTTCATCTGGCCAGGATCTTCAGCTCTCGCTGGATCGGTTCGCAGCCGAGTGTGAAGCGACTGGGATGAGAATCAGCACCTCCAAGTCCGAGTCCATGGTTCTCGCCCGGAAAAGGGTGGAATGCCATCTTCGGGTTGGGGAGGAGACCCTGCCCCAAGTGGAGGAGTTCAAGTACTTCGGAGTCTTGTTCATGAGTGAGGGAAGAGTGGATCGTGAGATCGACAGGCGGATCGGTGCGGCATCTTCAGTAATGCGGACGCTGTATCGATCCGTTGTGGTGAAGAAGGAGCTGAGCCGGAAGGCAAAGCTCTCAATTTACCGGTCGATCTATGTTCCCATCCTCACCTATGGTCATGAGCTTTGGGTTATGACCGAAAGGACAAGATCACGGGTACAAGCGGCCGAAATGAGTTTCCTCCGCCGGGTGGCGGGGCTCTCCCTTAGAGATAGGGTGAGAAGCTCTGTCATCCGGGGGGAGCTCAAAGTAAAGCCGCTGCTCCTCCACATGGAGAGGAGCCAGATGAGGTGGTTCGGGCATCTGGTCAGGATGCCACCCGATCGCCTCCCTCGGGAGGTGTTTAGGGCACGTCCGACCGGTAGGAGGCCACGGGGAAGACCCAGGACACGTTGGGAAGACTATGTCTCCCGGCTGGCCTGGGAACGCCTCGGGATCCCCCGGGAGGAGCTGGACGAAGTGGCTGGGGAGAGGGAAGTCTGGGCTTCCCTGCTTAGGCTGCTGCCCCCGCGACCCGACCTCGGATAAGCGGAAGAAGATGGATGGATGGATGGATGGATGTGCTAACAAGCGACTACCGTATTTTTCCGAGTATAAGTCGCACCGGAGTATAAGTCGCACCTGCCGATAATGCATAATAAAAAATAAAAAAAACATATATAAGTCGCACTGGAGCCCGGCCAAACTATGAAAAAAACTGCGACTTATAGTCCGAAAAATACGGTACTAAGATCCCAAAATAACAACTATAAAACTATGTGTACTATTAATGGGCGTGTCGCTTGTGATCTACTGCAAAGTAGAATGGATAACAAGTAGAGATGTCCGATAATGGCTTTTTTGCCGATATCCGATATTGTCCAATTCTTAATTACCGATTCCGATATCAACCGATACCTATATATACAGTCGTGGAGTTAACACATTATTATGCCTAATTTTGTTGTGATGCCCCGCTGGATGCATTAAACAATGTAACAAGGTTGTCCAAAATAAATCAACTCAAGTTATGGAAAAAAATGCCAACATGGCACTGCCATATTATTATTGAAGTCTCAAAGTGCATTATTTTTTTAACATGCCTCAAAACAGCAGCTTGGAATTTGGGACATGCTCTCCCTGAGAGAGCATGAGGAGGTTGAAGTGGGCGGGGTTGGGGGGGGGCGTTTTAGGGGTAGGGGGTAGTGGGGGGTGTATATTGTAGCGTGGATTCACGATCCAAAGCTATTGTCCCTCAGAGGGAGTTGGTTTAATAAGTATTTACATCTGAAATATGGCTTTTTTTTTTACCAAAACCTTGCAAGGCTTGATTGTCGTGAGTGGCAAACATTGCGAGATGGCTCAATAAACGGAAAAAGACGAACTGTATATCCAAATATCGCTCTTATGTCACAACAACTTATCTGTAAAAGTTGTGAATTTTAGGTTCATCCTCAAAAAGCTCGCACTTTAATGGTAGCATGCTAACTAGAGATGTCCGATAATGGCTTTTTTTTTTTTTTGGTGGCAGCGGGGGGTGTATATTGTAGCGTCCCGGAAGAGTTAGGGCTGCAAAGGATTCTGGGTATTTGTTCTGTTGTGTTTATGTTGTGTTACGGTGCGGATGTTCTCCCGAAATGTGCTTGTCATTCTTGTTTGGTGTGGGTTCACAGTGTGGCGCATATTTGTAACAGTGTTAAAGTTGTTTATACGGCCACCCTCAGTGCGACCTGTATGGCTGTTGACCAAGTATGCTTTGCATTCACTTGTGTGTGTGATAAGCCGTAGATATTATGTGATTGGGCCGGCATGCAAAGGCAGTACACCCCCAATATTGTTGTCTGAGTGGAAATCGGGAAAAATTCGGGAGAATGGTTGCCCCGGGAGATTTTCGGGAGGGGCACTGAAATTCGAGAGACTTACTTACTTTGACTTAGTTCCTCCCATTCCTGTTGGAACATTGGGCGATGAGTCCCTTCCATTTGTTCCGGTCACTGGCGACCCTTCTTGCTCCATGCCAGCTGACTCCCATCTCTCAGGTCTTCCTTGGCTGTTTGTCTCCACGTCTTCTTTGGCCGTCCTCTCTTCCTCTTTCCCCCTTCTGGCACCCAGTCCATTGCCACACTTGCCGGTCTCTCTCTTGGCAGTCGGAGTACGTGTCCAGCCATTCTCCTTTTCATGTCAGAGACTATGTCAGACAATGGTGCTACCCCTGCCCTTCTCATCACCTCTTCATTGATGATGTGGTCTCTCCATGGCACCCAATCCATTGCCACACTTGCCGGTCTCTCTCTTGGCAGTCGGAGTACATGTCCAGCCATTCTCCTTCTCATGTCAGAGACTATGTCAGAGAATGGTGCTACCCCTGCCCTTGTCATCACCTCTTCATTGATGATGTGGTCTCTCCATGAGATCCTCAAGATGTATCTGAGGCATCGTCGGTGGAAGACATCCAGCTTGTTAGTAATGCTTGATGTCTTCATCCACGTCTCACAGGCATAGGTCACTGTAGGGATGACCACTGACATATAGAGGACGTACTGATAGATTTTGATGACCAGATGTTCCGGAGGCGTTGGAAGACTCCGGCAGCTTTTCCGATTCTGGTCTGAACATCCTTTTCTGCGTCTCCAGTGTTTGAGATGTTGCTTCCAAGATACGTGAAGTTCTCAATGTACTCTATGCCTTGTTCGCCTACGGTGAGCAGTGGAACGTTTTGGTCTTGTGCGACTGTTATGGCCTTGGTCTTCTCTTGGCTTGTACGTAGGCCGACTTTTTCCCCTTGCTCATGCAGATTGTTGGTCAATTTTTGGAAATTCGGGAGTCTCCCGGGAAAGTCGATGGGAGGTTGGGAGATTCAACTGCTCTGTACTTCTCCCTACGTTCGTGTACCACTCCGTACGGCGGCGTTTTAAAAAGTCATACATTTTACTTTTTGAAACCGATACCGATAATTTCCGATATCACATTTTAAACTACATCCAGGCATGAGATGGGAGGTTGTGTGTGGGGTTAGTGAGTCCCAACTAATGTCTATAAAATGCACACAAAGAACCGTTTGCACCTTCTCTTGTGACTGGCAGGCGGTCAGCGCCATAAAGCTGAGCGGGTCACTGGGTAATTGGGGCGCGGACAACCAACAGGACAGACTAAGTTCAACAGCCCAGTAAGGCAATTAGTCTAGGAGAAGGATCTCTGATATAAAATACCCCTTCCAACCCGCACCAAGCCAGCGTGGAAGGTGTAGGCTAATAACCAGCATGAAAAGTACGCCAAGAAGACGGCCCCCAGTCCCCAGCAGTTCCAGAGGGAACAGTGCAGTGGCAGAGAGCAGCTAGAGATCGTTCACTATGGCAGAAACATGCTGAGGCTTTCGTCCAGCAGTGGACTGACAACGGCTGATGATGATGAATATCGGCTGTCCGATATTATGGGACATCTCTGCTGGACAGTATATGTGAAGACAAACATGCTAAATGGATATTTCAGGGGTGTCAAACTCAAATACAGAGTGGGCCAAAATTTAAAACTGAACAAAGCCCTGGGCCAAGGTTGAACAAATTAACCTTTTAATAGGGACCCAAACAAGTTTTGCATTAAATATTGAACAAGCAAAGCTTATATAACTTTATAGTGACATGCAAAATCGAGTATCAAATAATAATAATAATAATTGAAAAATATCAACGGCATATCAAATACAATTTAAATAAAAATTGAATGCCTCTTTTCTATTTGCAGCCTTCTGAGGTAAATATCAACATTAACTTTTTCCATAAAATAATGAATAAACCAACCATTCAGGCCTTTAAACTGCTCAGTTTGCAACACACTGATCTAATCTGATGTGCCCAATCCAGATACCTGCCATCTTTTCTTGGATGCTAGTTCATTAATGTCGGGGCTCAGGCTTTGAGCTGAGGCAACCTTCATTATCGAACGATGGTGTTCATCAGTCATTATATCTCATATTCCACAGTCTTGGGGGCGTGCCTTACAGGCACTGCTTTTAACGAGCTGTCGTCACGTCCGCTTTTCATCTCTTCTAACAACGTGCCCGCCTAGTCACAAGATATGAGCGGCTCCTGTACGCACACACACGTAAATACAAAGCATACTTCATCAACAGCGATACAGGTCACACTGAGAGTGGCCGTATAAGCAACTTTAACATTGTTAGAAATATACCCCACACTGTGAATCCACACCAAACAAGAATGACAAACACATTTTGGGAGAACATCCGCACCGTAACACAACAGAACAAATACCCAGAACCCTTTGCAGCACTAACTCTTCCGTGACGCTACAATATACACCCCCGCTACCTCCAAACCCCCCACACACACACATACACACACCTTGTAGCGTCCTGGCCCGCGGGCCAGAGTTTGACACCCATGCTCTATTTGCTCACTTAAGAGACGCAATCCTTTGCGCATGAGCTTAGTATATTCAGTTTTTTCGTGTGCTATCAAGTTTGCATGTGTTTTAATACAAGCAAACCTTGAGAAGATCAGGCCAGAAGGGTGCTTGTCTTGTACTGACCGAGTATGAACTCCTGGATCTGGTCAAAGGACTCCAGTGTTGCGTTGTCACACAGCCATTCAATAATCTGCAAGGACAAAAACTTGTGAATATTTGTTTCCAGGTATATTTTAGACATGTTCCAGGTAAATGTCAGTGTTTCTGCTTCAGCACTTACCTCCAGCTCTACGTTTGGGTCACTTCCCTTGTGAAGAAGCAGGCAGTGAAGGGCAGCTAAACGCTGGGCGTCAGCCATACTGCTGGGACAGAAATATAGAAGTTCTTCTACTTGTGTCTCTGGCCTGTAGATGGCGCTCACCTGAAAGGCGGATCCGATCGAAGGATCTGCATCAAATAAGCCGGGTTGATCTGGACACTGTAAATAGTCCCGCTGGATAGGTCCAACAAGTCTGCGCTGGACTCCTCCTCCTCTGCGTGCATCACTGTCAACCTTCCGGACTTGGACGGGAGGCCTAAGTCTGCATTGTTGCCTGAAAAAGACAAGAAAAATGCACTTCTGTCAAACGATTAATTAAAAAAAAAAATCAGAGTAATCACACTTTGATTTATTGTGAATTTGCGTTCAGTCACAGTAAATGAATTGCTTGCATAATTTAAATTAACTTTAAAAAATAGGACCAATATTTTGACTCAAAGGCAGTTTTATTGTCCGAATGTCAGACAGGATTTAAAAATATATATTTTACTTGAAAATACGTCCTTTAGTTGGTCAATTTTATTGCAGTTTTTTCTGAATTGGCCAGCGAGCACACCGGTCGTAGTTTCCTCACGCGTACAACAGCCTGCGCCACCTTTTCAGGTAACCATCGAAGGTTAAGGTAGAGGTAAAATACATTTTGTGAATAATATGCGTTTAAATATTTTTATTGTAATTAATTGCATGCTTTAACATAGGGATAGATATATATATATATATATATATATATATATATATATATATATATATATATATATATATATGTATGTGTGGGAAAAAAATCACAAGACTACTTCATCTCTACAGGCCTGTTTCATGAGGGGTTCCCTCAATCATTAGGAGATTTTAATGGAAGCATTCACATACCATGGTTTATATAGGGCACAGAGTGGGTAGGTACAGGCTGGCGTAGGGGCGTGGTGATTGGCTCATGTGTTACCTAGGAGGTGTTTCCGTCTGTGGCGGCATGCTGATACAATTTCGCTGCGCTTGTTGAGGGATGACAGGTCTGGACGGTAAATAATAAACAGTTTCTCTTTCAAGCATAGGTTGCATCTTTTATTACCACTATTGTAAGGTGTGCTGGATGCAAGAATTTGCCATGTTATTGAATATTCAACATTATTGTCTTTGAGGTCCCAAATGTGTTTGCTGAGTTCTGTGGTATTCCGCAGGTTTTGGTTCCTGAAAGAAGCCTTGTGATTGTTCCATCTGGTTTTAAACTCTCCCTCGGTTAATCCTACATATGTGTCGGATGTGTTAATGTCCTTGCGTGTTACCTTAGATTGGTAAACAACTGATGTTTGCAAGCACCCCCCGTTGAGAGGGCAATCAGGTTTCTTGCGGCAGTTGCAGCCTTTGTTGGTTTTGGAGTCGCTCTGTCCGGGGGCCGACGGCTCATTTGCAATTGTTTTGTTGTGGTTTGAGATAATTTGTCGTATATTGTTCATACAGCTGTAGCTCAATTTAATGTTGTTCTTGTTGAATACTTTTCTTAGGGTGTTGTCAATCAGAGTTAGGAATTTGTGGCCAATGTTAGTTTTTTTCCCACACATACATATATTGCGCTCTACTACGGTATCGAGCACTATTTTTTGGATAACCTTATTAAGACACATATATATATATATATATATATATATATATATATATATATATATATATATATATATATATATATATATATATATATATATATATATATATATATATATCAGTGACGTGCAGTCAGGGGAGGCAGGTGAGGCAGGGCCTCACCTGCCATCATGGAAAGAAAAAAAATGTAAAAAGAAAAAAAATTAATTAAATTGTTATATGTATTCAGTGATTATACTATAAAGTTATTTTCCATTTAACTTCACCAGTTTTAGATTATTTTTATTCAAAATCGCTGAATTTTCACATTTTCCGTTCAAATATTGAGAAGAGACGGTGCGGTGATCAGCAGCCAGTTGAGGCACGTCACTCAGTGCCTCAACATGGATTGCGGACTCGGCTAACTGCTGGTCTGCTGTGCAGTGAGACCGTATTGCTATATGAACTATATTATACATTTCCATAGTTTAGTTATCTGAGGTATATAATGTACAGTGTATTTTGTCAACAACTGTATGTGTGTAACGTATTTCTTGTGCTGAGCGATCATAAAACTGCTGCGAAGACACACTGTGTGAGGCTCGCAGTAATCCCGCCTCTTGGTGCCGGTTAATGCACCCCCGCCGCAGAATGCACCCCCCCCGACGGGAGCGCCACACCAACCAAAGCCCACACCAAAACCCTCCACGTGCAAGACCGAATCCACCCAAAAAAAGTCACTTAACAAGAAGCCAAAAAGTGCAAAAACAATAATGCTCGCGCCGGAGGAGCCGTGAACGACTGCAGGGACACAACATTAGGTACACCTGCAGACTGCAGCACGGATTTCATATTTCATTCATTCACAACTCCTCCAACACGAAAACCACTGTTCCCGCGCTTATAAGTAAAGGTAAGACCATTACAACGTTTTTTTTTATTAAATGTCCTCTGCATTTGACCCATCCCCTTGTTCACCCCCTGGGAGGTGAGGGGAGCAGTGGGCAGCAGCGGCGCCGCGCCCGGGAATCATTTTTGGTGATTTAACCCCCAATTCCAAGCCTTGATGCTGAGTGCCAAGCAGGGAAGAATGCTGGTATGAGCTTTTAAACATAACCCGTTAACTGCTGCCAATCAAATGGTGAATAAGATACTCTTTATGTTTGTAAATCTGACTGTGATGAAGTCAGTGCCTCACCAGCCATCAACCTCACCGCACGTCACTGATATATATATATATATATATATATATATATATATATATATATATATATATATATATATATATATATATATATATATGTAATTTTTTTGCGGTGCAATATGCAGGTCGCGTAACGTTTTGGGATGTTTTTTTTAAAGTGCGTTATAAGCGGGATGGATGCCTCCTCATTACCCTGCTTGTTAGCCTTCTCTTGCTAGCAGTTTTTCACTCTTGAGAATGCACAGAAGAGTGAGAGACATGCACTATATTGCCAAAAGTATTTGGCCACCCATTCAAATAATGAGAATCAGGTGTCCTAATCACTTGGCCCGGTGTATCAAATCAAGCACTTAGGCATGGAGACTGTTCCTACAAACATTTGTGAAAGAACGGGCCGCTCTCAGTGATTTCCAGCGTGGGACTGTCACAGGATGCCACCTGTGCAACAAATCCAGTCGTGAAATTTCCTCGCTCCTAAATATTCCAAAGTCAACTTTATTATATGAAAAGTGAAGAGTTTGGGAACAACAGCAACTCAGCCACCAGGTGGTAGGTCACGTAAACGACAGAGAGGGGTCAGCGGATGCTGAAGTGTATATTGTGAAAACTTTCTGCACAGTCAGTTGCTACAGAGCTCCAAACTTCCTGTGACCTTCCAATTAACCTACTCAGTGGCCTAGTGGTTAGAGTGTCCGCCCTGAGATTGGTAGGTTGTGAGTTCAAACCCCGACCGAGTCATACCAAAGACTACAAAATTGGGACCCATTACCTCCCTGCTTGGCACTCAGCATCAAGGGTTGGAATTGGGGGTTAAATCCCCAAAAATGATTCCTGGGCGTGGCACCACTGCTGCTCACTGCTCCCCTCACCTCCCAGGGGGTGAACAAGGGGATGGGTCAAATGCAGAGGACAAATTTCACCACACCTAGTGTGTGTGTGTGTGTGACAATCATTGGTACTTTAACTTAACTTTAACTTAATTAGCCCATGTACAGTACGCAGAGAGCTTCATGGAATGGGTTTCCATGGCCGGGCAGCTGCATCTAAGCCATACATCACCAAGTCCAATGCAAAGCGTGGGATGCAGGGGTGTAGAGCACTTCGCCACTGGACTCTAGAGCAGTGGACTGATGAATTACGCTTTTCCATCTGGCAATCTGACGGGACCAGTCTGGGTTTGGAGGTTGCCAGGAGAACGGCACATTTCGGACTGCATTGTGTTGAGTGTGAAATTTGGTGGAGGAGGAATTATGGTGTGGGGTTGCCTTTTTAGGAGTTGGGCTTGGTCCCTTAGTTCCAGTGAAATGCTCCAGGATACCAAAACATTTTGGACAATTCCATGGAATGGCACTTCAAGTTCATATAAGTCTCACATAAGGATTGTGAATGTTGTGCAAAATTGAACAAAAACGTGCAAAATCTACTCTATGATTATTGAGAGGAAAAGTGCTTTCTCTTACCAGACAGGAATAGGGAGTGGCAGAGCATCTCCTGCTGCCTGGTGTTGATGCAGTGCAGGAAGCAGGCGTGCAGATACACCACCATGTAGTAGCCTGCATGGGAGAGAAGAAGACAAAAAACGCACACAATAATGACACAATTTTAATTTTAGGAATGACTTCACGGGTGTGCCACCTATGGGGATGAAGAGCGGATGTCGCCGGGTGGTGTCGCCCAAAGTCATCCGGAAAGTCTTGCTGCAGTCTGAAAGAGGACAACGTGGTTACACAGCTGTGTGACGGCAGGTAACACACACACACGCCACACCACTGCAAAAAGTCAGTGTTCAAAAACAAGAAAAAAAATTACAAAATTATCTGCCAATAGAACAAGAAAATTCGGCTTGTCAAGACTTTCCAAAACGAGTCAAATCAGCTAACCTCAAGGAACCCAAAAATACCTTCAAATAAGTCACGTATTTTTCGGAGTATAAGTCGCACCGGAGTATAAGGCTCACCTGCCGAAAATGCATAATAAAGAAGGAAAAGTATAAGTCGCATTTTTGGGGGAAATGTATTTGATAAAAGCCAACAGCAAGAATAGACATTTGAAAGGCAATTTAAAATAAATGAAGAATAGTGAACAACAGGCTGAATAAGTGTACGTTATATGAGGCATAAATAACCAACTGCTATGTTAACGTAACATATTATGGTAAGAGTCATTGGCGTTGTTAGGCCTATTTTAGGAGGGCTCAAGCCCCCCTAAAATATTCTTAAGCCCCCCTAAATAATTTGGTGTTTTTTGGTTGTTTTTTTTTTACAAATAAATGCCGACATATTCATTATAAAGTGGCCCAAATATGAGTTTAAATAAATAATCATATAACCTGTTATTATTCACTCAGTTTCCCCTCACTTCGTAGCGTAAGGTAGAGAGCCCCTTTCGTGCATCGCTATCCAATCCATTCCACTTGTTCATATAGAAAATGCCCACATCACTCAAATTCCAGCCCGCATTTTCTCTGCGACCTTGCTTGCGGTCCTGCAGGTGTACGAAGCACATTATCTTCCTTTACAATGAGTGAAGCTGCACAAAACCTTGTGTGTGCAATTGTAAATCATTTATTTTTTTAAGTTTTGTGTTTCTTGTAGAATCTATATAAAGTAATATACATAAGCCTATTGAGAGGGAGGAAAAACCAAGACATTTAATATAAAATGTAAAATGAATAAATACATAAAAAGAAAAAGAAAATATATGGTTAAAAGCCATCGTCCCGGGGAGCATTTCATTTCGTCCCGTACATTTAAAAAAAATAATAATAATAACAATGAATAATTTCTAAGTATTTGTTAGCCGTTTGTGAAGTTTTGTGCTCGTGCGTAACATTCGCTCGCATCCTGTGCATCTCCTGGGGGCAAAGCACCCCCTGTCCTTAAAAGCTAGTGACGCCCCTGGTAAGAGTCATTCAAATAACTATAACATATAGAACATGCTATACAATCTGTCACTCCTAATCGCTAAATCCCATGAAATCTTATACGTCTAGTCTCTTACGTGAATGACATCAATAATATTATTTGATATTTTACGCTAATGTGTTAATCATTTCACACATAAGTCGCTCCTGAGTATAAGTCGCACCCCCGGCCAAACTATGAAAAAAAACTGCGACTTATAGTCCGAAAAGTACGGTATATTCTCACTAATAACAAGTGCACTTTTCTTGACATACATACATATATATATACAGGTAAAAGCCAGTAAATTAGAATATTTTGAAAAACTTGATTTATTTCAGTAATTGCATTCAAAAGGTGTAACTTGTACATTATATTTATTCATTGCACACAGACTGATGCATTCAAATGTTTATTTCATTTAATTTTGATGATTTGAAGTGGCAACAAATGAAAATCCAAAATTCCGTGTGTCACAAAATTAGAATATTACTTAAGGCTAATACAAAAAAGGGATTTTTAGAAATGTTGGCCAACTGAAAAGTATGAAAATGAAAAATATGAGCATGTACAATACTCAATACTTGGTTGGAGCTCCTTTTGCCTCAATTACTGCGTTAATGCGGCGTGGCATGGAGTCGATGAGTTTCTGGCACTGCTCAGGTGTTATGAGAGCCCAGGTTGCTCTGATAGTGGCCTTCAACTCTTCTGCGTTTTTGGGTCTGGCATTCTGCATCTTCCTTTTCACAATACCCCACAGATTTTCTATGGGGCTAAGGTCAGGGGAGTTGGCGGGCCAATTTAGAACAGAAATACCATGGTCCGTAAACCAGGCACGGGTAGATTTTGCGCTGTGTGCAGGCGCCAAGTCCTGTTGGAACTTGAAATCTCCATCTCCATAGAGCAGGTCATCAGCAGGAAGCATGAAGTGCTCTAAAACTTGCTGGTAGACGGCTGCGTTGACCCTGGATCTCAGGAAACAGAGTGGACCGACACCAGCAGATGACATGGCACCCCAAACCATCACTGATGGTGGAAACTTTACACTAGACTTCAGGCAACGTGGATCCTGTGCCTCTCCTGTCTTCCTCCAGACTCTGGGACCTCGATTTCCAAAGGAAATGCAAAATTTGCATGGTTGGGTGATGGTTTGGGGTGCCATGTCATCTGCTGGTGTCGGTCCACTCTGTTTCCTGAGATCCAGGGTCAACGCAGCCGTCTACCAGCAAGTTTTAGAGCACTTCATGCTTCCTGCTGCTGACCTGCTCTATGGAGATGGAGATTTCAAGTTCCAACAGGACTTGGCGCCTGCACACAGCGCAAAATCTACCCGTGCCTGGTTTACGGACCATGGTATTTCTGTTCTAAATTGGCCCGCCAACTCCCCTGACCTTAGCCCCATAGAAAATCTGTGGGGTATTGTGAAAAGGAAGATGCAGAATGCCAGACCCAAAAACGCAGAAGAGTTGAAGGCCACTATCAGAGCAACCTGGGCTCTCATAACACCTGAGCAGTGCCAGAAACTCATCGACTCCATGCCACGCCGCATTAACGCAGTAATTGAGGCAAAAGGAGCTCCAACCAAGTATTGAGTATTGTACATGCTCATATTTTTCATTTTCATACTTTTCAGTTGGCCAACATTTCTAAAAATCCCTTTTTTGTATTAGCCTTAAGTAATATTCTAATTTTGTGACACACGGAATTTTGGATTTTCATTTGTTGCCACTTCAAATCATCAAAATTAAATGAAATAAACATTTGAATGCATCAGTCTGTGTGCAATGAATAAATATAATGTACAAGTTACACCTTTTGAATGCAATTACTGAAATAAATCAAGTTTTTCAAAATATTCTAATTTACTGGCTTTTACCTGTATATATATATATATATATATATATATATATATATATATACACAGTATATATATATACATATATATATGACGACATTGACGTTGACTCCCTCCATCCCTCTCCCATGTAACTATGGTTCGATTGTTTATTGCTAGCTTGCTCTAAAACCAAAACAGCACCTACTTTAATGTAGGTTGTGCTTTAGAAGTGTTGCTCTAGTAGGAGAGATCTTTTAGAGTAGATATGAAGGGGGATTGTGGAGAACGCATATATATGTTTAAGAGTTATTTCTTTATTCATAGTCATGTTTGAAACAGCTAGTGTTTTTCCATTTGTACTCTTTCTACTTTTTCATTTTATGTCCGCAAGTACATAGTACTCCCTTATATCTTATCTGTAGTAGAACAATGAGCCTGTATTCCTTTCTGGAAAGGCTGGGGGCTGTTTGTGGATTCTTTCCGTTTGAATGCCAGATCAACTAGAGCATTAAGTTGGTCTCCCAAAGCTTTGGAATAAACTATAAAATATTCCAATTCTGTCTTGATGGTCCTTCTTACTCAGCATATATGTCATCGACAGAACTTGGGATTGACCAGTAACTTAGATTCCCTTGGAGGAAGAACTGGTCCCACGCAACAAAAAAAACGAGATATCAATATGTTGAGAAATATTCTTAAATTAAGTAAATGCTAGTGCCATTATCTTGACATAATGATATGTGCTTGGCATCATGATTTATTTTTTTTCATGCTTGAAGTAAGAAATTATTACTTTAAAAAGGTAGTTTTATACTTGTTAGTGTTAATGACACAGCTTTGCATCAGTTGATATTCTAGTTTCATGCATGTTTTACTCAATATAGGTGAGCCTGTATTCCTTTCTGGAGAGACTGGGGGCTGTTTGCGGATTCAAGAAGTAGTCTCTTTCCGTTTGAATGCCAGATCAACTAGAGCAGCCGATACGAATGTATTCATTCAGTTGGTCTCCCAAAGCTTTGGAATAAACTAGAAAATATTCCAATTCTGTCTTGATGGTCCTTCTTACTCAGCATATATGTCATCGACAGAACTTGGGATTGACCAAGCATGTTTTACTCAATATAGGTCATCACATCTCAGCAACAAGCTGTAATATCTTACTGAGATCATTTAGGACCAAAACACTTAAAACAAGTAAAACACTCTAACATCAAATCTGCTTAGTGAGAAGAATGATCTTATCAGACAGAAAAAAGCAAATATCACCCTTATTTGAGATATTAATATGACTTAGATTGCACACACCTTTGTGCACTAAAACCACCGTGTAGATCATCTCTGGTTTGTCGCAAGAAGGCCGGCTGTAGCACACGCACATGCTTCCTAAAAAAAAAAACATAAGACAATTTCATTCATAAATGTAATAATAATAACATTGCGCATTAGCATCAATGTGGAAATGGTTTTCCTTACAAATGCGTCATTGAAAATGGTGATCTTGTAATGAAATATGCATCGGTCAGCAGGGCAACAGGAAAAATCAATCAACTTTTAATCAAATGGTGCTTATTAAATATTTATGTGGACTGCCGGAGGGGAGAGACTTACGTTCTTGTTCCCCAAAGAGAGGGGAAAAAAAGATATACATTAGCATTAGTCATGTGGTTTACTACGTTTAGTCATTTTTACTGATGTGTTTTCTTCTCAATGCAAAAGTCACCTATTCTGTTTGTGAATACTTCCATCTTGACTGGCTCTGGCCTCTCCACGTAAAAGTGGTCAAAACCAAGGTTGACGAACCTGTGGGACACATTGACACACTCACAGGTGCACCATAATGCTGTGTGTGCGCTAAGTTTCCATTTGCATGGCCATCTCAGGGAAAATACTGCAAAATGCAACCATTTGTTTGTATACAAAACCCCAAACCAGTGAAGTTGTGTAAATCTTCAATAAAAACAGAATACAATGATTTGCAAATCCTTTTTGTCATGTCTGTGTCATCATGTTTTGTTTTAAGTCATGTTTTGTTTAGTTTCTGGCTTTTCACTCCCTTGTCTTGTTTGCATGATTACCCATTAGTTTCACCTGTTCCACGTTTGGACTCATTGTGCACTCTTGATTGTCACCATAGCAACCCATTAGTTTTCACCTGTCACGTCACGCACCTGTTTCACGTCTTGAGTCACGCACCTGTTTTCGTTAATCATGTCTGTAGTATTTAAGTTCATTGTTTTCAGTTTGTCTTTCTGACGACATCCCCGCATTTCTGCCCCCCGTCACACTCTGTCCACCTCTGCACACTTCATGTCCATGCCAAGTAAGTTTGTTTATTATTGCCACAGTTAGTGTTTTTTTTGTTGTTCATAGTTTTTTTGCCCCCGTGCAAGTCTTTTGTTTTCGTTAGTCAAGTTTGTACATCCGCCTTTTGTTCCTTTGAGTGTTATTATTACAAATGTATTTACCTTCACGCCATGACCAGTCCAATTCACTTGCACCTCGGGAGAACAAACCAAGCCATAGTCCTAGTCTTGACACTTTTCAACTTATATTTAATTGAATAGACTGCAAAGACAAGATATTTCATGTTCACACTGAGAAACTTTTTTTTTTTTCTGCAAATAATCATTAAAGTTGCAAAAAAGTTGTCACAGGGGCATTTTTACCACTGTGTTACGTGGCCTTTCCTTTTAACAACACTCAGTAAAGGTTTGGGAACTGAGGAGACACATTTTTGAAGCTTCTCAGGTGGAATTCTTTCCCATTCTTGCTTGATGTACAGCTTAAGTTGTTCAACAGTCCGGGGGTCTCCCTTCTGCTATTTTAGGCTTCACATTTTCAATGGGAGACAGGTCTGGACTACAGGCAGGCCAGTCTAGTACCCGCACTCTTTTACTATGAATTATTTCAGCATTGTCTTGCTGAAATAAGCAGGGGCGTCCATAATAACGTTGCTTGGTTGGCAACATATGTTGCTCCAAAACCTGTATGTACCTTTCAGCATTAATGGTGCCTTCAGAGATGTGTAAGTTACCCATGTCTTGGGCACTAATACACCCCCATACCATCACACATGCTGCCTTTTACACTTTGCGCCTGTAACAATTCGGATGGTTATTTTCCTCTTTGTTCCAGAGGACACGACGTCCACAGTTTCCAAAAACAATTTGAAATGTGGACTCGTCAGACCACAGAACACTTTTCCACTTTGTATCAGTCCATCTTAGATGAGCTCAGGCCCAGCGAAGCCGACGGCGTTTCTGGGTGTTGTTGATAAACGGTTTTCGCCTTGCATAGGAGAATTTTAAATTGCACTTACAGATGTAGCGACCAACTGTAGTTACTGAGAGTGGTTTTCTGAAGTGTTCCTATCATGTGGTGATATCCTTTACACACTGATGTGGGTTTTTGATGCAGTACCGCCTGAGGGATGGAAGGTCACGGGCATTCAATGTTGGTTTTCAGCCTGGCTGCTTACGTGCAGTGATTTCTCCAGATTCTCTGAACCCTTTGATGATATTACAGAGCGTAGATGGTGAAATCCCTAAATTCCTTGCAATAGCTGGCAGAGAAATGTTGTTCTTAAACAATTTGCTCACGCATTTGTTGACAAAGTGGTGACCCTCGCCCCGTCCTTGTTTGGGAATGACTGAGCATTTCATGGAAGCTGCTTTTATACCCAATCATGGCACCCACCTGTTCCCAATTAGCCTGTTCACCTGTGGGATGTTCCAAATAAGTGTTTGATGAGCATTCCTCAACTCTCTGTCTTTTTTGCCACTTGTGCCAGCTTTGAAACATGTTGCAGGAATCAAATAAAGTTTTCCAGTGTGAACATGAAATATCTTGTCTTTGCCGTCTATTCAATTGAATATAAGTTGAAAAGGATGTATTCAGTTTTTCTTTAGCATTTACACAACGTGCCAACTTCACTGGGTTTGTGTTTAGTACATTGCAGTCGTGGCTGTGGCCTTACTTGATGCTGGTGAAGGGATTGGCATGCAGCTCTAATGGAAGCTCCAGCTGTTGAATTGCAACACGTAAAGGTAAAAGACTGATAAACATGCATGTAGAGTACATATCTACTGTATATATAATAAATGGAATAGTGTATGTAGCTTGGGCAGAGAATGTGCTGTTACCACAGTTTCACAGTTGCGGTTGTCGTAGAACTGCACACACCGCAGCAGGAACTTGTCCTGTGGAAAACATGCGCATCCATTTGCAATGTCAACCTGCTGTATATATTAGAGTACATGAGTGCTACTGTACCAGGTGGGTGAGATAGTAGAGTCTCTGCGTGTGAACGTCCCATTGGACCCAGCACAAGTCCTCCGCAAGACGCTCCGCTGTTTTGGACAGACGCTCAGGATTGGCCATCAGCTGCTTGACACAAACAGATGAAGCAGCCGAGGTACAATACATTACATCTTTTGCCATTCTGTTCCATATATATATATATATATATATATATATATATATATGCATATACATTAATATGTATGTGTATATATGTGTATGCATATATGTATGCATATATGTATGTATATATGTATATTAGAGATGCGCGGTTTGCGGGCACAACCGCGGAGTCCGCGGATTATCCGCGGATCGGGCGGATGAAATTTAAAAAAATTAGATTTTAAATAGATTCAGGCGGGTGGCAGTTAAACCAATTGGTAAATATATATACATAGTTAAATGTTGTTACCCACATACGAAAAACGAGCAGGCACCTGCTGCATATGCCACAACAGAAGAAAAAAAAAAAAGAGATGGACACTTTTATGGAGCGGAGAAGGGACGCCTCGCCGGGGTCCGGGACCGAGGCCCCTTCCCCCGAGAGGGCCCCACCGGGAGTCGTAGCTGAGGCGATCCGCGAGAAGGGCCCGACGCACGTCCAGGGTCACCACCGCGCCCACCGCACCGACACCCCGCCTCGTCCGCCTTCGCCGCGGCCGGCGTCACGCGCAGCAGGTAAGCAGCTTACCTGCCCACCACCCCCGTGGCCGGGGGCTCGTAACAGGGGTCACTCCGCGCGCTCCGGCCGAGCAGCTTACCTGCCCGCCACCCCTGTTGCCGGGGGCGCGTAACAGGGGTCACTCCGCGCGCAGTGCGCTCACAAAAGGGGTGGGGCTCACCCTGGTTGATATAGACAGCAGGACGGTGGCCATGGAAGTCGGAACCCGCTAAGGAGTGTGTAACAACCCACCTGCTGAATCAACTAGCCCTGAAAATGGATGGCGCTGGAGCGTCGGGCCCATATACCCGGCCGTCGCCGGCAGCGAGACGCGCTTGGAGGTGCGCTCAGCGCGGCTCCCATATGATTGCGCACTGGTGTGCGTCTGGGTCGTGACAGCGTGGCACGCGAATGTCTGTACTGCATTGGATCAGTCTCCTTTCTTTAACAGGCAAAAGCTTTATAACCTCACTAATGCCTTGCATCGTCTATATTAGATATATAACAACGGGTGGGTGCGGGCGGATGCGGTTCTGATCAAATGTTAGATCGGGTGGATTGCGGATGGTTGACGACTTTCTGATGCGGTTGCGGATGAAATAATTGCCTATCCGCGCATCTCTAGTATATATATATATATATATATATATATATATATATATATATATATATATGTCTTAATAAGGTTATCCAAAAAATAGTGCTCGATACCGTAGTAGAGCGCAATATATGTATGTGTGGGGAAAAAAAATAGTCTTGTGATTTTTTTTTCCCCACATATACATATATATATATATATATATATATATATATATATATATATATATATATATATATGAAATACTTGACTTGGTGAATTCTAGCTGTAAATATACTCCTCCCCTTTTAGCCACGCCCCCGTACCACCCCGACCACGCCCACCCCCTCCCCCCACCTCCCGAAATGGGAGGTCTCAAGGTTGGCAAGTATGTGATATCCTACCTATCCTATTTACAGCAGTCAGGGTGGAGGCTATTTAATGCACATGGTGGCGGCTTTAGTCCAAACGTACCACTTTGTAGCCTCCATGTCTGGTCATCAGAACATGGTACTGGTCCACATCTGAAGCACACATGCAAGGAAAGGACGGAATAAACCACAGTCTGTCCCAAAAAGATGCTGAATTTTGATGAAGTCTTGTGTCGGACTCACATCCGTCTTCAGTCAGCAGCAGCAGGTGGCTCTCCAGCACTGATCTGTGGTCAGTTCCCGGATGAAGGAACTGAAAGAAGCCCAAAGTAGGCGAGTATTATTCAGCTGTAAAGCACTTTGGAGATTTGCTTACATGCACAAAAACTGCACCTGCACTTTGACCCTGCAGTCCACCGCCTTGAGCACCTTGGTGTTGTTGATGGGATGGATCTCAATCAGGAGCGTCAGGCACTTGGACACTGGAACAAAAAAAAAGCCATGATGCAAGTCATGCAAATGAAAAGCGGGCTTATGGGATTTACTTGGTTTGAGGGGCTCCTCGCCGCTGTTGTTCTGTGCCAAACTGACAGCTGAAAGACAAGTTGATACACTTGTGATCTCTTGAATGTGGAGGAATAGTTGCTTAGCAGCTCACCTAATAATGTCTCCTCCTTGTTTAGGGAGCAGCTGCTGACACACACTGGCTTGTCAAAGGTGTACAGGAGCTGGAAAAGCCAGTGGAAAGAAGGTAGAACACAACTCAGCACCAACAGGTCGGCGCCATTACCTTATTCTGCTTGGTGGCTGAGTCATACTTGCCAACTCTGGTGGTCCCAGTTGACCCCTTTCAGGAGAATATAGACTCTCGTTAACCCGTCATGAGCAAATATGCAAAAAGCAGTAAAAATGTAGAGATATATTTTTTCCTCTTTGCCAAAATTTGTGCAGTTTGTCAAGGCTGTCATTAAAAATGCATGAGTGGCTTCAGCACACCAAGAGTGGATATGTTTCCAGAAAAATGTTCCAATCATCAGAAGGAGAGTTTGATTCATTTGATGAGCGACGCACACGCACACGCACACGCACACACGCACACGCACACAGGCGTACAGTACAAAGCAATGACACGCAATGTTAACGTTCCACTTTGTGAAGGGTTAAAACTGGCAGGATTGGAGCCATTTTTCATTTCACACATGGGGAATTTTCCTTTTCAATTGTTTAGCAATTATAATGTGCTCATTGATGTGTGAATTAGCACTAAAAACAACTGAAAACTGACTTGGAAGATTATCCACCCCCATAACAAACTAAACAATAGATAATAAAATAAACAAATCATTTAAAAAAATAATGTAATAATAAAATAAACTGCAATTATTACAATAATGTATTAAACCAGGGGTGTCAAACTCAAATACAGAGTGGGCCAAAATTTAAAACCGAACAAAGCCGCGGGCCAAGGTTGAACAAATGAACCTTTTAATAGGGACCCAAACAAGTTTTGCAATAAATATTGAACAAGCAAGGCTTATATAACTTTATAGTGACATGCAAAATCCAGTTTCAAATAATAATAATTAAAAAATATCAATGGCATATCAAATACAATTTAAATAAAAATGTAATGCCTCTTTTCTATTTGCAGCCTTCTAAAGTAAATATCAACATTAACTTTTTCCACAGGCTAATAAATTACAAAATAAAATAACAATGAATAAACCAACCATTCAGGACTTTAAACTGCTCAGTTTGCAACACACTGATCTAATCTCATGTGCCCAAGCCAGATACCTGCCATCTTTTCTTGGATGCTAGTTCATTAATGTCGAGGCTCAGGCTTTGAGCTGAGGCAACCTTCATTATCGAACGAATGTGTTCATCAGTCATTATATCTCGTCCACCCAGACCACAGTCTTGGGGGCGTGCTTTAAAGGCACTGCGTTTATCGTCCTCCACGAGCTGTCGTCACGTCTGCTTTTCATCCATTCTAACAACGTGCCGGCCCGATCACAAAATATGTGCGATTCAGCACGCACCACACGTAAAGGCAATGCATACTTGGCCAACAGCGATACAGGTTACACTGACGATGCCCGTATAAATAACTTTAACACTGTTAGAAATATGCGCCACACCGTGAATCCACACCAAACAAGAATGACAAACACATTTTGGGAGAACATCCGCACCGTAACACAACATAAACACAACAGAACAAATACCCAGAATCCCATGCAGCCCTAACTCTTCCGGGCTGCAATATACACCCCCGTTCCCGCCCGCCTCAACCGACGCACGGAGGGGGGGGGGGTTTGGTAGCGGTACACGGCGGGCCAAATATGGCCCGCGGGCCAGAGTTTGACACATGCATTAAACAATAGATGATCAAATAAACAAATAGTTAAGAAAATAATGTAATCATACAATTAACTGCAATTGTCACAGCAATGTATTAAACAATAGATAAACTAATTAATTCAAAAAATAAAAAAAATATGAAAAACTAAAATTATTACATAGAATTTACCAACTATAAAATACAAATAATGAAATAAACTAATATTTACAAATATAATATAATAATAATGATAATAAACTATAATAATACATGTATTTATTTATTTTTTGGTTATTAATATTGTTGTTGGTGTTTGATGTGCTCAAAAAATTGTGTAAAAAAACATTGATAGGGAAAAAATAACAATAAATATTTAAATGAACTCATAATCAAAAAATAATACATAATCCAGCCATCCATTCATTTTTTTTTATCCCTTGTCCCTAATATTAATATAATTATTACAATACGTTTACTAAACTTAAACTAATAAAAATAAATATAAAAAATAAAAGCAAATGATTAAAAAAATAACATCATAAAACATTAGCTGTAATTAATACAACAAATATAACTTACAATTTCGAATAGATAATGAAATAAACTCTTGATTATTATTAATAATACTAATAATAATAATGAATAATTATCAAAATAAATGTATTAAACAATAGATTATGAAATAAACTGATATTTACAAATATGATAATAATGATAATAAACTGTAATAATACATTTATTTATTCTGTGTGTTTTTATTTATTTTTCTTTGTTTTGGTTATTTGTATTGTTGTTAGTGTTTGATGTGCTCGAAAAATTGTGTGAAAAAACACTGATGGGGAAAAAATAACAATAGATATTGAAATTAACTCATAATAAAAAAATAATACATAATCCAACTATCCATTCATTTTCTATCGCTTGTCCCTAATATTAATATAATTATTACAATATGTTTACTAAACATAAACTAATAAAAATAGACAGTAAAAATAAACAAATTATTAAAATATAACATAATAATACATTACCTATAATTATTACAAAACATTTAACTTAAAATTTCAAATAGATAATAAAATGAACTCATGATTAAGAAAAAACATTTAATAATAATAATAATAAGTAATTATCAAAATAAATGTATTATACAATATATTATAAAATAAACTGATGATTACACATATACTATAATAATATTATTATAATAAACTATGATTACAATAAACATATTTATGTGTCTTTTGTTTCTCTGTATTGGTTATTTGTATTGTTGGTGTTTGACGTGCTATAAAAATTGTGAAAAAACATATTGATGGGGAAAAATAACAATATGTAGTGAAATAAATTAGTCATTAAAATAATGCATCCGTCGATCCATCCATCCATCCATTTTCTACTGCTTGTCCCTATTGGGGTCGCGGGGGGTGCTGGAGCCTAGCTCAGCTGCATCCGGGCGGAAGGCGATAATTTAAAATATTAATATTATTATTAATATTTTTTTTAATATATGAAAATTATATATAATGATAATGTAATAATTACAATATAGATAGATAGTAAAAATATACTAATGATTGAAAAAATAACACAATAATAAATTAGTCGCCACCTCATCGCAGAGCCAACACAGACAGACCATTCACACTCACATTATTACAATTAATTGATTAAACTTGAAATAAAAATATATAATAAATTAAACTTATAATTTAAAAAAAAATATCAAAAAAAGCTATGATTATTACAATAAAAAAAAAATAAAAAAATGAATGAACAGTGGCAATTTGGACTGACCTTCCAGGAGTAAATGATTCCCCCATCACGCTCAATGTTGATGATGAAAAGATCCAATGCACCACAATAGTCTGCACACACAATAATTACAAGCCTTGTAAATAATATCCTTTAGCATTCATCTTTTACTGTGCATCTATCCACATTTCAGCTTAAAAGAATATGAAAATGACAAATAAACTGGTTAACAATAATTGCATAACAATCAAGAGTTATTGCCAATAAAACACATTCCTTCTCTCAGCCTCAAAGGTTACTTTGCTGCCATTTTATGTCTTTCTTACTTAGTAATGCAAAGTGTTGTTTTGGAATTGTCTGCTTTTAGGACACCTGGGGAACGTTAACTTCCACTATTAACCTTTTTTTCTACCGGTGTAATAGGAAATATAAATAAATGGCTTAGAAATGAGTTAAAAGCCGAAAGAGTTTGCTGTTGTGTAGAATGTGTTTGGCCCACTTGACAAGGAGAGGTCAGCTGACCGACGACACGTGAACGCCTCACCTTTCACCCCGCACACCGCCGCCTCCTTCCCGAGGACGTGAGCCTCCACATCTCTGCGAAAGTCCAACTTTGGCTGCAGTTTGAACATAAGCACTGATAAAAGTACACTTTTTTGCTTTCTTTTAAAGTTCAAAAAGTTCGCCGTGCGTCGCCCTTTGCGTGCAGTTGCTGCATTTCCGGGTTGGCCGTCACGTGACTCGAGCTCTTTCCTAGTTCAATTGGCGGCAGACGCGCGTTAAAGTTGTCCTCCCAACAATAACACTCATCACTTTTTCTAGCTTTTTCTTTTGTCACGTCTCCACCCTCCATGCCCGTGTTGTTCTGTCATAGGCCGAGGGAAGCATCACTCCAGCGGGTTGGAATCTCTCACCGCCCCGCTGCGCACATCCACTGCGCACACTGTCAACATATACTTATCATGCATAGACGCACTGGACACAACATTAGTTACACCAACACATTCTATTTTCAAACATAATCATCTTTTTTTTGAACAATTTACGTCATGTAGAGCATGGGTGTCAAACTCTGGCCCGCGGGCCAAATTTGGCATTCACCTCTAATACTCATACTTGCCAACACTCCCGATTTTCCCGGGAGTGCCCCTCCCGAAAATCTCCCGGGGCAACCATTCGCCCGAATTTCTCCCGATTTCCACCCGGAAAACATTATTGGGGGCGTGCCTTAAAGGCACTGCCTTCAACGTCCTCTACAACCTGCCGCTTTTCCTCCATACAAACAGCGTGCCCGCCCAGTCACGTAATATATGCGGCTTTTACACACACAGAAGTGAATGCAATGCATACTTGATCAACAGCCATACAGGTCACACTGAGGGTGGCCGTATAAACAACTTTAACACTGTTACAAATATGCGCCAAACTGTCAACCCACACCAAACAAAAATGACAAACACATTTCGGGAGAACATCCGCACCGTAAAACAACATAAACACAACAGAGCAAATACCCATAACCCCTTGCAGCACTAACTCTTCCGAGACGCTTCACCCCCGCTACCACCAAACCGCGCCCCCGCCCACCAAGTTAATGTTGATATTTACCTCAGAAGGCTGCAAATAGAAAAGAGGCATTCCATTTTTTATTTACATTTTACAAACCCCGTTTCCATATGAGTTGGGAAATGGTGTTAGATGTAAATATAAACGGAATACAATGATTTGCAAATCCTTTTCAAGCCATATTCAGTTGAATATGCTACAAAGACAACATATTTGATGTTCAAACTCATAAACATTTTTTATTTTTGCAAATAATCATTAACTTTAGAATTTGATGCCAGCAACACGTGACAAAGAAGTTGTGAAAGGTGTCAATAAATACTGATAAAGTTGAGGAATGCTCATCAAACACTTATTTGGAACATCCCACAGGTGTGCAGGCTAATTGGGAACAGGTGGGTGCCATGATTGGGTATAAAAGTAGATTCCATGAAATGCTCAGTCGTTCACAAACAAGGATGGGGCGAGGGTCACCACTTTGTCAACAAATGCGTGAGTAAATTGTTGAACAGTTTAAGAAAAACCTTTCTCAACCAGCTATTGCAAGGAATTTAGGGATTTCACCATCTACGCTCCGTAATATCATCAAAGGGTTCAGAGAATGTGGAGAAATCACTGCACGTAAGCAGCTAAGCCCGTGACCTTCCATCCCTCAGGCTGTACTGCATCAACAAGCCACATCAGTGTGTGAAGGACATCACCACATGGGCTCAGGAACACTTCAGAAACCCACTGTCAGTAACTACAGTTGGTCGCTACATCTGTAAGTGCAAGTTAAAACTCTCCTATGCAAGGCGAAAACCGTTTATCAACAACACCCAGAAACGCCGTCGGCTTCGCTGGGCCTGAGCTCATCTAAGATGGACTGATACAAAGTGGAAAAGTGTTCTGTGGTCTGACGAGTCCACATTTCAAATTGTTTTTGGAAACTGTGGACGTCGTGACCAAAGAGGAAAAGAACCATCCGGATTGTTATAGGCGCAAAGTGTAAAAGGCAGCATGTGTGATGGTATGGGGGTGTATTAGTGGCCAAGACATGGGTAACTTACACATCTGTGAAGGCACCATTAATGCTGAAAGGTACATACAGGTTTTGGAGCAACATATGTTGCCATCCAAGCAACGTTACCATGGACGCCCCTGCTTATTTCAGCAAGACAATGCCAAGCCACGTGTTACATCAACGTGGCTTTATAGTAAAAGAGTGCGGGTACTAGACTGGCCTGCCTGTAGTCCAGACCTGTCTCCCATTGAAAATGTGAAGCCTAAAATAGCACAACGGAGACCCCCGGACTGTTGAACAACTTAAGCTGTACATCAAGCAAGAATGGGAAAGAATTCCACCTGAGAAGCTTCAAAAATGTGTCTCCTCAGTTCCCAAACGTTTACTGAGTGTTGTTAAAAGGAAAGGCCATGTAACACAGTGGTGAACATGCACTTTCCCAACTACTTTGGCACGTGTTGCAGCCATGAAATTCTAAGTTAATGATTATTTGCAAAAAAAAAATAACGTTTATGAGTTAGAACATCAAATATGTTGTCTTTGTAGCATATTCAACTGAATATGGCTTGAAAAGGATTTGCAAATCATTGTATTCCGTTTATATTTACATCTAACACAATTTCCCAACTCATATGGAAACGGGGTTTGTATTTAATAAACCATTGATGTTTTTTCGTTTGTTTTTTGAAAGTTGATTTTGCACTATTAAGTTATACATGCGTGGCTTTTTACATATTCAGTGTTAAAGCAAATCAGTGTAGCAAATTGAGCAATAATTAACGTTTTATTCATGCACTTTCTCTTGCTACTTGAAGGCTTGAATGTTTGATTCATTCATTATTGTTATTTTATTTTCAAATGTATCATTAGCCGGTGGAAAAAGTTAATGTTGATATTTCCCTCAGAAGGCTGCAAATAGAAAAGAGGCATTAAATTGTTATTAAAATTGTATTTGATATGCCATTGATGTTTTTTTAATTATTACTAATATTATTTGAAACTGGATTTTGCATGTCACTATAAAGTTATATAAGCCTTGATTGTTCAAAATTCAATGCAAAACTTGTTTGGGTCCCTATTAAAAGGTTAATTTGTGTTAATTTATGCAGTTTTAAATGTATTTGAGTTTGACAGCCCTGATGTAGAGTCAGTTTGCATCTTAATAACATGCAGGCCTACCTAATATATTGACTCGTGGGCTCATTATATTTGTACCAGTTTTAATATGCGATTTCTTCATGTGTGTATGTTGGGAACGTCGATTCGTAAAGCTTGCCAACAGTGCCCTCTTGTGGTCCTTTAAAGCACCTGCACGTCCCGTCGAAGATCGAAACCTTAAAATATCCACTCAACCTCATTTTTTGTATCAGTCGTACAGAATCTTAATTCATTCATTTTTTTTATTCATCTCCTTCATTGATGTGCATTTTATGATCACTAGACAATTCAACTTTAGCAACTAAACACATATTTAAACACCTATGCAAGCAGACAAACCAAACAAACAAAAAAACACAGCAAAAAAAATAACAAGTGGAAAACTTCATGAAGTACAAACCGAACAAAAGAAGTAATACACACCTCACGGGGTGATACAAAACAAATACAAAACCGGACAAAAAATAGTAAAATAATAAATATAAAGCAAAATGTAAACACTTACGGCTGTCCATGAGATCTTATTGTTCTGTCCTTTATATATTTCTTTCAATAGGAATATATTTTATCTCATTGTAAAGATAATTCCATAGTTCAACCCCATCCATCCATCCATTTCCCTCCGCTTATTCAAGGTGGGGTCGCGGGGGCAGCAGCCTAAGCAGGGAAGCCCAGACTTTCCTCTCCCCAGGACTGATATACACACTTGTTTTAAAGTTGTCCTTGAATACTGATGTTTGAAATGACCTTTTCTTCTATTTCTCTTCATTCTCACAAGTGATGACAAACATTTTTTTGTAAATTTGCCGGTAATGTTTGACTTTTAGCCTTAAACATGACACATCATGTCTGTAACTTTACTAGCTCCTGTACTTTCAATAAACCAGAATTAATAAATAATATGTTAGTGTGTTGATAGTGCACTGCTTTCCCCTCCTGAGGCGGTGGATGGTGGTCCAGAATTGCTTCGAAGCCGTCCGGAAGTCGTTTTCCATGGCTTCCCCGAACTCCTCCCATGTCCGAGTTTTTGCCTCTGCGACCGCTGAAGCCGCACACCGCTTGGCCTGTCGGTACCTGTCCGCTGCCTCAGGAGTCCTATGAGCCAAAAGAACCCGATAGGACTCCTTCTTCAGCTTGACGGCATCCCTCACCGCCGGTGTATGGTGAGGATGGTGTTCTGCTGACCTCGACTGCGGATGTTGTGGATCGGTGGAGGGAATACTTCGAAGACCTCCTCAATCCCACCGACACGTCTTCCTATGAGGAAGCAGTGCCTGGGGAGTCTGTGGTGGGCTCTCCTATTTCTGGGGCTGAGGTTGCTGAGGTAGTTAAAAAGCTCCTCGGTGGCAAGGCCCCAGGGGTAGATGAGATCCGCCCGGAGTTCCTTAAGGCTCTGGATGCTGTGGGGCTGTCTTGGTTGACAAGACTCTGCAGCATCGCGTGGATATCGGGGGCGGTACCTCTGGATTGGCAGACCGGGGTGGTGGTTCCTCTCTTTAAGAAGGGGAACCGG
The DNA here is from genome assembly GCF_033978685.3 of Nerophis lumbriciformis. Taxonomy (NCBI): domain Eukaryota; kingdom Metazoa; phylum Chordata; class Actinopteri; order Syngnathiformes; family Syngnathidae; genus Nerophis; species Nerophis lumbriciformis. The sequence continues at coordinate 439,437 of NC_084552.2, read as the reverse complement.
AGGGTGTGCTCTAACTATCGTGGGATCACACTCCTCAGCCTTCCCGGTAAGGTCTATTCAGGTGTACTGGAGAGGAGGCCACGCCGGATAGTTGAACCTCAGATTCAGGAGGAACAATGTGGTTTTCGTCCTGGTCGTGGAACTGTGGACCAGCTCTATACTCTGGGCAGGGTCCTTGAGGGTGCATGGGAGTTTGCCCAACCAGTCTACATGTGTTTTGTGGACTTGGAGAAGGCATTCGACCGTGTCCCTCGGGAAGTCCTGTGGGGAGTGCTCAGAGAGTATGGGGTATCGGACTGTCTGATTGTGGCAGTCCGCTCCCTGTATGATCAGTGTCAGAGCTTGGTCCGCATTTCCGGCAGTAAGTCGGACACGTTTCCAGTGAGGGTTGGACTCCGCCAAGGCTGCCCTTTGTCACCGATTCTGTTCATAACTTTTATGGACAGAATTTCTAGGCGCAGTCAAGGCGTTGAGGGGCTCTGTTTTGGTGGCTGCAGGATTAGGTCTCTGCTTTTTGCAGATGATGTGGTCCTGATGGCTTCATCTGGCCAGGATCTTCAGCTCTCACTGGATCGGTTCGCAGCCGAGTGGGAAGCGACTGGGATGAGAATCAGCACCTCCAAGTCCGAGTCCATGGTTCTCGCCCGGAAAAGGGTGGAGTGCCATCTCCGGGTTGGGGAGGAGATCTTGCCCCAAGTGGAGGAGTTCAAGTACCTCGGAGTCTTGTTCACGAGTGAGGGAAGAGTGGATGGTGAGATCGACAGGCGGATCGGTGCAGCGTCTTCAGTAATGCGGACGCTGTATCGATCCGTTGTGGTGAAGAAGGAGCTGAGCCGGAAGGCAAAGCTCTCAATTTACCGGTCGATCTACGTTCCCATCCTCACCTATGGTCATGAGCTTTGGGTTATGACCGAAAGGACAAGATCACGGGTACAAGCGGCCGAAATTAGTTTCCTCCGCCGAGTGGCGGGTCTCTCCCTTAGAGATAGGGTGAGAAGCTCTGTCATTCGGGAGGAGATCAAAGTAAAGCCGCTGCTCCTCCACATGGAGAGGAGCCAGATGAGGTGGTTCGGGCATCTGGTCAGGATGCCACCCGAACGCCTCCCTAGGGAGGTGTTTAGGGCACGTCCGACCAGTAGGAGGCCGCGGGGAAGACCCAGGACACGTTGGGAAGACTATGTCTCCCGGCTGGCCTGGGAACGCCTCGGGGTCCCCACAGGAAGAGCTGGACGAAGTGGCTGGGGAGAGGGAAGTCTGGGCTTCCCTGCTTAGGCTGCTGCCCCCGCGACCCGACCTCGGATAAGCGGAAGAAGATGGATGGATGGATGGATGTTAGTGTGTTCTAGATAATCTGCTTTATGAATAATGTGTTCCCCCAAACTTCCACACAGTAGCTGATATATGTCAATATAAGTGCACAATACAATATACGCATTGCCCTATATTCATGCGTGATGGATACATTATGCATAGTATTATTATCATTGTAACCGTTGCTCATACTGTATAAAACTATATAATAACAAACACGGAGGCTCCAGTTTTACACGAGGACCACTTTTTTTCGTTCGTTTCCAAAACTCAACTCCACCACAACGTGTCACCCCCCTTCAAAATAAGAGCTTAAGGCATATACTGTATGGCAGCTTATAACAGGAACTTAACATCACAAAGAGGCAAGTCCATAAAAATAGGTTACATCATCCATCCATCCATCCATCCATCTTCTTCCACTTATCTGAGGTCGGGTCGCGGGGGCAGCAGCCTAAGCAGGGAAGCCCAGACTTCCCTCTCCCCAGCCACTTCGTCCAGCTCTTCCTGTGGGACCCCGAGGCGTTCCCAGGCCAGCCGGGAGACATAGTCTTCCCAACGTGTCCTGGGTCTTCCCCGTGGCCTCCTACCGGTCGGACATGCCCGAAACACCTCCCGATGGAGGCGATCGGGTGGCATCCTGACCAGATGCCCAAACCACCTCATCTGGCTCCTCTCCATGTGGAGGAGCAGCGGCTTTACTTTGAGCTTCTCCCGGATGACAGAGCTTCTCACCCTATCTCTAAGGGAGAGCCCCGCCACTCGGCGGAGGAAACTCATTTGGGCCGCTTGTACCCGTGATCTTGTCCTTTCGGTCATGACCCAAAGCTCATGACCATAGGTGAGGATGGGAACGTAGATCGACCAGTAAATTCTTCACCACAACGGATCGATACAGCGTCCGCATTACTGAAGATGCTGCACTGATCCGCCTGTCCATCTCACCATCCACTCTTCCCCCACTCGTGAACAAGACTCCGAGGTACTTGAACTCCTCCACTTGGGGCAAGATCTCCTCCCCAACCCGGAGATGGCACTCCACCCTTTTCCGGGCGAGAACCATGGACTCGTCCATGAAAAAGACGGCACTTAGATGGCAGCATATGTTGTTCCAAAAGCTGTATGTACCTTTCAGCATTAATGGTGTCTTCACAAATGTGTAAGTTACCCATGCCTTGGGCACTAATACACCCCCATACCATCACACATGCTGCCTTTTGAACTTTGCATCGATAACAGTCTGGATGGTTCGCTTCCCCTTTGGTCCGGATGACACGATGTCGAATATTTCCAAAAACAATTTGAAATGTGGACTCGTCAGACCACAGAACACTTTTCCACTTTGCATGAGTCCATCTTAGATGATCTCGGGCCCAGAGAAGCCGGCGGCGTTTCTGGGTGTTGTTGATAAATGGCTTTGGCTTTGCATAGTAGAGCTTTAACTTGCACTTACAGATGTAGCGACCAACTGTATTTAGTGACAGTGGTTTTCTGAAGTGTTCCTGAGCCCATGTGGTGATATCCTTTAGAGATTGATGTGGGTTTTTGATACAGTGCAGTCTGAGGGATGGAAGGTCACGGTCATTCAATGTTGGTTTCCGGCCATGCCGCTTACGTGGAGTGATTTCTCCACATTCTCTGAACCTTTTGATGATATTATGGAGCGTAGATGTTGAAATCCCTACATTTCTTGCAATTGCACTTTGAGAAACGTTGTTCTTAAACTGTTTGACTATTTGCTCACGCAGTTGTGGACAAAGGGGTGTACCTCGCCTCATCCTTTCTTGTGAAAGACTGAGCATTTTTTGGGAAGCTGTTTTTATACCCAATCATGGCACCCACCTGTTCCCAATTAGCCTGCACACCTGTGGGATGTTCCAAATAAGTGTTTGATGAGCATTCCTCAACTTTATCAGTATTTATTGCCACCTTTCCCAACTTCTTTGTCACGTGTTGCTGCCATCAAATTCTAAAGTTAATGATTATTTGCAAAAAAAAAAAAAATGTTTATGAGTTTGAACATCAAATATGTTGTCTTTGTAGCATATTCAACTGAATATGGCTTGAAAAGGATTTGCAAATCATTGTATTCCGTTTATATTTACATCTAACACAATTTCCCAACTCATATGGAAACGGGGTTTGTATGTATATATACGCACATTACATATTGGCCCCCCCCCCCAAGTCAAAAATGTGGACACCCCTGATATGAATAGAATGTAGCTCACTAATGCATGTGTGTGTAAGTGTACATGTATGAGTGTGTAAGTGTACATGTATGTGTGTGTTTACATGTATGTGTGTGTAAGTGTACATGTGTGTGTGTGTGTAAGTGTACATGTGTTTACATGTATGAATGTGTAAGTGTACATGTATGTGTTTACATGTATGCGTGTGTAAGTGTACATGTGTGTGTGTGTAAGTGTACATGGATGTGTGTTTACATGTATGTGTGTGTAAGTGTACATGTATGTGTTTACATGTATGAATGTGTAAGTGTGCATGTATGTGTGTGTGTATGATAAGCATAGTTAAACATATGCTGTATATTAAGGTATAGCATAAAGATGGCAGTGTTTATTTTAATTTTCTTATACATACACACACATATATATATATATTTATTTTTTTATATATATATATGTATGTATGTATGTATGTATGTATGTGTATATGTGTATATGTATATATATATATATATATATATATATATATATATACATATACACATACATACATACATACATACATACATATATATATATATAAAAAAAAAAAAAATAAATAAAAAAAAAAAAAAAAAAAATATATATATATATATATATATATATATATATATATATATATATATATATACTATATTTGTAGTTTATTTGTGAAACAAATGTGCATTAAAGTATTTTTGGGCCACACTTTGAACATTCTGTAGTAAGTAGAGTTTGTCTTCTAGGACAGAAAATGCTCAAGTGCAAATAAAAGACAAAGATGTAAGAGTAAATACAAGTTTTAATTTTCTCAAGCTTGTTTACAGTATTTAAAGTCATATTTCACATCTCACTTAAAAAAAAAAGCACATTTGAAAGAGCAATAATGTACATTATAAACATTATACTACAGCGGCCAGAGAAAAGATGAAAAAGTGATGTAAACATCATCACTACTGCCAGGAAGTAGACTACAGGTCACATGACTTGGAAGAGAATAAAAGCCCTTCCTTGTTGGTCTTCACATTCACAGCTCCACACTTTGCTTGCCACTAAACCCTGGAATGCCAGACTCCTCTTGGACTAAATAATGCTGCCAAACAAAACACTTCCTCCTCTTTCTTTGTGTGGCTTGGGGGGGGGGGGGGATGTTGCCATGGCAGCGACGCCATTAGTGTTGGCTCACCTGTGCCAGGTTCCTTTTGTGTCTGCCAGGCTTCACATTAGCAGTGACTTCCCATGTGCACCACAGGGGGCGCTCTATGCTTGTACAGCAAGGTGGGGGCCAGAAAGAGCAGCAGGAAGTGGGCAGAGGAAGTGGTGGTGGTGGTGATGGTGATGGTGATGGGGGGCGGGGGGGTGTCCTCTATTCTGGAAGGCTCAACGTTGTCACTTCTGCTTTCATCTTGAAGTACTGCTTGAAGCGCACCAGAGCGTACCTGCAACAACAACAACATCTATTTATCTACCTGCAACAACAACAACAACATCTAGTTATCTACCTGCAACAACAACATCTAGTTATCTACCTGCAACAACAACATCTAGTTATCTACCTGCAACAACAACAACAACATCTATTTATCTACCTGCAACAACAACATATATTTATCTACCTGCAACAACAACAACATCTAGTTATCTACCTGCAACAACAACAACATCTATTTATCTACCTGCATGTCAACTTTGTGGACTGATTTTTTTTCTCAGATTATGCTGACAAATGATATGCAATTTTCTTGAATATGAATTAGTGCCAAAAGTCCATCAACACAAACATGCTTTTAGTCACGGCAACCACTCGCAAGTATAAAAAAAACTATTTTCTGCAAGTAAAATATGATTTTCAAGTGTAAAACTTTTTTTATTCCAAATTTTAAAAAAAGATTAGCAAATAAAATAAAACATTTTTTTTAAACTAAATAAAAAATATTTTCAAGTATAAAAACATTTTTTTTCCCAATTAAAAGATTTGCAAATAACTTTTTTTTTTACTAATTAAAAAAAATTGCAGGTAAAAACTATTTTCTTCAATTAAAAAACAATTTGCAAGTAAAAAAAATATCTTCAATTAAAAAAAAAAGGATTTGTAAATAAAACAAATATGTTCTGAAAGTAAAAAAAGGATTAGCAAGGAATAAAATAATTTCCTTCAATAATAAAACAATTGGCAAGTAAGAAAACATTCTTAAACTAAAAAATAAGATTTGCAGGTAAAACAATGTTTTTCAATTAAAAAAACGATTTGCAAATAAAACAATTGACTTCAATTACCAAAATGATAAAACTTTTTTCTTCTTTAACGATTCGCACGTACAAAAAAAATATTGTCTTCAATTAAAAAAATGATTTGTATGTTAAACAAATCTGTGTGTAAAAAAATAATTCGAAAGTAAGAAAAAAATTATTCAAGTAAAAAAAACATTCTCAAGTATAAAAACATTTTTCTTCAATTAACAGAACGATTCGCAAGCAACAAAAATAATTCTCTGCAATTAAAGAAAAACATTTCACAAGTTAAAAAAAACATTTTCTTCAATTAAAAACGATGCACAATTAAAAAACTATTCTGCAAGTAAATGAACTATTTTTGATGTAAACATGTCACTACATTCAAATGCAATAAGTTCAGTGTGAAATAAAAAGAAATAAGGTGAACTTACTCCAAAAAGTCAAAGTCAATGGTGGAGAATTTGGCCTGAATGAGAGCCCAGAGAGCCCAGAAGAAATGTGAGGCCTGCAAGAGGAGACAAGGATTAGTCGTCATGGCAACACAACACTTTTCCTCTGGACAGTAAACAAGTGACAATTGTGTTTGCGCGCACGCACGCACGCACATCTCCCTGAGGGCGTGTAAAGAGTAGTGAGGGTGTGGCACACTCACTAGCTGCATGACAACAACAATGAATAGCTAGTAAATATCAATAAATATGAGAGAAATATAAATATGAGAGAAACATGAATTATGTATAACAATGTAAATATAAATATGAGAGAAAGATGAAATGCAGAGTAGAAGGTTGACTTTATTTGCTGCTACATGATCATGTTTGCTTCTTCTTACTTCTATCTTATTTTACTCATCATCATTTTTTATTATTATACTTCTATTATTTTACTCATCATCATTATTTATACTTCTATCTTAGTTTACTCATCATCATTATTTATTATTATTTATACTTCTATCCTATTTTACTCATCATTACTTATTATTATTTATAATTCTATCTTATTTTACTCATCATCATTATTTATTATTATTTATACTTCTATCTTATTTTTACTCATCATTACTTATTATTATTTATAATTATATCTTATTTTACTCATCATCATTATTTATACTTCTATCTTATTTTACTCATCATCATTATTATTATTATTTATACTTCTATCTTATTTTACTCATCATCATTATTTATACTTCTATCTTATTTTACTCATCATTATTTATTATTATTTATACTTCTATCCTATTTTACTCATCATTACTTATTATTATTTATAATTATATCTTATTTTACTCATCATTATTTATACTTCTATCTTATTTTACTCATCATCATTATTATTATTTATACTTCTATCTTATTTTACTCATCATCATTATTTATTATTATTTATACTTCTATCTTATTTTACTCATTTATTATTATTTATACTTCTATCTTATTTTACTCATCATCGTTATTTATTATTATTTATACTTCTATATTATTTTACTCATCATCATTATTTATTATTATTTATACTTCTATCTTATTTTACTCATCATCGTTATTTATTATTATTTATACTTCTATCTTATTTTACTCATCATTATTTATTATTATTTGTACTTCTATCTTATTTTACTCATCATTATTTATTATTATTTATACTTCTATCTTATTTTACTCATCATCGTTATTTATTATTATTTATACTTCTATCTTATTTTACTCATCATCATTATTTATTATTATTTATACTTCTATCTTATTTTACTCATCATCGTTATTTATTATTATTTATACTTCTATCTTATTTTACTCATCATCATTATTTATTATTATTTATACTTCTATCCTATTTTACTCATCATTACTTATTATTATTTGTACTTCTATCTTATTTTACTCATCATTATTTATTATTATTTATACTTCTATCTTATTTTACTCATCATCGTTATTTATTATTATTTATACTTCTATCTTATTTTACTCATCATCATTATTTATTATTATTTATACTTCTATCTTATTTTACTCATCATCGTTATTTATTATTATTTATACTTCTATCTTATTTTACTCATCATTATTTATACTTATATATCTTATTTTACTCATCATCATTATTTATTATTATTTATACTTCTATCTTATTTTACTCATTATTTATTATTATTTATACTTCTATCTTATTTTACTCATCATCATTATTTATTATTTATACTTCTATCTTATTTTACTCATCATCATTATTTATTATTATTTATACTTCTATCTTATTTTACTCATCATCATTATTTATTATTATTTATACTTCTATCCTATTTTACTCATCATTACTTATTATTATTTATAATTCTATCTTATCTTACTCATCATTATTTATACTTCTATCTTATTTTACTCATCATCATTATTTATTATCATTAATACTTCTATCTTATTTTACTCATCATTATTTATTATTATTTATACTTCTATCTTATTTTACTCATCATCATTATTTATACTTCTATCTTATTTTACTCATCATCATTATTTATTATTATTTATACTTCTATTTTACTCATCATTATTTATTATTATTTATACTTCTATTTTATTTTACTCATCATTATTTATTATTATTTATACTTCTATCTTATTTTACTCATCATTATTTATTATTATTTATACTTCTATCTTATTTTACTCATCATCATTATTTATTATTATTTATACTTCTATATTATTTTACTCATCATCGTTATTTATTATTATTTATACTTCGATCTTATTTTACTCATCATCATTATTTATTGTAGTCATCATCATGACTTGTATTTCTTCCATTGAGATGGTTGATGGTGACATCCAACAGGCCACTCCTTTGACTTGACTTAGTACGAGTGCTTCCTCAGTCTCTGAAGCATGGAGGACGTGTGTGTCCCTTTAAGAAGAAAACATGTTTTCTTCTTAAAGGGACACACATATATTTGAGAGTAGTCCGTGTGCATCTTGTATGGGATGAACATATTTCATGAACATGTATGGTAGCATAATGCCAGTGTTATTTTCAGAGAAGTGGAGCCTTACTTCACTTACGTTAGAGCGTATTTTGAGTACATTTTTTTGTTGGCATTGAAAATTGCAACATTACCTAGTGATAGTTAGTGTGAGTGCGCTCTCAGTGCTGCTAGGGTGACAGAGTCACGCACAACCCAGGTACTGAAACATGGCACGGTTGGATTTTAGGTGAATCGGTGCCAGGTAGGAGCAGCAGGATTCGGTCGGGGCCGGATTTGGTACACATCCCTAAGTGTAGTACCCTGTTTGTCGTGTTAGATTCACCTTTTTGTTTACTTACATTCTATAGTTGCACAATAGCAACACAATGATGTTATAATGAATATTGGATTCTATTTTGCTATACATTGTTATCCATATTTGCTACTTGCAATGTCCCAGATACAGTATGTGAGGTGTTTAGTAAACAACTGGAGGAGATACAGTATGTGAGGTGTTTAGTAAACAACTGGAGGAGATACAGTATGTGAGGTGTTTAGTAAACAACTGGAGGAGATACAGTATGTGAGGTGTTTAGTAAACAACTGGAGGAGATACAGTATGTGAGGTGTTTAGTAAACAACTGGAGGAGATACAGTATGTGAGGTGTTTAGTAAACAACTGGAGGAGATGCAGTATGTGAGGTGTTTAGTAAACAACTGGAGGAGATGCAGTATGTGAGGTGTTTAGTAAACAACTGGAGGAGATACAGTATGTGAGGTGTTTAGTAAACAACTGGAGGAGATACAGTATGTGAGGTGTTTAGTAAACAACTGGAGGAGATACAGTATGTGAGATGTTTAGTAAACAACTGGAGGAGATACAGTATGTGAGGTGTTTAGTAAACAACTGGAGGAGATACAGTATGTGAGGTGTTTAGTAAACAACTGGAGGAGATACAGTATGTGAGGTGTTTAGTAAACAACTGGAGGAGATGCAGTATGTGAGGTGTTTAGTAAACAACTGGAGGAGATACAGTATGTGAGGTGTTTAGTAAACAACTGGAGGAGATACAGTATGTGAGGTGTTTAGTAAACAACTGGAGGAGATACAGTATGTGAGGTGTTTAGTAAACAACTGGAGGAGATACAGTATGTGAGGTGTTTAGTAAACAACTGGAGGAGATACAGTACGTGAGGTGTTTAGTAAACAACTGGAGGAGATACAGTATGTGAGGTGTTTAGTAAACAACTGGAGGAGATACAGTATGTGAGGTGTTTAGTAAACAACTGGAGGAGATACAGTATGTGAGGTGTTTAGTAAACAACTGGAGGAGATACAGTATGTGAGGTGTTTAGTAAACAACTGGAGGAGATACAGTACGTGAGGTGTTTAGTAAACAACTGGAGGAGATACAGTATGTGAGGTGTTTAGTAAACAACTGGAGGAGATACAGTATGTGAGGTGTTTAGTAAACAACTGGAGGAGATACAGTATGTGAGATGTTTAGTAAACAACTGGAGGAGATACAGTATGTGAGGTGTTTAGTAAACAACTGGAGGAGATACAGTATGTGAGGTGTTTAGTAAACAACTGGAGGAGATACAGTATGTGAGATGTTTAGTAAACAACTGGAGGAGATACAGTATGTGAGGTGTTTAGTAAACAACTGGAGGAGATACAGTATGTGAGGTGTTTAGTAAACAACTGGAGGAGATGCAGTATGTGAGGTGTTTAGTAAACAACTGGAGGAGATACAGTATGTGAGGTGTTTAGTAAACAACTGGAGGAGATACAGTATGTGAGGTGTTTAGTAAACAACTGGAGGAGATACAGTATGTGAGGTGTTTAGTAAACAACTGGAGGAGATACAGTATGTGAGGTGTTTAGTAAACAACTGGAGGAGATACAGTATGTGAGGTGTTTAGTAAACAACTGGAGGAGATACAGTATGTGAGGTGTTTAGTAAACAACTGGAGGAGATACAGTATGTGAGATGTTTAGTAAACAACTGGAGGAGATACAGTATGTGAGGTGTTTAGTAAACAACTGGAGGAGATACAGTATGTGAGGTGTTTAGTAAACAACTGGAGGAGATGCAGTATGTGAGGTGTTTAGTAAACAACTGGAGGAGATACAGTATGTGAGGTGTTTAGTAAACAACTGGAGGAGATACAGTATGTGAGGTGTTTAGTAAACAACTGGAGGAGATACAGTATGTGAGGTGTTTAGTAAACAACTGGAGGAGATACAGTATGTGAGGTGTTTAGTAAACAACTGGAGGAGATACAGTATGTGAGGTGTTTAGTAAACAACTGGAGGAGATACAGTATGTGAGGTGTTTAGTAAACAACTGGAGGAGATGCAGTATGTGAGGTGTTTAGTAAACAACTGGAGGAGATACAGTATGTGAGGTGTTTAGTAAACAACTGGAGGAGATACAGTATGTGAGGTGTTTAGTAAACAACTGGAGGAGATACAGTATGTGAGGTGTTCAGTAAACAACTGGAGGAGATACAGTATGTGAGGTGTTTAGTAAACAACTGGAGGAGATACAGTATGTGAGGTGTTTAGTAAACAACACGTGTGTGTAGCAAACATGAAATGACAAAACTAAACAAGATAAGAAGCCAGAAGTGACCTCTCGCCTCCTTCCTGACATTCAAGACTACGGTATTTGTGTGGCTAACATATTGTGTCATTTATACACCTATTATTTTGTACACATTATTAAGGACAAACTGTAAAAAATGGATTATTAATCTACTTGTTCATTTACAGTTAAAATCTGCTTACTTCCTCTTTTACATGTTCTATCTACCCTTCTGTTCAAATGTAATAATCACTTATTCATCTCTTCTTTGATACTTGACATTAGTTTAGGATGATACCACACATTTAGGTATGGATGTGATACCAAGTAGTTACAGGATCATACATTGGTCATATTCAAAGTCCTCATGTGTCCAGGGACAGATTTACTGACTTTATAAACATAATATAAAAGGAACAAAGATTTTGTCACGTTAAGAAATATTGATGTAATCATAGTAGTATGGACTAGATACGCTCCTGTACTTGGTATCATTACAGTGGATGTCAGGTGTCGGTCCAGCCATGGCATTTGTTTACATTCAGCAGCTCTTCCTGAGGGTGTTTCAGTGTTATAACTTCACCTTTAGCTTTACTTTTTACACCAAAATGCGTCCATTCCCCCTTTTCTGTCTACACACTGTGTCTGCTTGTAAGTACTCTGTGTGTGTGCGCTGGCCAACATGCTCCTCTGCTTGTAAAACCAGCAATGTCACCACGTGACAACAACACACCGTCATGCCCGTTAAAAAAATGACTAAATGGGGAAGCAGTACTTTTCAAACAGAGTATAGTAACATTTTTGATTCATTAGTACTGCGATACTATACTAGTACCAGTATACCCTAATGTACAACACTAATACATTGTATATTGCAGTTATTGTGATCATTATTGTGGTATTATTGAATGTGCTCAAATGGAAATCTTTTAAGCAAGTTTTTTTTGTATTAAAACACCTAAAATAAATAGACTTTCTTGGCCGAGGAAACATAAATATTGTTCTGGCTTCATAAGAGTCGAATTATTTTTATTTGTGTGTTAAAATATCATCTTCTAGCTGTTTTTTTTTTAATTAAGGAAACAATCACTACTAGTATCAATTATGAATAGATGTGGATCAGAATCATTTAAATGTACACAAATATTACTCTATAGGTGGACATGAGTGTGAAATATTGGCTAGAATGACATTTGTGTTGTTTTCATTGTAAACATTCAATAACTTCCATCACTAGTTTGAATGTTCCCTTACTCCAAAAACGCTGTAGCACAGGAACATTTGAACAAGACAAGTAATGAGAAAGAATAAAATGCACAAAGAGTATAAAGAATAAAAAGTGGCGTGTGTACATTTCAACTACTACATACAGAACAATGACACAGAAAAGAGAATCCAAATAAATTCAATAAAAAATACAATAAAAAAAAGTTATACATATGTCAAACTATTTTAAATTGAAAATAAAAAGTTGATGTAAATGCTGTTAAATGTCTAGTGTCGTGGTTGATGGCTGACAATATCTGCATGTCCATAAAAAAAGTAAGAAATGGAGTGTCATCATTGACTCAAAGCCTCACATCTCTACTGTCGGGTATGAAGACAGCACAATCTGACTTGTTCAGACAGTCATGTGTTTGTACAAGTTCACCTTTTTAATGGGGAAATATGGCTCTTGTTTTTATGTTATCATTTATGCCAGCTAGCAAGTAAACACTAGCATACCTGCCAACTTTTGAAATCAGAAAAACCTAGTAGCCAGGGTCCAGGGGCCGCAGGCCCCGGTAGGTCCAGGACAAAGTCCTGGTGCGACGCAAAATGATTATTAGCATTCAGACAGGTTAAAATGTTGCTAAAACCATCACTTTTCTATCAGTCACAGTGACTTTTCAAAACAAAAATATTACAGCAAAAATCATATGGGTTGATTGACATGTTTATTCTGTAAGATAACTTCAATAGTTTGAAATTATTTTGACAGTTAATGCCAGTTATCCTGTCAACCTTTCACAAGACTTCAATTTGTTCATTGAAAGTATAAACACTTTTTACAGTAAACAAATGGTAAAACAGTACTAAACAATTCCATTAAAAAAAAAATTGGTTTCATTATTAACTTTCTGTCCAAGCTTGTATAATCTACTGCCTTGTTCAATTGTAAAAAATATTCTGTGCCTAAAATTCACATTTCTATCACAATTATCATACTGTAAACATGGTAAGCTAACTTCATTAAAATTAATAGTCCTGTCAATAGCATGGAATTACAATTCAAATGTAGTTTTTTTGTAAGCCTTTCAAAAGAATTCAAAATATGAACAATTCATGAAAATTAATTGAAGCCATCAGACACTTGAAAAGTGGCACATCACATCTCTAATGTAATCATTTGAACTTTTCAACAGAAATAGCACTGCAAAAATATTAAGGACATACTTCTGTATTTTGGTAGTTATGCTGTCAACATTTAACAAGATTTCTTCAACTTGGACTTGAAAGCATAAATAGTATAAACACTTTTAACAGTATAACAGTACTAAACAATTCCAATAGATAACATTGGTGTCATTACCTTTTTGTGGCTAAAATCCGAAAAACGTTGAAAGTTTTCCACTTGTATCGCTAGCAACGGCATTAGACTTGTGTTTTTTTGTCCCAACGTGGTCTTTTACATCGCTATTTCCTCCGTGTCCGATCGAAAAATCTTGTCTGCACAAGGTGCAATTCGCGTAGTTTTCACCCTTTTTGGAACGGATAATTATTCCCGGATAGGCTTTTGAATATTCTTCACGGAATGACTGCAGTTTTCTTTTCGGTTTAAGACTCGTTTGCGATTTTTCTCCGGCTGATTCCATGATCGTTCGCTCGTTTGGAAACTCGTGCTTGGCAGCGGTGCTATAAATAGCCTCGCGCATGGCATTGGGAATGGCTCGATAGGAAGTTACGGGAAGCAGTGTCGATTGTCATTGTTGTTACGCGATTTCGTGAATAAAACTTTAAAAAAAAAATTTTTTTTTAATTAATGAAAAACCGTATTTTTTATCACTGCAACCGTAACCCGGAATAGGTTGATGAAAACCGTACTAATTACGGGAAAACCGGAGTAGTTGGCAGGTATGCACTAGTCTAGTCCCACGTTTGATCAAAGTCTGGTTATCCATCACCTTGTTTTCCATGACTTTCATTGAATAAACTGTGGGGAGTTTGACCACAGTTATGGTCTTTGCATAAAAAGACTCACCAGGGCAAATCTGTTGACTTGCACGTAAAGGAGCTCCACTTGGGTGTCAGTCACCTGCGTGCTCACACCCTTCAGCTCATTATAGGCCTCCAGGTAGGAGCGCAGCCACTGCAGCTGGAACAACCTGTCTGGGTAGCGACTGTAATCCACCTCGTTCAAGCCTGGGGAGGAGACTCAACATTAGAGTGAGCATCTTTACCTCACCCTCACTCTTGTAATGTGTTATTGACTATATCCATGACTAAATACATTAAAGTGGGCATCTTTACCTCACCCTTCTACTCTTGTAATGTGTTATTGACTATATCCATGACTAAATACATTAAAGTGGGCATCTTTACCTCACCCTTCTACTCTTGTAATGTGTTATTGACTATATCCATGACTAAAAACATTAGAGTGGGCATCTTTACCTCACCCTTCCACTCCTGTAATGTGTTATTGACTATATCCATGACTAAAAACATTAGAGTGGGCATCTTTACCTCACCCTCACTCTTGTAATGTGTTATTGACTATATCCATGACTAAAAACATTAGAGTGGGCATCTTTACCTCACCCTTCCACTCTTGTAATGTGTTATTGACTATATCCATGACTAAAGACATTAAAGTGGGCATCTTTACCTCACCCTTCAACTATTATAACAAAGAAAGAGAAAACAATCGTAGAAATAAACATCTGTTAGCAAATAACTAATGAAAGTAATACTATATGTGACTTTTTACATTTGTATACGATTGAAATAGTTTTCAGAAATTGGGGCTTATTAATGACATTTTTGTTCATGTTTGTTATCATTAGTGAGTTTTAAAAATGTGTGAACCGAATGGTTAATGTGTGAAGATTCACACCACCACTTGACAATATTTAAGATAGAAATGTAAAAAGCAATTGACAAGACAATACATACATAAAATACAATGTCATCATCACATGTTTCATTACAGCACGTCTAAAAAGGAGTAGGAAGAAGCAGAGCTTATTTAATCCTACCCCTTTTCATACCATAGCAATTGTATCCCATTTCCTTGTTCTGTGTAACAGAACAGTGAATAAATAAATAATATACCATAGTAAGTAAACAAATATTAAATACATAAATAATCTTCAAGATGTTCATCATAATTCATGTTGTGTGTACTTTATGAACACTTGTAGTCTGAACAGTCTCTTAAAGTCAATCATGTTGGTTTGATGTCTTTGGTTAATCCATTCCATCATTTAATTCCACATACTGATATACTAAAGGTTTTAGGTGTTGTACGTGCATACACATGTTTTAAAATACATTTTCCTCTAAGGTTATATTTCTCCTCTTTTGTTGAGAAGAATTGTTGTACATTCTTGGCTAGCAGGTTATAGTTTACATCATTTTACATGTCTGCAAATCATTGAATTTCAACATTTGTCAATCAATAATAAAGTGTTTGTATGTTCTCTATATCTAATATGTATTATTATAACTCATCTTTTTTGTAACACAGTTAGTGAATGAGGTGTACTTTTGTACTTTCCCATATTTCTACACAATAACCCAGATATGTAACACTAGTGAGTAGTAGACAATATGAAGTCATTTATGTAACAGTTAGTGAATAAGGGTACTTAAGTCATTATTTCTACACAATAACCCAGATATGTAACACTAGTGAATAGTAGACAATATGAAGTGATTTATGCAACAGTTAGTGAATAAGTGTACTTAAGTCATTATTTCTACACAATAAGTCAGATATGTAACACTAGTGAGTAGTAGACATTATGAAGTGATTTATGCAACAGAACATATTTTGCTTTGTTCATTATTGACGTGTTTCTTGCTACTTTATATTGTATATTTTTTCCATGAGGTTTCCACTTCATTTTATCATCTATTATTACACCAAAAAAATGACTTTTCTTTGAAAATGTTTAATAATAATTGTATATTTTTATGCCCCAAAAATGTATTGAAAGAAGCAAAAAAGTATTGTTTTAATTGAATCTTGAAAATATTTATATCAATTTCAAATCGGAATGAGTAAAAATTGAGATTTGGATGTGAATCCTGCATCACCCTCGGCAAACAGCTTCCGCCAACTTACCAGCAAACTCGTTGAAATGGTTGCCAATGTCGAAGGCTTGGTAGTTGTAGCCAGCGTACTCGTAGTCGATGAACTTTACGTTCCCTGCAAGGAGAAGCAGAGTTGTTTAGGCAGAGACAAAGGAAGCACATCCAGTATGATGATGATGATGATGCATTGTTTAAAAATGAGTATCCCTTTTGATAACTCAGAATGTAAGACTAGGGATTGACTTGGTTCCTGTCCAACTGGAGCGGCCGGAAAATCAGCCGGCCTTTGCAGAGAAGGGGTCAAGGAGAAAGAGTTTGCATTTTGAGACCACCAAAATTCATCCTGGCTAACGCTGAGGAAGGCTTGTTTTGTTTATCATGTGTGACAGGGTCTCAGACTGAGTTATCAGCTGCTAACAGCGTGTATTCTGCAGGGATTGTTAGTGTAGCGAAGCAGGAGAGGGAAGTGACAGGGAGAATGTTTGCTTTGGATACATGCAGGAAACGGGGAACAGGCCGGTTTGACCAGAATGTGGAGCTGGGACAATAAAGGCGGTGGCGTTACTAAAACAGGCCCTTAGGTGATGTGAAAAGAAGACGCCCCGCCCACAGGGCAGAGTTACATAAGAGAGGCAGGTTTTATCAAATCAGGAGGAGCAGAAAGAGCAAGTTGTACAGTGCGGTTAGAGGCATGCAGTCTGGATCTCAAAATACAAACCCTTGCTTTGACATGTCCAGTTGTGACAGAATGACTTTCAATTCAATCAAATGAATGGGGCTCTTAGTTTCATTCACATGGAACATGAGCTGTGCTGGACTAGAGAGAAACACTTTGAGATGGGTTACCAGGCGAAGTGGGGGTCCAACTGAACACCTCCAGGCAGTGGCTATAGCCCCCCTGTGCAGCAGATGAAAAGGTTGGGGCAAACATCTTTCACACATGCTCACTCTCTCACTGACAATATTGGCCTGGCTGTCAGCCACTAACACACCTCCAATGCTCAGTCCTTTCCTGCAAACCATGTCATGGACCACAGGCTTCCTAAAGCTCGTCACACAATTCAACAACTGTGTACACTTCCTCCATATGTTGCTCTTAGCAATACATCTTGAGCCACATCTTACGGTCAAGCCTGAAACAGCATAGAGATCCGCCGATAGGGTTTTTAACCGATATTCGTTTGCAGTAAAAGTTATTTCAACAAAAGTAAACACAAAAGCGATGCATTGTGGGTTTTGCTGGACTCTGAATAGCTATTTTCAAGACTCTGTGCTTAAAGTAAGAGGAGAGTTGAACCACAAGTTGCTTCTATATTGAAGCCATGATCATATATATCTGATTTATGACACTAAAACATACCTGCCAACTTTTGAAATCAGAAAAACCTAGTAGCCAGGGTCCAGGGGCCACAGGCCCCGGTAGGTCCAGGACAAAGTCCTGGTGGGGGGTTCAGGACGCAAAATGATTGATTGCATTCAGACAGGTTAAAATGTTGCTAAAACCATCACTTTTCTATCAGTCACAGTGACTTTTCAAAAGAAAAATATTACAGCAAAAATCATATGGGTTGATTGACATGTTTATTCTGTAAGCTAACTTCAATAGTTTGAAATGATTTTGACAGTTAATGCCAGTTATCCTGTCAACCTTTCACAAGACTTCAATTTGTTCATTGAAAGTATAAACAATATAAACACTTTTTACAGTAAACAAATGGTAAAACAGTACTAAACAATTCCATTTAAAAAAAAATTGGTGTCATTATTAACTTTCTGTCCAAGCTTGTATAATCTACTGCCTTGTTCAAATGTAAAAAATATTCTGTGCCTAAAATTCACATTTCTATCACAATTATCATACTGTAAACATGGTAAGCTAACTTCATTAAAATTAATAGTCCTGTCAATAGCATGGAATTACAATTCAAATGTAGTTTTTTTGTAAGCCTTTCAAAAGAATTCAAAATATGAAAAATTAATGAAAATTAATTGAAGCCATCAGACACTTGAAAAGTGGCACATCACATCTCTAATGTAATCATTTGAACTTTTCAACAGAAATAGCACTGCAAAAATATTAAGGACATACTTCTGTATTTTGGTAGTTATGCTGTCAACATTTAACAAGATTTCTTCAACTTGGACTTGAAAGCATAAATAGTATAAACACTTTTAACAGTATAACAGTACTAAACAATTCCAATAGATAACATTGGTGTCATTACCTTTTTGTGGCTAAAATCCAAATTTAGCAACGGCATTAGACTTGTGTTTTTTTGTCCCAACGTGGTCTTTTACATGCTAATTCCTCCGTGTCCGATCGAACAATCTTGTCTGCACAAGGTGCAATTCGCGTA
This sequence comes from Nerophis lumbriciformis, assembly GCF_033978685.3. Taxonomy (NCBI): domain Eukaryota; kingdom Metazoa; phylum Chordata; class Actinopteri; order Syngnathiformes; family Syngnathidae; genus Nerophis; species Nerophis lumbriciformis. The sequence continues at coordinate 420,464 of NC_084552.2, read as the reverse complement.
GTTTTCACCCTTTTTGGAACGGATAATTATTCCCGGATAGGCTTTTGAATATTCTTCACGGAATGACTGCAGTTTTCTTTTCGGTTTAAGACTCGTTTGCGATTTTTCTCCGGCTGATTCCATGATCGTTCGCTCGTTTGGAAACAATGGCAACAGGTGCCTCGTGCTTGGCAGCGGTGCTATAAATAGCCTCGCGCATTTAAAAAAATTTTTTTTTTTTAATTAATGAAAAACCGTATTTTTTATCACTGCAACCGTAACCCGGAATAGGTTGATGAAAACCGTACTAATTACGGGAAAACCGGAGTAGTTGGCAGGTATGCATCTACTCCATTTATTACAATTTTATAGCAGTTTGTGGATTTAAAACATTGTAAGGTTTTCCCGTGAGGAACCCTGAAATATTGCGAACTTCGAAATGAAACAATTCTGGGCTCCTTAACGGAGATTATAGTTGAGACATTTTTTAAGATGGCTGACATTTTTTCCTGGATGTTACAGAAAGTATGAGAATGTGTGAGCCGCTGCCTTCTCTTCTTTACTTACATACCGTAATCATCTCCTATTTGTCAAGATATTTACACAAAGTTTGGATTTCTGGCAGAGATATCTTTACTGTCTGCCATCTCTGTGGTGTTATGAGAATATGAATCACGGCTCTTTTAATGAACCCACACTGAGTGTTGCAAATGGAGGCTTGATCGCTGCATTAGCACAAACTAACTGAACGGAACCAGGAAGACGCCAGGAAAGAAGGACAAAACCAGGATTTAACGGCAAAAATGTAGTTTTGACAGGTAAGCAGAGGAGACAAACTGTACAACAGGTCTGCAACTAAGGACTATTTTGTTAGTGGACTCTTCATCGACTATCCTAACGATTAGTCGACGGATTATAAAGCGTACACATGGCTCTAAATTAGCCATCAACTTTTCAATTCAGCTTAAGATATTTTTAGGCATGTGCTTACCAACAACAAAGATGACTAATTCATTCATAAATATTTATTTATACTGTAATTATGCTATTCATTAGGCTGTTACAAAAATACAAATAACTATTAAACTTTTGTCCATATACAAGTAAGGACAGTGTGTGTGTGTGTGTGTGTGTGTGTGTGTGTGTGTATTAACCTTTATTATTGTGCCGTTCTTGATTGCATTGCAAATTTAGGCTGCTTTACTATAATTGATGTAGCTGGTTTACTTTGGCTAAAATGATAGTGAAACCAGTTTTTCACACAACTTGGTCTCACACTTGCAAGGTACGAGCTAACAATCTTACTGACCGCACTGTCCAACATTTCAGCAAGATATTCATATTTGACCAAGAATAGGAGAAAATATTCCCATACTTTGCATGTTTTCACCCGCGATGTTGATGTGAGCGGCGGTGCTGACTCACGTTTCTACCAAAAAACATGCGTTTCATGTATTTATCGGCTATTGTGGACAAATCAAGCAGCACTGTGGTGAAAGAAATCAAAAGAGTACTGGCTGTTAACTACTTCACTCATTGTTATCATTTTCAATTTCTAAATACTGGTATCACATGTGCATACCGTAAATTCCCCACTATATGGCGCTACTTTTTTAATATTTTTATGGATTTTTCTTGCAATAGGTTTGAAAAAACAAAAACAAGCAAAGACACTTGACAGGTTTGTTATTGTTTTCGCTCACTGAAGTGAGTGTCTTTCCATTCAGTCCTTTCAACCAGAAGTATATGAGTCTTCTAGCTGTCCATGGCCTTTCTACTCGTATGGATTCTTCATTCATCACTCCTAGCAACATTTGTAAGTTTTACAATACAACTAAAACAATTCATACTTACTAAAGCGTCCCATGTGTGATGTCTGTAGGAGTGCTTTCATGCTATCGTAATGTAATGAATTAGCATTGGCTAATATGCTAACATGTTTACAAGTGTCTGTGTTAGTATTATTAACTTACAATGGCATTCTTTTTGTATTTTTTCAGTTTCACAAATTCCTCAGTAAATTCAGCAAAACGTCACCGTTATCGAGTCTGTTTAGCTGATTGGAGAGCTAGCTTGCGCAGCTAGTGGGTCCATGGCCATGACTTCTGTTTTGTTTGATCAGACCTTTTACTGCCGTGTTTTGACAAGAACAAGAAAGTTTGATCATATTACGCCTATACTGGCTCACCTGCACTGGCTTCCTGTGCACTTAAGATGTGACTTTAAGGTTTTACTACTTACGTATAAAATACTACACGGTCTAGCTCCATCCTATCTTGCTGATTGTATTGTACCATATGTCCCGGCAAGAAATCTGCGTTCAAAGAACTCCGGCTTATTAGTGATTCCCAGAGCCCAAAAAAAGTCTGCGGGCTATAGAGCGTTTTCTATTGGGGCTCCAGTACTATGGAATGCCCTCCCGGTAACAATTAGAGATGCTACCTCAGTAGAAGCATTTAAGTCCCATCTTAAAACTCATTTGTATACTCTAGCCTTTAAATAGCCCCCCTGTTAGACCAGTTGATCTGCCGTTTCTTTTCTTTTCTCCTCTGCTCCCCTATTCCTTGTGGAGGGGGGGGGGGCACAGGTCCGGTGGCCATGGATGAAGTGCTGGCTGTCCAGAGTCGGGACCCGGGGTGGACCGCTCGCCTGTGCATCGGCTGGGAACATCTCTGCGCTGCTGACCCGTCTCCGCTTGGGATGGTGTCCTGCTGGCCCCACTATGGACTGGACTCTTACTATTATGTTGGATCCACTATGGAATGGACTCTCACAATATTATGTCAGACCCACTCGACATCCATTGCTTTCGGTCTCCCCTAGAGGGGGGGGGGGTTACCCACATATGCGGTCCTCTCCAAGGTTTCTCATAGTCATTCACATCGACGTCCCACTGGGGTGAGTTTTTCCTTGTCCTTATGTGGGCTTTGTACCGAGGATGTCGTTGTGGCTTGTGCAGCCCTTTGAGACACTTGTGATTTAGGGCTATATAAATAAACATTGATTGATATTTGGAAACAATTATGGTATGTAAATAAACATTTACAAAATCTGAGTAAATAACTAATTTCACAACATATATATCTGCGGCTAATGGCGGAAAATTATTTTTTTCTTCGAAAATTTAGGGGGTGTGGTGCGCTCTAAAATCCGGAAAATACGATACGTCAAAAAGCCAAATATTGGCGCCCATAATCGGTGGATCTCTAGCGTTTAATGCTTACGGTTACATGTTTTTGCAGAAACAATGAACCCTTGTTTGACAGACAAAAGCATGGATTCATAGAAGCTTCTGGAGGTTTGAATTCTTGCCAGATGATGTATGTGTTTGTATTGATCTGCTCAGCTTGGTAAGATGTGGCTCTAAATGTAAACCACCTGACATGCTATTAAAAAAAAGCCTAGCAATAAGAGAAGGGCACGTTGTGGCCGAGTAGCATTGGAGGGCCCCATGGTGATAAGGCCCACTACACACAAGGGCCCCACCACAGGTGAAGTTTGTGGCTCTCCATTGCCTCCCCAGGGCAAGGCGGCGCAGGCTGACGGTCCTAAGGGAGAGAGGCTACACACAAGGAGCTGTGAGAAGGGCCCCGCCCACATTACACCCTGTAGCTCCCTGCCATTGCCAGTACATTTTCTAAGCAAAAAGGTGTGTGGTAACAAATATGTATAAACACCCAGGAAGTTAAAGGGTGTACAATGTATCCCAACCGGTTTGGTGTATTGATCTACAGCCAAGTACAAACAGCAGCAATGAGTGAAATGTGTGAGGAGGAGTGGGGGAAGTGCACTTCATTCCTACCTGAGCGCATGATGCTTCACAACACAAAGTCAAGCCTCAAAAAAAGAATGCAGGTGCGCGCAGAGGACACTCACCTGCCTGCTGGTTATAGATGATGTTTTTGCACAGCAGGTCGTTGTGGCACAGGACCACGGGGGAGCCCAGCACTGACAAGCTCTGCTGGAGCCACAGCAGCTCTTCACGGAGGCAGCGTGGGCTGGGCACCTCCGTGTTCAACCTGGAACACACCACTCACATATTGACATCATTCCACACAATACAGGGGAACCTCCACTTACGTACTTCTTCAACAGGGGTGGTGAATACAAACGTTAGTATTGTAAAGCAAATGTCTCCATAAAAACATAGTAAATATGAATAATGGGTTCCAGCCTGGACTAAAGTCCACATTTTAGTGAATGTTTGTACACAACATAAAGTGCTATACAGTACTGTATGCCAAATAAACAGAACGAGGAGGTGATGGGTCAACTTTCGAAACAACTTTCAAAACAACAACGAAAAGCTAAACGGTTCTGTATACGCTGCGCAGAGGTCCCGTCGGTGCCATCACAAACAATCAGATATCACAAAAATCCTTAACTTTACACAACCATGTTGCTACAGCAATCAACATTTAGTCAAGTTAAATCCACTTACATTAACAACAGCAAAGGAGGAGCTGATGAGAAATGAGCAGACAGGAACATGTGTACGACCTCTTTCCAGCTGTGGAATAAGTCTGCTCTGGCATACTTTTCCAGAAAAGTCCGGTCTCATCACAATTAAAAACTTGCTGTGGTTAAAAAGCCTGCTTCGTCGATTCTTCCATACTTGTGAGCGCCATTAAAGAATTTCTCGCAAATAGTTTGTTGAAAATTGTGGGGCGGGTGGAGCTCGAGGGTTCCAGGTTCGATCCCCGCTTCTGCCGTCCTAGTCACTGCCATTGTGTCCTTGGGCAAGACACTTTACCCACCTGCTCCCAGTGCCACCCACACTGCTTTAAAAATGTAACTTAGATATTGGCTTTCACAATGTAAAGCGCTTTGAGTCACTCGAGAAAAGCGCTATATAAATATAATTCACTTCACACTTCCCTTTTTTTTTTAACTCCACAGTGATTCTCTCCTTCTTTCCACACTGCTCGGTTGTCTTTTTTAAACTCATTTTGAGTTAGCAAAACGGACAACATTTGTCAAAAGGTGACACACTGAAGCACCGAGAAATGACGACTAGTGTCCCCAAAAATACCGCATTCTATGTACAATTTCATTAATCATTTATATTTGTTTTGTATCATTTTCTGCATGTTTCTCTGCAAATATGTGTTGTGGTTATTTGGAAGGGATTACCGTAAATTCCGGACTATAAATCACTATTTTTAAGCCGAGGTTTATAAAACTGTGCGCTAATATACGGAAATGCAAATAGTCTAAAAAACCTCAAAGACACTGAATAGATGTGTTATTTATTTGCGAGGGCACCATCTTTAAGAAGTTTTCCCTATACAGGTGCTGCAGTATCCTTCTTTTTTAGACTGAGCTTTCAGCCAGTTCAGTCTTCTAGTGGTCCATAGCGTTTCTACTCAAATTAATTTCATTACTCCAAGCAACATTTGTAAGTTTTACAATATAACTAAAACAATTCTTACTTACTAAACTCTCCCATGTGTGATGTCTGCAGGAGTGTTTTCATGCATATGTGTACCTGCTATCATAATGTAATAAAGTTAGCATCATTAGCTAATATGCTAACACGTTTACGAGTGTCTGTTAGTATTATTAACTTACAATCGCATTCTTTTTGTACTGTTTCAATTGTGTAAATTCACCAAAAGGTCAGCGTGGAGTTATTGGGTCTGTTTAGCTGATTGGAGAGCTAGCTTGCGCAGCTAGTGGGTCCATGACCATGACTTCTGTTTTGTCTGATCATCTGTTTTACTGCCGTGTTACAGACACTGCGTGGAAACATTTAAGGTATGTAAACAAACAATTACAGAATATTTGTGTGTAAATAAGTCATTTCACAACGTAGATATCTGCCAGTGCGGCTAATATATGGACGACTCTTTATTCTTCTAAATTGTATATTGTGATACAGTTTTCAGCTATATCGCTATTATTTATCAGTCAGGTGTGAAAAGAATAGCAGTACTAATACATGGCAGCGTACCTTGCGTTCTGCTCAGGGTCGGTGAAGTACTTAGGGATGAGGGCGAAGTACTTGCCCATCTTCAGCCACAAGTCAGACTGGGGCACCCAGCCGTTGTGAGCGTGGATGGCGTGATACTTGGCCAGCTGCCTGGCAATGAGCCTGGGAAAGCAGACAAATGGCATGTAAAGGAATGGCCAAGCAAGAACAGGGAGAGTGTGTGAGTACCTGAACATGGGCTGGCTGCGAATGTGCTCGGGCTCCAAGGCCGTCCCTTGCAGGAACTCGTAGCAGAGGCCGTTGCTGAAAGTGCAGTAGAGGCGCGGGGCACAGCGGTGCGCGTGCAGGACGCGAAAACTCTTGACCTCGTTTTCACGGTCGATCAAAAGTTCTGTTTTGTTGCCATAGATACGAACCAGGACCACATCCTGTAGGCCTGTGCCCACGTAGCATCCCAGCAGCTTGTTTGTGATGCCGTCTGTGAAGAACTGGAGTTGTGGAACCTTCCGTTATCTCTTTGTTACACAACTTCACAAAACAAGGACGCTTGTTGGCCTTCATTCAAGCTAAACCATCTGTGTTTTGGAGCCTTTCTGTGAGGCGGGAGGGTGTCCACATACCAGCCCTAATTGTTCCCTGTATGAGGGATAGACTGAGAATGACAGGAATTTGATTTTTCATTTGGCACCAATGATTGGCATTTGCTGAGGTTCTCTTTTTGTTGTTGCTGTCATTGATGAAGATGGGAAAAGAGGGTGAGGGCGCGTGACCAACTCCCAGCCTGATTGTACCACACCCCCACTCCCCCACAGCAGGGCTCATTGTCTGAGGGGTAGAATATGTCTGAGAATGTCAACGCTTGCTTCCACTCAAAAACTGCTTTGCTTTCCACGAGGCAGGTAAAAAAAAAAGAGGGGGAGGGATGCAAACCTCTGTAGGAAAACTATTATTTATCGTCTGCACAGATCATGTTACAGAAGGCAATGTAAATAGATGACACACTCTTCAAACTTAACCACACTTTATGCAGAGTCGACTCTGTTATGCAATCGTTTTCAGTCGTCTTTCTAGAAGCGCACACATGCCTACGTCACTTCAAGTACTAAATAAAGACAAAAATGCTCAGATTTGGATGTTAATTGTTGTCTTATTTACAAACATTTTTTTTTTACATTGAATATATGTACCGGTAACTGAATTTTTGCATTTGAATTTTGTGAGCTTTTTTTTTACATCAAACTTTGCTGACAATTCCATTGAATACAAATTTGCAAGCAAAATGTATGTTTGTTAAAGTCAGTGTGAAAAAGTCAGGGTAAAAAAAATGTATGTATAAAAAATTCAGTGCAGAAGTATTTATTCCGTCAAAACTCACTTCCGGTAAATGAAGACTGAAGCAATGGATCCTGTCTCAGAATCAGCAAATGAGAAGCTTAAATTACCAGAAGTAGGTCTTGAGTTTTGAAACTATTTTTTTTCCTACACTGATTTTTTACACCGTGAAATTTAAAATATTGCATTTTAACAAACTGATTTTTTAAAAACACAGATTTTGCTCACACATTTGATTAAATTAAATTTAAAAAATTCAGTTTTCAATGAAATTGTCAGCATAATTTGATGTAAAAAAATATTTCACAAACAAAAAATTCAGTTGCGTAAATTCAGTGTCCAAAGAAAGCTTTCATTTAACAATTGTTTTTCTTGTTGATTTGACAGACATTAAAAGAGGAAATAACATTTCAAACTTTATGTATAAACTACATTAACAACTAAGCAGTGTTATTTTGGGGTAGATTTTAAGTGGAGGTTAATTTGTGCCTTTATTACGAAAGCTTTTTTTGGAAACTGAATTTTTAGCATGTCCATCCATCCTTTTTCTACCGCTTGTGAATTTTGTGAAACCATTTTTTTTTTTACATCAAATTGTGCTGACAATTTCATTGACTAAAAATGAATGAGCAAAATGAGTGTGATTGTAAATTCAGTGTAAACATTTGTTTCTTCCAAACTCAAGAGGTTGAAGAGACGTCAACAAATTGACATCTCATTCTGAGATGTTATAAGACGATGTGGCTAATTTACGGATTTTTCTTCGCTGACGGCCACAATGCAAATAGTCTAAAAAAAAACCAAAGACACTGAATAGATGTGTTATTGATGTGCGATGGCACCATCTTTGAGAGGTTTTCCCAATACAGGTGCTGCAGTGTCCTTCTGTTTTAGACTGAGCTTTCAGCCGGAACTAGAAGTGCTGTTCAGTCTTCTAGTCGTCCATAGCATTTCTACTCAAATCCATTATTTCCATTACTCCACGCAACGTTTGTAAGTTTTACAATATAACTAAAGCAATTCTTACTTACTAAACTCTCCCATGTGTGATGTCTGTAGGAGTGTTTTCATGCATATTTGTACCTGCTATCGTCATGTAACAAAGCTAGCCTTGTTAGCATTTGCTAACACGTTTACGAGTGTCTGTTAGTATTATTAACTTACAATTGCATTCTTTTTGTACTGTCTCAATTGTGTAAATTCACTAAAACGTCACTGTGGAAATATATAGTCGGTTTAGCTAACCCTAATTGTTGTTAATTATGACAACAAGCCATGCATATGTCATTATATTGTGGTTTTCAACCTTTTTTGAGCCAAGGCACATTTTCTGCATTGAAAAATTGTGGAGGCACACCACCAGCAGAAACCATTAAAAAAACAAAACTCAGTTGACAGTAAAAAGTCGTTGTCTCAATTGTTGGATGTGACTTTAAAGCATAACCAAGCATGCATCAATATAGCTCTTGTCTCAAAGTAGGTGTACTTTCACCACCTGTCACATCACACCCTGACTTATTTGGACTTTTTTGCTGTTTTCCTGTGTGTAGTCTTTTACTTCTTGTCTTGCGCTCCTATTTTGGTGGTATTTTCCTGTAGCAGTTTCATGTCTTCCTTTGAGCGATATTTCCCGCATCTACTTTGTTTTTATCCTTCTATGTGGGGACATTGTTGATTGTCATGTCATGTTCGGATGTACATTGTGGACGCCGTCTTTGCTCCGCAGTAAGTCTTTGCTGTCGTCCAGCATTCCGGTTTTGTTTACTTTGTAGCCAGTTCAGTTTTAGTTTTGTTCTGCATAGCCTTCAATGCTTTTTTTTAGTGGCACTCACCTTTTGTTTATTTTTGGTTTAAGCATTAAGACACCTTTTTACCTGCACACTGCCTCCCGCTGTTCCCCACATCTACTGATATGGAAGAGTATTACACGGTTACTCTGCCACATCATTTGCAGACTATAATTACTGCTTTGCAAAAAATATTTTTAACCCAAAAAGGTGAAATTGAATCATCTCCCACGGCACACCAGACTGTATCTCACGGTGCCGCGGCACAGTGGTTGAAAAACACTGCCTTAGAAGATGTCTGTGTATGTTAGAAGATGTCTATGTATGTTATTATATTGTGTAGCTAATACTCAAGCTTCATCCAAATCTCGCGAGGTTTGGTTTGGTCGTGACTTGAAGTGACGCAGTTGTGATTAAGCTGTTTGCAAATGAGCGCCTCGCCCCCTTGGCTATAATAATAATAATAATAATAATAATAAAAGACATAAGTATCGCACATAAAGCAGTAAATTCCAAGTCATTTGATGCTTTTGTAAGGAAGCTAGCGCGTGACGGCAGCTAGCTTGAATGCTGCAAGTCAGCTAGCATCAATGCGTATTTTGGCAGCAGTAAATGAAAAGTCAAATGTCATTTTGACCAAGACAAGTCGGAGAAATAAAAGTACCTTCAATTTGACCTCTGAGGGCTTCCAGTCGGGTCTGAGCTCCTTCATGAGACTGAGCGCGCCGCTCCTGTAGTCGCTCTCCTCCACCGTCACCTCCATTGTAGGCACGGCCGGCGCCTCCTCGGGCACATGGATATAGTTAGCCATCTTTGAGTCTTCTTCTTGTGCTGACTGCTGCGAGAGGGAAGCGCTAATGTAAGTGTATATATATATAATACATAAATATATATATATATCCCAGTCACACACTCTGCGGCAACGCCTCTCTACAAGCCCCGCCTCTCTACAAGCCCCGCCCACCTTGGAAAAACCCATGATGGGAGGCGAGCGACACATGAGAAGCGCTTGGTTGTAATGCCGGCGTACACCGTCGGTAAACCGTACACCCCTGTAATCAACTACCAAAACAGCCTAATCGGTGAGTCATCGATGGCATGTATTTACCCCAAAGTATCATTTTAAAATAAACCTTGCAGCAATCATTTTCATCAGATTAGTGTATACATGATCGGTTATAGGGGGTTTACGTAACAGTAATCGGCACGCCTCGGTGATGTTAACCGAGCACACTCCCGTTAAAGCCCTACGCAGTCAAATAATGACGTCACATCCGTATTGGCTGTAAACGGCTAAGTCCTGACGTCACTGCTGCGAGCCAAGTTGTCCGACACGGACTAGAAAATGCACTTTACCGCCGTTGAGTTGTTGAACTTGACACTAGATGGCAAGTTAAAGGAGAGCAGAATGCACACACTCATGCTTTAACGTCAGATTATCTCCTATCTTTTACACATGCGCTTTACGGCTCGTTGAAGGGAGCCGGATGTTGAAGAGCCGGTCCTCTCAAGGAGTCGTTCAAAAGACTGGCACGTTGCTATGGTTATTCTTTTAACTAATGACATTTACACTAATATTACTCTATTGGTGGGAATTAATATGAAATCATGGCTGTAATTGATTTGACTGTGTTTGTTCATTGATTACACAAATAATAAGTAAGAATATTAAATAACATGCAATGATGGATAGAAAAATATAAATGACATAAAAAAATGAGACGTTGTAAAAATAAGAGTACAAAATGGTGCTACCATATCTCATCTGGCGTGTGCGTGTGTGTATCTCCCTTTCAAATAATTAACCCAAAAAGTGAAACCTAATAAAAATAGATAAATAAATAAAAGAAAACATACAATTAAAACAATATTTATAAATGTATATATATATACAGTCAATCCTGTCTATAGTGATCACTCAAGGGAAAGTAAGACATTGACTGTATATTTTATTTGTTTTATTTATTATTTTTACATGTAAAAATATATTTAATAATAATAAAAAAAACATCCATATGCTGCTAAATGTCTTTTCATTCCGACTGGTGTTCTAGTCCAGTTGCCAGAGTGGCCAACTGCTGATGCTATATTTGCATGTGCATTAAAAAAACCAACATCTTTCAGATGAACGGCTGACAACTGGGATTGGTTCCTCATAGTTAACCTAAAGGAGTCGTTCTATCTCAATGCTGTGAAATCAGCTAAAGGAAGACCATCATGTGGTTCCTTGTGTCAATGACAGTTTGCTTTAGATGACAGATTATTAAGCCAGTGATGAAACAATTACCAGGGTTTACCGCGTCATTGTCATGTGATTAGTCTACTTTGTACCCAAACATTGGCTCAAAGCACAACATGCAGCCATGACTCACTCATTAGCGCCCTAAAACGTGACCCTATTGACCCCTCAGTGGAATTTTCCTGCCTTGTAAATGAACATTGTGCACTTTCTACAGTATGTAGATGATTTGTCAGTCAAGGAAACACACCAGCTGGGTCTTTGATTTTTAAAAAGACATTTGCTTTAGTATGTGCATCTTTCAAACAGCAACCTGGTGATCTTATAATCACCTCTATTGTTTCAAGAAAAAAAGGCCTGCCGAGGCAAAGGAGGAGCTGTTTGGACTGAAATGTGAGCTTCTTGGCAACAGAACGTGTTTCTTGAAAGCTCCATGGAGAGGTGAGCGTCATTGAAAAGATTCCTTTGCAACAAGTTCTTCTTCCACTTGATTGTGTAAAGTGGAGCTGGTTCCCATAGAATGATCATCAGTGTGTAATACAAAGCATCATTATTATTATGATGATGATGATATAAAGTGGAATAAAAGAGCAAACAGGTGAAATGAAACAAAAGAAAAAGTTGCAACGTCGACTCACACAAAGCTGCCATTGTTCAAAACATAATAATATATCAAAATCAACGTTGTTATAAAGTATTCACCTATTTTAGGCTCTAATGACTTCACATCAAAATGTGGGGGTAAATATTGCATGTTTGGTGTGTTTGTCATTAAAAACAATGTTTACCTGGAAAAAAAAGGGCATGAAATAATTTAAAAACACATAAAAAAATAATAAAAACTTATAAAAAGTTGATCTAGAGATTTAAGTGTTAAAAGTAAAAAAAAAAAAGTATGAGTTTTTTTTTAACACTTAAGAGTGGGCACGCTTGGGTTCCCCAATCATTTTAATGAGATGTTTAAACTGTCGTTGCACAGAAAATAATTAATTAAATTATTAATCTACTTGTTCATTTACTGTTAATATCTGCTTATTTTCTGTTTGAACATGTTCTATCTCCACTTCTGTTCAAATGTAATAATCACTTATTCTTCTCTTCTTTGATACTTGACATTAGTTTTGGATGATACCACACATTTAGGTATGGATGTGATACCACGTAGTTACAGGATCATACATTGGTCATATTCAAAGTCCTCATGTGTCCAGGGACATATTTACTGACTTTATAAACATAATATACATTTTTTTTTTTAAATTTAAGAAGATGTTGTGATGCCAAAACATATCGACGAAATCATAGTAGTATTGACTAGATACACTCTTGTACTTGGTATCATTACAGTGGATGTCAGGTGTAGATCCACCAATGACGTTTGTTTACATTCAGGGGTGCTAGCTTGCTGTTAGTGGTGAGCTATTGTATTACGGTACTTTTCAGAGGCGGTATAGTCCCGAATGATTCATTAGTATTGCGGTACTATACTGTGTGTGTGTATATATATGTGAATATATATATATGTATGTGTATATATGTATATATATGTATGTGTATATATGTATATATATACTTTATATACCGTATTTTCCGCACCATTAGCCGCACCTAAAAACCACAAATTTACTCAAAAGCTGACAGTGCGGCTTTTAACCCGGTGCGCTTTATATATGGATTAATATTAAGATTCATTTTCATAAAGTTTAGGTCTCGCAACTTCGGTAAACAGCCGCCATCTTTTTTCCCGGTAGAACAGGAAGCGCTTCTTCTACGCAAGCAACCGCCAAGGTAAGCACCCGCCCCCATAGAACAGGAAGCGCTTCTTCTTCTACTGTAAGCAACCACCCGCCCCCGGAAGAAGAAGAAGTGCGCGGATTTTCGTTTCATTTCCTTTGTGTGTTTACATCTGTAAAGACCAGACCACAAAATGGCTCCTACTAAGCGACACGCGTATAACGCAGAATTTAAACTTAAGGCAATAAGTCATGCCGAAGAACACGGAAATAGAGCAGCAGCAAGAGAATATAACATAAATGAATCAATGGTGCGTAGGTGGAGGAAGCAAGAAGATGACCTGCGCCAGGTAAAGAAGACAAAACAGAGTTTCCGAGGGAACAAAGCAAGATGGCAACTGTTGGAGGACAAACTCGAACAGTGGGTTGTTGAGCAGAGAGCAGCAAGCAGAAGTGTCAGCACCATCACTATTCCAATGAAGGCAACAACGCTAGCAAGCGAACTTCACCTGGATGATTTTAAAGGTGGTGCTTCTTGGTGTTTCCGGTTCATGAAAAGACGCTTATAGACTACGGTGTTGTCACGGACTACAAAGGCGGACTCGCACAATTTTTCAGGATTTATAGAGATCCCAAATACAGATCAGCAGGTACCAGAAGGTAAGAAAAGTTGTGTTTGCATAATATTGCGAAACAAAGTGCCAGATAATATGTCTTACCTTATACACACACTTTTCAATTCGGACACCGAAGACGAAGAATTCGAAGGATTTACGAATGAAGAATAACTTCAGAAAGTGAGTGTTATGCTTATTTTGTGTGTTGTGACATTAACGTTCGAGCAACATTATGTTGCTATTGCTCTGCACTATTTTGAATTTTACTATGTTTGTGATTGCACATTTGCGTACATTTTGGGACAGAGTTGTTAGAACGCTGGTTTTTAATACATTATTAAAGTTTGACTGACCTATCTGACTGTTTTTTTGACATTCCCTTTAGCGCAGCGTAGGCGCGGCTTATAGTCCGGGGCGGCTTATAGGTGGACAACGTTTTGAAATATGCCGTTCATTGAAGGTGCGGCTAATAACCCGGGGCGCCTTATAGTGCGGAAAATACGGTATATGTATGTATGAGAGAGTACAGTACCTCATATCCACTGTTGAGAGTACTACATATGAAATATTTATAATAAAGTAAGATGTGTATATATATATATATATATATATATATATATATATATATATATAGTCCCCAGATGCTTTAATTTTAGTGTGCGGACCCTCAGTGGCAAAAGTTTGGCCTACAGGTTTAGCCCCATGTCTTTAAAACCTAGCGACGCCTCTTTTTCTTACTCTAATCGAGGGTCCTTGAACGCACTACAGTTATGAGATGTTAAAGTGAAACTTCTGCTCTGCTGCCACAGGTAGATGTTTACCTGTGCTGTGCATGAAGGTGAGCTATGACCAGGTGTTAGCAATGTGGGTGGACAAAGTCATTCTTAATAACCTTATTAGTTCTCCGTCATATTTATTTGATTGGAACTTTCATATTTCAAAGAAAAGTCTATTTCAATCAAAGTAGTCGTCTATGTCAATGTTGGGGTTGAGTAGATCCTCCCCGTACCGTGTCAGGTCCATCTGGTTCAAGATGAGATTCTCAAAGGTTTCCTCTAAGTCCGTCTCCCCGATCAGCACTGCTCCCACCATCCTGCCACCTTGTAGCACCACCTGTAACCACAACACAGCATCACCTGTAACCACAACACATTGATCACCTGTAACCACAACACATGTATCACCTGTGTCAACTTCAACCATCCTGCCACCTTGTCGTCAATCGTTTCCCGTCTGCAAGTGAGTCCTCATTCTTGCCAAGACCTAACAGTATCCTCTGGCCAGTATGGACTCAGCAGAGGCCAAAGGACTGAAGGAGATCCTGCGTGCCCAGGAATCACGGCTCGCCCGACAGGAGGATTTTCAGACGGCGATGGCAGCGCACATGGGTCACCTCTACTCCCAGCTGCTAGACCTACTCGGGCAGTTTGCTCGACCGGACCCGACGTCCCAACCTCCCACGCTAACTGCCGCTCCCACGTTGCCTTCACCTCCTCCCAGAAGCGGATGGAAGCTGGCCCCTCCGGCCTCATATGCTGGAGGTCCCCGGTTTGTGCAAAACATTGTTGATAGACTGTGCTATTCATAACGAGCTGATGCCCCATGCGTTTCCCACGGACTGCTCCAAGATCGCATTCATGATTTCACACCTTACAGATAGAACCAAAGCGTGGGCTTCCGCCGATTGGGGGCGGAGCTCGTCACTCTGCCACTAATTCACAGACTTTCAAGCTGCTCTAACTAAGACTTTTGACCCGGTGTCCTCCAGCAGAGAAAATGCGCAAGAGCTAACTAAGCAGGTTAAAGCAGAAAGCTGATGGGGCGACATGGACCTCTATGACCTGTTTCTGAAGGGACTCGGAACTGCCATACAGGAGCTCCTCGTTCCCCTGGACCTACCCGACAACCAAGATTCCCTCATCGCACTCGCCATCAGGACGGACAACCAACTAGCCCAGCTGAAACGACAGCGTGGTGTGGGATCGGCTGATGCAGGAAGAACCACCCGTACTTTCGCACCTAGCTGGACGGAGCTACTTCCTCACCTCCGCACTGATCGGGAGGAGGAGCCCATGCAGCTGGGAAGAGCCCGACTGACCCCAGAGGAGCGACGCAAGCGGCTGATGGAGGGGAGAGGGCGGCCATCTTGTCGTTTCCTGTCCGGCCAAGAGGTCCCAGTGGTCGTCTTATATTCAGCTGCTCATCTTTTGTTTGGTTTTTTAACTTTTTTCCGGCTGCACCTCAGATGCCACGATCACTCATCACACGACCACAGATCTAGAGGCGCTAATAGACTCTGGGGCAGACGAGAGTCTGATTTTTATTTGTATTTAGCCTTTATTTAACCAGGTAAAATCCCATTGAGATCAAAGATCTCTTTTCCAAGGGAGACCTGGCCAAGAGGGCAGCAGCAAGGTTACATTAAAAACAGTAAACAAATACATAAAACATCTCATTTACAACATTAAAACTTGCTGACATGACACATGTGCATACAGACAAGGTAGACTGCAGTCCTTTCACAGAAGCTTTAAACTCATTCAACGTAACTAGGGTTTGAAGTTTAATATTCCATTGTAGGTTATTCCAAGCCTTCGCTGCTGAAAACCTAAATGCTTTCTTGCCCAGTTCACTTCTTACTTTGGGGACGACAAATTGCAGAACATTCATTGAACGAAGATTGTGACTTCCTTGTTTCTTTGTTAAAAGACAAGACAGATAAGATGGAGTGATACCCAGAATGGTTTTGTAGATGAAAACATACCAATGATTGAGGCGTCCAGCACATAAAGATGTCCAGTTAACCATTGAGTATAACACACAATGGTGAGTAAGTTGGTGGTACACACTATCCAGCTTGTGGAGACAAGCAGCAGTAGCATTCATGTACAACACATCTCCATAGTCAATAACAGGTCAAAAGGTTGTTTCCACCAATTTCTGTTTCACAGTAAAAGAAAAGCAAGACTTGTTTCTATAATAAAATCCCAGTAAAAGTTTCAGTTTTTTTTACAACATACTGAATGTGCTCCTTAAAACTCAAGTGGTCATCAATTCAAAATCCTCCATCCATCTTCTTCCGCTTATCCGAGGTCGGGTCGCGGGGGCAGCAGCCTAAGCAGGGAAGCCCAGACTTCCCTCTCCCCAGCCACTTCGTCCAGCTCTTCCTGTGGGATCCCGAGGCGTTCCCAGGCCAGCCGGGAGACATAGTCTTCCCAACGTGTCCTGGGTCTTCCCCGCGGCCTCCTACCGGTCGGACATGCCCTAAACACCTCCCTAGGGAGGCGTTCGGGTGGCATCCTGACCAGATGCCCGAACCACCTCATCTGGCTCCTCTCCATGTGGAGGAGCAGCGGCTTTACTTTGAGCTCCTCCCGGATGACAGAGCTTCTCACCCTATCTCTAAGGGAGAGACCCGCCACCCGGCGGAGGAAACTCATTTGGGCCGCTTGTACCCGTGATCTTGTCCTTTCGGTCATAACCCAAAGCTCATGACCATAGGTGAGGATGGGAACGTAGATCGACCGGTAAATTGAGAGCTTTGCCTTCCGGCTCAGCTCCTTCTTCACCACAACGGACCGATACAGCGTCCGCATTACTGAAGACGCCGCACCGATCCGCCTGTCGATCTCACGATTCACTCTTCCCTCACTCGTGAACAAGACTCCGAGGTACTTGAACTCCTCCACTTGGGGCAAGATCTCCTCCCCAACCCGGAGATGGCACTCCACCCTTTTCCGGGCGAGAACCATGGACTCAGATTTGGAGGTGCTGATTCTCATCCCGGTCGCTTCACACTCGGCTGCGAACCGATCCAGTGAGAGCTGAAGGTCCTGGCTAGATGAAGCCATCAGGACCACATCATCTGCAAAAAGCAGAGACCTAATCCTGCAGCCACCAAACCGGATCCCCTCAACGCCTTGACTGCGCCTAGAAATTCTGTCCATAAAAGTTATGAACAGAATCGGTGACAAAGGGCAGCCTTGACAAGACTCTGCAGCATCGCGTGGACATCGGGGGCGGTACCACTGGATTGGCAGACCGGGGTGGTGGTTCCTCTCTTTAAGAAGGGGAACCGGAGGGTGTGTTCTAACTATCGTGGGATCACACTCCTCAGCCTTCCCGGTAAGGTCTATTCAGGTGTACTGGAGAGGAGGCTACGCCGGATAGTCGAACCTCGGATTCAGGAGGAACAGTGTGGTTTTCGTCCTGGTCGTGGAACTGTGGACCAGCTCTATACTCTCGGCAGGGTCCTTGAGGGTGCATGGGAGTTTGCCCAACCAGTCTACATGTGCTTTGTGGACTTGGAGAAGGCATTCGACCGTGTCCCTCGGGAAGTCCTGTGGGGAGTGCTCAGAGAGTATGGGGTATCGGACTGTCTGATTGTGGCAGTCCGCTCCCTGTATGATCAGTGCCAGAGCTTGGTCCGCATTGCCGGTAGTAAGTCGGACACGTTTCTAGTGAGGGTTGGACTCCGCCAAGGCTGCCCTTTGTCACCCATTCTGTTCAATTCAAAATCCTAAATATTTAAAAGCAGATACTAACATAATTTGTTGCTGATGGACTGGGGTTTAGCCGGGAGACTAGGACTCAAATCAGAACCGCTAGAGCCAGATCTCTGAATGGTAAGGAGCTTTTCACCATCACACACATCAGTGAACCTGTCCAAATGAACATTGACTGCCATTAGGAAAAGATTGTTCCATTCTTGATTACTTCACCCTCTCATTCTCTGATCTTGGGGCATCCATGGCTGTACCAACATAACCCTCGTGTTGACTGGAAAACAGGGGAGATCAGCAAATGGGGAAGGGAATGCACCAAGAACTGTGTTTTTTCTACTTTCCAGGGAAAACGTGTCAAGGAAATTAATATTTTTTCTTCCAATCCTGCCACAGACTCAGAATTTCCGGACCTGAATTCCGTTCCCTCCGGTTATCACCACCTGCGACAAGTCATCAGCCAAACAAAGGCCCGGTCACTTCCGCCCCACCGATCCTACAACTGTGCCATCGAACTGTTTTCCGGTGCCACTATTCTTAAAGGGCGTCTGTACTCTGTCTCTGGTCCAGAAAGGGCTGCCACATCTCGGCATCACTGGAAGCTGGCTTGATTCGCCCGTCATCATCACCAGCAGGAGCAGAGTTCTTCTTTGTGAAGAAGAACGACGGGTCGTTAAGACCCTGCATTGATTACAGCCCACTGAATGACATTACCATCAAGAACCGTTACCCTCTTCCCCTCATGTCTTCTGTCTTCGACCAACTCCAACAGGCCAAAATATTCACCAAACTGGATCTACGCAACGCTTACCATTTGGTCCGAATAAGAGAGGGAGACGAGTGGAAGACCGGATTCAACACACCCAGTGGTCACTATGAATACAGGGTCATGCCCTTTGGACTCACCAATGCCCCCACCATGTTCCAAGCCATGATCAATGAAGTTCTAAGAGACTTCCTGGACCATTTCGTGTCCGTCTACCTTGACGATATATTGATTTATTCACCTGACAGTGACACTTACCTTCACTTCACTTCACTTAGTCCTCTTGCACTTCAGGGTGCGTAGAGCCGACCATAGCAACCAGGTCTCTCCATCTGGGTCTATTGTGGGCTTTGTGTTGAGCTTGTGCCATAGTCACATTGCAGGCCTTAAGGTCCTGGGATAATACATCCAGCCAGCGAGTCCTGGGGGCGCCTCTAGGGCGTCTCCAGCCAGCTCGCTGCGGGTTGAAGTCCAGGATTTTGCGCGTGGGGTGTTCCCCCGGCAGGCGGATGACATGGCCGTACCAGCGCACTCGCCGCATTGCTGCGAGGCGAGAGGCTGGGAGCTGTTGGGTTAGCTCTCTTAGGGTCTTGTTGGTGACATGCTGGCTCCACGTGATGCCTTCTATCCTCCTGAGGGCTCTGGAATCAAAGCCATCTAGCCTGGCCGCCAGGATGTTATTCAGCGGCCATGTTTCCGAGCCGTACAGAAGGACAGAGATGACAGAGGAATTGTAGACCCTCAACTTGGTGTCCCGAGATATGTGCCGGTGTCGCCACAACGGTCTCCACAGGGACTGCATGTCCCTCTGGAACATCCTGAAGTCCCTCGGAGTCCCAACTAAAATCACCACACTCTTTCAGCAGTTGTATCAGGGTGCAGAAAGCTGTGTGCGTGTGAACTGTAAAGACTCTGAGTGGTTCCCCATCAACAGCGGGGTCAGGCAAGGCTGTGTTGCCGCACCAGAACTATTTAACTGTGTCATCGACCACCTGATGTCCAGAGTCTGTGTGCGAGTCCCCGGGGTGTCACTTGGAAACTACACCCTAAAGGACCTCGAATACGCCGATGACACCACCCTGTTCAGTGAGACCGCTGACCAGCTCAGGGAGGCCCTCGGTGTGTTTGATGAGGAGACCAAACAGCTCGGCCTGAAAATCAGCTGGTCCAAAACCGAACTCATGCATATCGGCGATGGACCAGACCCACCACCCTTCTTATTTGAGGATACCCCTGTCCACTTTGTCCCTACCGTCAGATACCTCGGCTCGACAGTCACCAACACCGGCGACCTCAAACGAGAGGTGGACCGCCGTCGCGCCCTTGCAGCCTCCGTCATGACACTTACCAGGTCCACGTAAATCAGGTTTTAAAGAGACTCTTGGACAATGACTTGTATGTTAGAGCTGAAAAGAGTGTTTTTCATGGCGACACTGTCTCCTTCCTGGGCTTCATTGTAGCTCCTGGAAGAGTGCAGATGGTTCCGGCTAAAGTTAGCGCTGTGGCCGATCGGCCTACACCTGACAACCGCAAAAAGGTTCAGCAATTCTTGGGCTTTGCTAACTTTTACAGGCGGTTTGTCAGAAACTTCAGCGCAATAGCTGCTGCTCTCCACAGTCTTACCTCCACCCAGGTGCGGTTCCACTGGTCTCCAGAGGCAGAGAGGGCCTTCCACCTCAACTCCCATCCTCCCCATTCCGGACCCACTGCGCCAGTTCGTCGTGGAGGTGAACGCTTGTAATGGAGGAGTTGGAGCGGTCCTGTCTCAACGTTCTCAACAGGATGGGAAGATGCATCCCTGTGCCTTTCTGTCCAAAGCTGAAAGAAACTATGGGGAGTTGCTGGCGGTGAAGCTCGCCTTGGAGGAATGAAGGCATTGGCTCGAGGGGACCGAACACCCATTCATCGTCTGGACGGATCACAAGAATCTGGAATATATCAAGAAGGCTAAGAGATTCAACTCTCGCCAGGCCGGGTGGGCGCTTTTCTTTAACAGCGTTTCCTTTTCACTCTCCTACAAGCCGGGGTCCCGCAACGTCAAGCCAGACGCCCTGTCACGACTATTCCACCCCGAGCTTGAGGCCAAGAAACCTGAGACCATCCTTCCACTGAACTGTGTGCTAGGAGCGGTAACTTGGCCAACAGAAACCGAGGTAAAGCAAGCTAACGGTGTGGCCCCGCCACCTAGGGGATGTCCTGATAATTGATTGTTTGTCCCCACGGAGCTGTGTCCCCGGGTGATTCATTGGGCCCACACCTCGCTGCTTTCATGTCATCCGGGAGTTAAAAGAACCATGTTTGTGATCTCCCGGCGGTTCTGGTGGCCAGACATGGTGACGGAGGTCTGGGAGTACGTAGAGGCGTGTTCGGTCTGTGCCAGGAACAAGACCTCTTCCAGGTCTCACCTGGGACTTCTCCAGCCGCTCCCCATCCCCTCCAGACCGTGGTCAGACATGGGGCGGGCAGGTTATGAATAATAACATGAAATAATAAATAACTATAAAACGTTAACATAAAAACTATAACAGTTAGACAAAAATGTTTTGCAGATCAAATGTACAAACAATTGGGACGAAGGAGATATTCGGGGGGCTGATTATGAATAATAACACCTTAATTACCCGTTAATAGAAATGTCCGATAATGGCTTTTTTGCAAATATACAATAATCATATATTGTCCGGCTCTTAATTACCGATTCCGATATCAACCAATGCCGATATATAGAGTGGCGGAATGAACACATTATTATGCCTAATTTTGTTGTGATGCCCCGCTGGATGCATTAAACTATGTCACTTTACTATGAATTGATTAACGTGGACCCCGACTTAAACAAGTGTGAAAAACTTATGGGGGTGTTACCATTTAGTGGTCAATTGTACGGAATATGTACTGTACTGTGCAATCTACTAACACAAGTTTCAATCAATCAATCAAAAACAAGGTTTTCCAAAATAAGAGAACAACTTCTACTCCAGTTATGGAAAAAAGTGCCGACATGGCACTGCCATATTTATTATTATTGAAGTCACAAAGTGCATTATTTTTTTTAACATGCCTCAAAACAGCAGCTTGGAATTTGAGACATACTCTCCCTGAGATAATCCTGATACCCACTACAACTATGGGAAATACTATACTTTGACTTTCACAAAGTGCATTATTTGTATTTTTTTTTTTAAACACGCCTCAAAACAACAGCTACAAAAACAATGAAGGCACACATCTTCAGTCCAGAGTATACGGTACTAGAGCATACTTGCCAACCTTGAGACCTCCCAATTCGGGGGTTGGGGAGGGCGGGGTTCGGTGGTAGCGGGGGGTGTATATTGTAGCGTCCCGGAAGAGTTAAGGGTTCTGGGTATTTGTTCTGTTGTGTTTATGTTGTGTTACAGTGCAGATGTTCTCCCGAAATGTCTTTGTCATTCTTGTTTGGTGTGGGTTCAGTGTGGCGCATATTTGTAACAGTGTTAAAGTTGTTTATACGGCCACCCTCAGTGTGACCTGTATGGCTGATGATCAAGTATGCCTTGCATTCACTTATGTGTGTGTAAAAGCCACATATATTATGTGAGTGGGCCGGCACGCTGTTTGTATGGAGGAAAAGCGGACGTGACGACAGGTTGTAGAGGACGCTAAAGGCACGCCCTCCAATAATGTTGTCCGGGTGGAAATCGGGAGAATGGTTGCCCCGGGAGATTTTCGGGAGGGGCACTGAAATTCGGGAGTCTCCCGGGAAAATCAGGAGGTTGAAACTGATACCGATCATTTCCGATATTAGCATTTTAAAGCATTTATTGGCCGATATTATCGGACATCTCTACCCGTTAACAACGTAAAAAACTATAAAACGTCAATAACATAAAAACTATATTTAGACAAAAATATTTTGCAGCACAAACTTCGCACAAATGATTGGGATAAGTTTGGGGAAATGTTGACTTGGCTGGTTATGAATAATAACATGTTAGTTACACATATAAACTATAAAATGTTAACATAACATTTGGACATGTTTGGGTGGCTGGTTATGAATAATAATAGGTTAAATAATGAATAACATCAAAAGTATAATAGCTTAGGAAGTGGGTCATCATCACCTTGACGTACTCCTGGCCTTTGGTGCATCGCAGTAGCAGCTGATGGTCGGAGGCCAGCCCCTGTGCGTTAAACTTGCCCAGCAGGACCACCTGGTGAAGACCACTCTGTCACCACACCTTCAACCTGATGAGTGACATCATGCTGCCTACCTTGTAGTTGAAGAAGGTGGTGATGTGAGCGAAGAGCTCAAAGCAGAAGTCCAGCTCTATAGTCTGGGACAAGACTCCTGCCGCCATGCAGCGAGCGGCGTAGTAGCCCATCTGGCGAGCCTGCGTCCACAAGCGCATCTGCAGCAAGATGGACTAACTATGTCACAAGATAGACTAACTATGTCACAGCACCACACTTGTTGACTAACTATGTCACAAGTCAGCACCACACTTGTTGACTAACTATGTCACAGCACCACACTTGTTGACTAACTATGTCACAGCACCACACTTGTTGACTAACTATGTCACAGCACCACACTTGTTGACTAACTATGTCACAGCACCACACTTGTTGACTAACTATGTCACAGCACCACACTTGTTGACTAACTATGTCACAGCACCACACTTGTTGACTAACTATGTCACAGCACCACACTTGTTGACTAACTATGTCACAGCACCACACTTGTTGACTAACTATGTCACAGCACCACACTTGTTGACTAACTATGTCACAGCACCACACTTGTTGACTAACTATGTCACAGCACCACACTTGTTGACTAACTATGTCACAGCACCACACTTGTTGACTAACTATGTCACAGCACCACACTTGTTGACTAACTATGTCACAGCACCACACTTGTTGACTAACTATGTCACAGCACCACACTTGTTGACTAACTATGTCACAGCACCACACTTGTTGACTAACTATGTCACAGCACCAGACTTGTTGACTGACTATGTCACAGCACCACACTTGTTGACTAACTATGTCACAGCACCACACTTGTTGACTAACTATGTCACAGCACCACACTTGTTGACTAACTATGTCACAGCACCACACTTGTTGACTAACTATGTCACAGCACCACACTTGTTGACTAACTATGTCACAGCACCACACTTGTTGACTAACTATGTCACAGCACCACACTTGTTGACTAACTATGTCACAGCACCACACTTGTTGACTAACTATGTCACAGCACCACACTTGTTGACTAACTATGTCACAGCACCACACTTGTTGACTAACTGTCACAGCACCACACTTGTTGACTAACTATGTCACAAGTCAGCACCACACTTGTTGACTAACTATGTCACAAGTCAGCACCACACTTGTTGACTAACTATGTCACAGCACCACACTTGTTGACTAACTATGTCACAGCACCATACTTGTTGACTAACTATGTCACAGCACCACACTTGTTGACTAACTATGTCACAGCACCAGACTTGTTGACTAACTATGTCACAGCACCACACTTGTTGACTAACTATGTCACAAGTCAGCACCACACTTGTTGACTAACTATGTCACAAGTCAGCACCACACTTGTTGACTATGTCACAGCACCACACTTGTTGACTAACTATGTCACAGCACCACACTTGTTGACTAACTATGTCACAAGTCAGCACCACACTTGTTGACTAACTATGTCACAAGTCAGCACCACACTTGTTGACTATGTCACAGCACCACACTTGTTGACTAACTATGTCACAGCACCACACTTGTTGACTAACTACCGTATGTCACAGCACCACACTTGTTGACTAACTATGTCACAGCACCACACTTGTTGACTAACTATGTCACAGCACCACACTTGTTGACTAACTATGTCACAGCACCACACTTGTTGACTAACTATGTCACAGCACCACACTTGTTGACTAACTATGTCACAGCACCACACTTGTTGACTAACTATGTCACAAGTCAGCACCACACTTGTTGACTAACTATGTCACAGCACCACACCTGTTGACTAACTATGTCACAAGTCAGCAGCAGACTTGATGCCTGTCAAGACGGACTAAGTATGTCACCAGACTAGATACCTGTTGCCAGTAAGGGCTGTGCTCCCAGCATGCACTGCACACATCTCCGGCAGCGTAGACGTCAGGCTGTGATGTCATCATGTGGTCGTCCACTCTCAGACCGCCATCGTCCGCTAAAGCAAACTGCAAATACAGCAATGGAGGATATGTGGTAAAAGAGTGAAATGGTTGAATCAGTTGTTGTCCTTCAGTGACACCTAGCAGAGAAAATGGTGGTACAATTGTCCCTCCTCTATATGGTAAACCTTGTTGTCTTGTAAAAAAGTCCCACATGACTTAAGTGAATGATTTTGACAGCCCTAAAGACAAAACTTTGTGTTATGGGTGACAAAAAACAACACTACTAATGTAAGAACAAAAGAGCAAAAACACGTCATGTAATATGAAAAAGCAGAAATGTTGATACTAATAACTAATAATACAATTTGTCACGTACAACACAACGCTGAGACTCATTTTTCAATCTTTTTTTAAAGAAATAAACTATCAAAATGGCCCTCGCAGACGTTTGTAGTTAATAATATCTAATGTTCTTATTATGTCTTTTTCCTTACATTTTTATTGTTCCTTTTTTCCAACAACACAATGGGTCTTTTTTCCTGATTCCTGTGAGAATCCTGCGTGTGGCTGAAGCACTAAGGAGCAGGAGTAGAGGCGGGAATCTTTGGCCACCTCATGATTCAATTCAAAATGGACTATTGTGTATATTGATGCAGTTTTACATTTCTTTTCCTTTCACTAAATAAGAGTTTACCATTTGCAACTTTTAAAAATGATGCATTTGTGATCATTTCCATTCATGGTAATGTGTTAAAAACATAAATGCTATAAAATGAAGCGTCTGGTCGGATCTCTGGATGAGGCAGCTCGCTGCAGTCGGCCACATTTTAAAACTGTCTGCATGACTTTATTTACAGTAAATACATCTATTATTGACGTTTACTAATCACATTTATAATGGTCTATGTTACACATGTATAATGGTCTATGTTACACATGGATTATTTCCGCCACATTTAATGGGGACTATCCAGGACTAGATGCAGTGTGCTCATACAACCAGCAGGTGGCATCTTTGAATGCATCATCTCACATGCAACACACACATCTGTCACTTAGGTGACTTGTTATTGAAGTAAATAGTTAGGTGAGTTGTTATTGAAGTAAATAGTTAGGTGAGTTGTTATTGAAGTCAATACTTAGGTGACTTGTTATTGAAGTAAATAGTTAGGTGAGTTGTTATTGAAGTAAATAGTTAGGTGAGTTGTTATTGAAGTAAATAGTTAGGTGAGTTGTTATTGAAGTCAATACTTAGGTGACTTGTTATTGAAGTAAATAGTTAGGTGACTTGTTATTGAAGTAAATACTTAGGTGACTTGTTATTGAAGTAAATAGTTAGGTGAGTTGTTATTGAAGTAAATACTTAGGTGACTTGTTATTGAAGTAAATAGTTAGGTGACTTGTTATTGAAGTAAATACTTAAGTGACTTGTTATTGAAGTAAATAGTTAGGTGACTTGTTATTGAAGTAAATACTTAGGTGACTTGTTATTGAAGTAAATAGTTAGGTGACTTGTTATTGAAGTAAATACTTAAGTGACTTGTTATTGAAGTAAATAGTTAGGTGACTTGTTATTGAAGTAAATACTTAGGTGACTTGTTATTGAAGTAAATACTTAGGTGACTTGTTATTGAAGTAAATAGTTAGGTGACTTGTTATGGAAGTAAATAGTCGAACACAGATGTTATTGAAGTAAATAGTTGGTTATTTAGGTGACTTGTTATGGAAGTAAATAGTTGGTTATTTAGGTGACTTGTTATGGAAGTAAATAGTCAAACACAGATATTATTGAAGTAAATAGTTGGTTATTTAGGTGACTTGTTATGGAAGTAAATAGTCAAACACAGATGTTATTGAAGTAAATAGTTGGTTATTTAGGTGACTTGTTATGGAAGTAAATAGTCAAACACAGATGTTATTGAAGTAAATAGTTTGGTGAGTTGTTATTGAAGTGAATAGTTAGGTGAGTTGTTATTGAATTAAATAGTTAGGTGAGTTGTTATTGACGTAAATAGTCAAACACAGATGTTATTGAAGTAAATAGTTAGGTGAGTTGTTATTGAAGTAAATAGTTAGGTGAGTTGTTATTGAAGTAAATAGTTAGGTGAGTTGTTATTGAAGTAAATAGAGATGTTGTTATTGTAGTTGATGGTTGTCCTTACATTGTTGCCAGGTAAGAAGGGCCGGGTGTTGGGTGTGACTCCGGTGGCACTGACCACAAAGTCACAGCCGTAAGTCTTGCCGTTGGTCAGCTGGACATAGACCGGCCATGTTCCTCCTAGGCCCGGATGGGAAATGGTGGTTGAGGACTGGATTGTGAATGTCGACCTAGTTCTCACCGGTATCAGCTGTGTTTGTTTGCCGTGCAGCTGTGGAGTTGAGCATCTCCTGGGAGGTGAAGATCTTGTCCACCTCACACTGATATTCCACTGAGAGTGTGTGGGATGCCTGACAGAGCAGCAGTAACATAAACATGCTTTTATAGTCCACATCAACCCGCGGCTCTTTCATCACTCTGATGCGGCTCACTTGCATACTTGCTGACACTCACCATTTTTCCAGGAGACTTCCGAATTTCAGTGCCTCTCCCGAAAATCTCCCGGCGCAACAATATTGGGGGCGTGCTGTGATGGCAGTGCCTTTAGCGTCCCATTTTACACTATCTGCGGGGGGGGGGGGGGGGGGGGGGGTTGATGTGTGGGCGGGGTTTGGTGGTCGCGGGGGGCGGGGGGTGTATAATGTAGTAGAGTTAGTGCTGCATGGGATTCTGGGTATTTGTTCTGTTGTGTTTATGTTGACTCACGATGCGGATGTTCTCCAGAAATGTGTTTGTCATTCTTGTTTGGTGTGGGTTCACAGTGTGGCGCATATTAGTAAGAGTGTTAAAGTTGTTTATATCGCCACCCTCAGTGTGACCTGTATGGCTGTTGAACAAGTATGCCTTGTAGTCACTCATGTGTGTCTGCAGAAGCCGCATACAACATGCAACCGGGCTGGCACACTGTTAGTACAGGCTGTAGAGGGCGCTAAAGGCAGTGCCTTCACGGCACGCCCTTATTATTGTTGTTTGGGTACAAATCAGCAGACATCCCATAGAATAGTTGCCCTGAATTTCGGGAGTCTCCCGGAAAAATCGGGAGAGTTGGCAAGTATGACGCTGTCAAGCGCCATTCATATAAAACTTACGTCTTGTGGGCCGCGTGTCTGCTTTATACATAGCACAAATAAATAAATAAATCTACTTTATATTCAGTGTTATTTCATTTTAAATTTCAAAAGAGTTTTGTGGCTCCCATTGTTGTCTTGAATGTGTGAAAGGGGTCAAAATGTCTCTTTGAGTGGTAAAGGTTGCCGACCCCTGGTCTAGATCAAGTCCTCACCTGCTCTGCTCCTTTCAGAACCATCCCTTCATGCCAGTCTGGACCGAGCGCACTGCCAGCCTCTGTTGGACCAGAGCCACGTCCTCGCCTATTTCCATCTGGAAAGGACACCACATACTTTAGAAGCCTAGTTTGGGCCACAAATGCTCCTTTTTTTTTTTTAAAGATGTGAAGACCTGCTGTGAAGGTCTGGGCCGCTGCATCCTGTGTGGTGTAGCGAAGCCTCTTGCAGGGAGCGGCTCTCTCCGGCTTGTCGGCCCCCAGCGACGGGACCAGGAACTGTGCGGCTCCCGCATCGAAGAAGGTGTTTCCGATGGCGTTGTCCTTCACTGCCCATACCACCTCACAGCCTTCCACCTCATACCTGCGGGGAGAACCACTTCACACTCTGGATCTCCAGCTACAGTAGGCACCAGGGAGTCCCCATACCAGTATTTTGCTACCGCTACCAAAATGTATTTCAATAAATGTATACTTTTCTAAATGGGGGGGAGCACAAAAATGTCATTATTGTCTTTATTGTAAGAACAAATGTTAGTGTAGATGAAAGATATGTTTATTATTCTCATTTAGTCCTTCAATAAAATAGACAACTTGTCTTTTAGTAGTAAGTAAACAAACAAAGACTCCTAATTAGTCGTATGCAGTAACATATTGTGTCATTTATACACCTATTATTTTGTACACATTATGAGGGACAAACTGTAAAAAATGTATTATTAATCTACTTGTTCATTTACTGTTAATATCTGCTTATTTTCTGTTTGAACATGTTCTATCTACACTTCTGTTCAAATGTAATAATCACTTATTCTTCTCTTCTTTGATACTTGACATTAGTTTTGGATGATACCACACATTTAGGTATGGATGTGATACCAAGTAGTTACAGGATCATACATTGGTCATATTCAAAGTCCTCATGTGTCCAGGGACATATTTACTGACTTTATAAACAATAACAAAAGATTTTGTGATAGTTAAAAAATATTGATTTAATTATTGTCGTGTTGACTATTTACGACTCTTGTACTTGGTATCATTGCAGTCGATAATGTGTCTGTATAGATCCACCTAGTTGTTTAACATTCAGGAGCACTAACTTGCTGTTATCGGTGAGCTATAGTATCCTCCTACGGTGTGTAATGAAGCATGTTTAGCTATTCCTCGTCCTCCAGTGATAATGCTACTTGTAAGAAACATACTTTATTTGTCGCCGTAGTTTATATGAGTTTATGAACATAATATGGTTTTATTTTTTAAATAAATAAGATTTTGTGATGATGAAAAATATCGACATAATCATAGTAGTATCGACTAGCTACGCTATTGTACTTGGTATCATTACAGTGGATGTCAGGTGTAAATCCAGCGGGGGCGCTAGCTTGCTGTTAGCGGTGAGCTATTGTATCCTCCTACGGTGTGTAGTGAAGCATGTTTAGCTTATTCCTCGTCCTCCAGTGATAATGATACCTGTAAGAAACTCCCTTTATTTCAGGATTAGTGATTTAGAAGTAGCTAAAACACTAAGGATGGATGCTAGCCGCTAGCTAGCTAGCCATGTCTTAAAGCAGCTCTTCCTGAGGGTGTTTCAGTGTTATAACCTCACCTTTATCTTAACTTTTTACACCAAAATGCGTCCATTCTCCCTTTTCTGTCTACACACTGTGTCTGCTTGTAAGTACTCTGTGTGTGTGCGCTGCCCAACATGCTCCTCTGCTCCTAAACCAGCAATGTCATGACGTGACGACACGTCGTCATGCCCATAAAAAAAATATATATATATTTATATATATGTATGTGTGGGAATATATATATATATTTATATATATATATATATATATATACTGTATATATATAGGGAACCTGTACTTTTCAAACAGTATAGTACTGTGTTTGATTGATTAGTAGTTGATTAGCACTTTGGATATCCCTGCTGTACATTATTCACTTAACCAGAGTCTCCTTTTGGCTTCAGTAGGTCCTAAAACTACATCCTCTGCAAACAATATTTCTATATTACATGACAAGGCTTGTTATTCTACCAATTGTGTAACTCTGACAAAACAAATAGACAAAAACAATTTCAACTACAGAGGATGATGATTTTTTTGGAGAGTAAAACATTTGCATTAATATCTGTACATGTCCAAATGTAGTTTTTACTAACTCCACAAGATGGCACTAGCTGCATTTCAAATAAATGTTGATACTCACGCTAACTCCAAGGCAATCTTCTAAATGTTGCTACTCACGCTAACTCCAAGGCAATCTTCTAAATGTTGCTACTCACGCTAACTCCAAGGCAATCTTCTAAATGTTGCTACTCACGCTAACTCCAAGGCAATCTTCTAAATGTTGCTACTCACGCTAACTCCAAGGCAATCTTCTAAATGTTGCTACTCACGCTAACTCCAAGGCAATCTTCTAAATGTTGCTACTCACGCTAACTCCAAGGCAATCTTCTAAATGTTGCTACTCACGCTAACTCCAAGGCAATCTTCTAAATGTTGCTACTCACGCTAACTCCAAGGCAATCTTCTAAATGTTGCTACTCACGCTAACTCCAAGGCAATCTTCTAAATGTTGCTACTCACGCTAACTCCAAGGCAATCTTCTAAATGTTGCTACTCACGCTAACTCCAAGGCAATCTTCTAAAAGTTGCTACTCACGCTAACTCCAAGGCAATCTTCTAAATGTTGCTACTCACGCTAACTCCAAGGCAATCTTCTAAATGTTGCTACTCCCGCTAACTCCAAGGCAATCTTCTAAAAGTTGCTACTCACGCTAACTCCAAGGCAATCTTCTAAATGTTGCTACTCACGCTAACTCCAAGGCAATCTTCTAAATGTTGCTACTCACGCTAACTCCAAGGCAATCTTCTAAATGTTGCTATTCACGCTAACTCCAAGGCAATCTTCTAAATGTTGCTACTCACGCTAACTCCAAGGCAATCTTCTAAAAGTTGCTACTCACGCTAACTCCAAGGCAATCTTCTAAAAGTTGCTACTCACGCTAACTCCAAGGCAATCTTCTAAATGTTGCTACTCACGCTAACTCCAAGGCAATTTTCTAAATGTTGCTACTCACGCTAACTCCAAGGCAATCTTCTAAATGTTGCTACTCACGCTAACTCCAAGGCAATCTTCTAAATGTTGCTACTCACGCTAACTCCAAGGCAATCTTCTAAAAGTTGCTACTCACGCTAACTCCAAGGCAATCTTCTAAATGTTGCTACTCACGCTAACTCCAAGGCAATCTTCTAAAAGTTGCTACTCACGCTAACTCCAAGGCAATCTTCTAAATGTTGCTACTCACGCTAACTCCAAGGCAATTTTCTAAATGTTGCTACTCACGCTAACTCCAAGGCAATCTTCTAAATGTTGCTACTCACGCTAACTCCAAGGCAATCTTCTAAATGTTGCTACTCACGCTAACTCCAAGGCAATCTTCTAAATGTTGCTACTCACGCTAACTCCAAGGCAATCTTCTAAATGTTGCTACTCACGCTAACTCCAAGGCAATCTTCTAAATGTTGCTACTCACGCTAACTCCAAGGCAATCTTCTAAAAGTTGCTACTCACGCTAACTCCAAGGCAATCTTCTAAATGTTGCTACTCACGCTAACTCCAAGGCGATCTTCTAAATGTTGCTACTCACGCTAACTCCAAGGCAATCTTCTAAATGTTGCTACTCGCGCTATCTCCAAGGCAATCTTCTAACAAGCACAATGCTCCTTGGAATGTTGCTACTCACGCTAACTCCAAGGCAATCTTCTAAATGTTGCTACTCACGCTAACTCCAAGGCAATCTTCTAAATGTTGCTACTCCCGCTAACTCCAAGGCAATCTTCTAAAAGTTGCTACTCACGCTAACTCCAAGGCAATCTTCTAAATGTTGCTACTCATGCTAACTCCAAGGCAATCTTCTAAATGTTGCTACTCACGCTAACTCCAAGGCAATCTTCTAAATGTTGCTACTCACGCTAACTCCAAGGCAATCTTCTAAATGTTGCTACTCACGCTAACTCCAAGGCAATCTTCTAAATGTTGCTACTCATGCTAACTCCAAGGCAATCTTCTAAATGTTGCTACTCACGCTAACTCCAAGGCAATCTTCTAAATGTTGCTACTCACGCTAACTCCAAGGCAATCTTCTAAAAGTTGCTACTCACGCTAACTCCAAGGCAATCTTCTAAATGTTGCTACTCACGCTAACTCCAAGGCAATCTTCTAAATGTTGCTACTCCCGCTAACTCCAAGGCAATCTTCTAAAAGTTGCTACTCACGCTAACTCCAAGGCAATCTTCTAAAAGTTGCTACTCACGCTAACTCCAAGGCAATCTTCTAAATGTTGCTACTCACGCTAACTCCAAGGCAATTTTCTAAATGTTGCTACTCACGCTAACTCCAAGGCAATCTTCTAAATGTTGCTACTCACGCTAACTCCAAGGCAATCTTCTAAATGTTGCTACTCACGCTAACTCCAAGGCAATCTTCTAAAAGTTGCTACTCACGCTAACTCCAAGGCAATCTTCTAAATGTTGCTACTCACGCTAACTCCAAGGCAATCCCTCCATTTCCGACAAGCACAATTCTCCTGGCTTTAGAAAGCTGCTTCTGGAAGTCCTGGAACACACATTGGTGCAATACTGTGAGTCTTTTGCACTTTTCTGACATGCACGTGTCTAATGACACCTAACTTAAAAGAGAGATCTTCTCAGCTTTATTGCAGAAAGAGAGGAAATGAAAGATGTCTCAACAGGATGTAGTATTATTTGGTATCCCTGCCTGGACACTGTCTGTGTCACGTATGCCCAGCACATGCTGCTTGTCCTCAGCCAGGAGTTTAGGTCTGGCCCCGCTGCAGATGCACAGCTTCTCGTAAGCAAAAACCTCTCCGTCGGCTGTTTCCACCAGCTGGGAAGAAATGAATACAAGTTAGAGTAAAGTCCTACAATGTAGTGTAACTCCCATCCAGCAGGCGGCGATATATTTGAGAGACAATCAGCACTACCAGACCCATAACTCGCTGTGCAATTGTGTTTAAGGACACCTACCAAATTGGGTGCTTTTTCAAGGTAAACGTAAAATCCCACGATACATTATTTCCATACATTTGTTGCATGTGATGTCACTTCCTGTTGCAGACACCCATAGCGGACTCAAGGGAAAGTTACAATTGTGCATGCCAACAAATAAGGCCGGCGTGCCTGGCTCACAAACAAGGCTCCGCTTTTCAGAATGCAATAGCTCAATGCTAATTTACATTGGAGATGCCATTTACATGCTACCGGTTAGCATTAGCCATTTCGACGCCTCCAAATGTGGCAATCAAAGGTACAACTAAGATGCAATCAAACTGCTGGCGTGCAACAAGTACAATTCTTAACAAAAGACTCAACAACGGACATTCAACCTAATGGCAAAGACTACTTCCCCGACTACTGCAACTGAAATGAGTGTTTACATATCTTAGTACGTCCACTCAAAAAAGAGAAGCGTATCCTGAGTTAATCTGGATACACATGCCATAGTCTACTGCCATCTAATGCCCTGCATGACTACTTGGTGTGTGCCATAGTCTACTGCCATCTAATGCCCTGCATGGCTACTTGGTGTGTGCCATAGTCTACTGCCATCTAATGCCCTGCATGACTACTTGGTGTGTGCCATAGTCTACTGCCATCTAATGCCCTGCATGACTACTTGGTGTGTGCCATAGTCTACTGCCATCTAATGCCCTGCATGACTACTTGGTGTGTGCCATAGTCTACTGCCATCTAATGCCCTGCATGACTACTTGGTGTGTGCCATAGTCTACTGCCATCTAATGCCCTGCATGACTACTTGGTGTGTGCCATAGTCTACTGCCATCTAATGCCCTGCATGACTACTTGGTGTGTGCCATAGTCTACTGCCATCTAATGCCCTGCATGACTACTTGGTGGTGTTTTGGTGGATTGCAGCCATAAAACATGCTAGAAGCAGGCAGAAAAGCGACCCTCCAACAACACCGGATTCCAATATAACGCTGACTACTCTAAAGTACTGCAGTATTCATTCATTTAAAAAGGTACTATATACCGGTACTATGAAAAATACCTGTACTTTTTTTTTCTTCATGAGCTTGATGGCACGCCGTGGTGACATTGCTGCTAATATGAGCCGAGTCAACACCCACGCAGAGCACTTACAAGCAGAAACAGTGTGGTGACATATGAAGGATGGACATATCTCAGCTTCAAAACTAATGATGCAATAATAATACACTGCAAAGGGGCTAACATCCTTCCACAGTGTTTTAGCTACTTCTAAATCACTAATCCTGGCCTCCATGCCGACAAATAAAGTACGTTTCTTACAAGTAACATTATCACTGGAGGACGAGGAATAGCTAACTAAACATGCACACAACACTACAACAACT
Source organism: Nerophis lumbriciformis (assembly GCF_033978685.3). Lineage (NCBI taxonomy): Eukaryota > Metazoa > Chordata > Actinopteri > Syngnathiformes > Syngnathidae > Nerophis > Nerophis lumbriciformis. The sequence continues at coordinate 385,582 of NC_084552.2, read as the reverse complement.
AACAAATAGGTGGATCTATACAGATACATTATCGACTGTAATGATACCAAGTACAAGAGTCGTAAATAGTCAACACTACAATAATTAAATCGATATTTTTTACTATCATTATAAAGTCAGGACTTTGAATATGACCAATGTATGATCCTGTAACTACTTGGTATCAGATCCATACCTAAATGTGTGGTATCATCCAAAACTAATGTCAAGTATGAAAGAAGAGAAGAATAAGTGATTATTACATTTGAACAGAAGTGTAGATAGAACATGTTAAAACAGAAAATAAGCAGATATTAACAGTAAATGAACAAGTAGATTAATAATCCATTTTCTACCGCTTGTCCCTCATCATTTTGACAAAATATTATCAGAAATGACACGGTATGTTAGCCAAATTAGCTTTTGTATTCTGTTTGCTTACTTACTATTAAAAGAGAAGTTGTCCAGCATGTTCACTAGGTTTTTTAACTCAGCGTTCTAAAATTGTTCTTTGTTCTTTCTTTGGAGTATCATGAGTGTCCCAATATTTTCTGTTAAAATAAAGCCAATAATGTCATTTTTGTGGTCCCCTTTATTTTGAGAAGTATTGAAAAATACATTGTGGTAGCGCTACCAAACACTATAATATTAGCTATGCTCCATCTCTGATTGTTAACAATACTTGTGAGTCATTCACAGCACAAAGCAGTTGTGAAATGACATTGTTGCAAGTTAGTGTACTTCTAGGGGGATTGAGGGCAATATCTGATCCACTTCACTGAATTCTGGAATCTAAGGCTTACACTAAGCTGCATAACCCCTTAAAGGAATCATTATTTAGCCTAAGCATCGTTTCAGCCACACTAAACCAGCGTTTAAGGTTCCCTTACTTGGATCATTTTTTACACGGCTTGTATTTCTTCAATCTCGCTTTGTATGGACACATTGATCCTTTATAAACTGAGTTCGGAGAGGAAGTGACACCAGAAAGACCGCCCCTCACACAGGAAGTGAGGTCAGAAAGAAGGCGCCACAGCCACCTTCATAATAAAGTGGTTTCCACTCAGAGGTAACCACTAGAAATATGGAGGCGAGTCATCCAGACATGGCCGTGTTTCTCCTTCTTCTACATGTACAGACACTTGTGGAAATCACACATGAATACCTAAAGAGAAAGCCATTGCAGCTATTTGGGATTAGGGATGTCCCGATCCAGGTTTTTGCACTTCCGATCCGATACCGATACCGACCGATACCGATACTGACCGATACTGGCCTATCCGAGCATGTATTAAAGTTTAAAGTTATTTAGCCTACTTAGTTGTCAGAATCATGTTGAAAAGGGTTTTAGTACTCTTGATAACAACTAGCCAGCTGAATTAGGGGAGTTTGAATAATACACAATGGTTGGTAACAAGAAACTGACCTGTTTATTCAAGGATAAACACAAAATAGACAAAATTATACATGACAAACAGAAATGGCATCATTGAACTAGGGCTGGGCGATATGGCCTTTTTTTAATATTGCGATATTTTAAGGCCATATTGCGATACACGATATATATCTCGATATTTTGCCTCAGCCTTGAATGAACACTTGATGCATATAATCACAGCAGTATGATGATTCTATGTGTTTTGATTGATTGATTGAGACTTTTATTAGTAGGTTGCACAGTGAAGTACATATTCCGTACAATTGACCACTAAATGGTAACACCACAATAAGTTTTTACACTTGTTTAAGTCGGGGTCCACTTAAATTGATTCATGATACAGATATATACTATCAGATATATACTATCATCATAATACAGTCATCACACAAGATAATCACATTGAATTATTTACATTATTTATAATCCAGGGTGTGGAGGGTAAGTGTCAAAAAGACAGCCAAAAGAGTTTGATATGAGAATAAATCTAAAGTTAAAATATAGGGTAGAAATGCACCCATTTGCAGGAAATGTAGTCTTGATTTTCAAAATGTTCTTTCAAGGCTTGCATGTCTACATTAAAACATTCTTCTTCATACTGCATTAATATATGCTACTTTTAAACTTTCATGCAGAGAAGGAAATCACAACTAAAAAAATCACTAATTTTTTCATACGGTGTTGATGTGGAAATGTTTGCCTCTGCATTTTGATGACGTGGACGTGTGGCACAGAATGGAGATAAGCGTCTCGACAGACGTCACAATATTTGAACAATGATGACGAAAACTGTTTTCTCTGTCGTGTCCGTGTGTCGAAAATTGTTATGCGCTTATTTTTTTATTTGATTTTGTGCGTGGCATAGATTTGCTATGCGCAGAGGACGCTTAAACAGTGCGCAATTGCACAGGCGAGCACCTTAGAGGGAGCGTTGCTCGCACGGCTGCGCTAGCATCACAGCTAACGTTAGCCATGCTGCTACCTCTCTGCTCGGGGAGGACGTATACGTATGTGACGTATGACGTGACAGTATGTGACGTGTGTAAGAAGGTGCGCTTGCTGTCTGTGAGAGGGAGACACAGAAAAGAGTGAGAAGAGCCTGTCGTGTAATGGCAGCAGCTAAAAGCAACTGCGTGAGAATTCACAGACCTGTGGATGTGTTGAAGGTGTGCTGGAAAATGCGGAACGGAAATTAGGGAGCAGCAGAAAAGTGGAATGTATTATTTAAATCGGTGCGTTGGAAAACACGGACCGGAGTTTTTTTTTAAACTGGATCTGGATCGGCATTTTCCCATGCCTTCCCACGCAATTTTTGGCAAATATCGGCAACCGATCCGATCCAAATATCGGATCGGGACATCCCTATTTGGGATACAACACTTCTCAGACGGCAAGAGAACTTTCCAATGTCCAGTGATTCTACTTAGCTTTGTCCATTTGTCCAAGGAGAGACAACGAGAATGCGGGCTCCCGTGGATGTGATAAAAAAGTTAGCGTGTGCTTTGTATTACCTGGCCGACGAGGGAAAACGGTGAATACTTTTGGACTGGCAAAGCAGACTGTATCAGTTATTGTCCGCCATGTATGTCACGGACTCAACGTCTAGGTCCAGAGTATATCAAGTCAGCAAAAAGGAATGGACAATGGAGGTGAAGACAAGAGTGAGGAGCGTCCTGAGCAGATATCTACATCCCTCGTTTGATTGATGTCAAATGTTCTTTATCACATTGTAATAAAGATGTGATTCATGTATGATGTCTCAGGTGTGATTCACTACAATAGTCACACTGGATTCCACTTTATTGAAATAGCACAACACTGGATATTGTTCACATAAGTCACATTTAATTGAAGAAGTTGCACACCAAGCAGCACTAGAGGCGACTATGACGTACTAGGTCGTGTTGTGCCGGCTGACGGTCTTAAACCACCATTGTGTGTGTGGACAAGGATAAGGTTAGGTGGGAATTACCCTGGATAACCTGGACCTGACTTTCATTTGAACTGCTGCTTTTCCTGCCAACTAAACACAACTAGTCACGTGACTAGTCCTACTGCTAGTACATTTAATAGTCCAACTCACGTGTGATTGTGTGTGCAGTGCTGTGACCGTGGAGTGGATGACAGTCAGGTTGGGGAGTTTCTCCTCCAGCACACTGGATGATTGTTCCTCCACTTGGAATTCTTCCAGAACTGTGGCCACCTTTCCAAAGGAAGAAACAATGTGTTGACTTCTAATGAAATGCAGCAACATTTGAGTGTGCAGGGCGTTAAAACATGAGTCCACTATTTCATTGTAATCTGACCTGTTTATAGTTGGTGACTGCCTTGATGAGGCGGCCTGTGGTGATCAAAGCCATGTCAGCTGACGGCAAACTGCACGACAACTGCAACACACACATTAATACTCTTCTACACACTATTAATGTAAGCAATGCACTTGTACACACTATTAATGCAAGTAATATACTTGTACACACTATTAATGTAATAAATACTCTTCTACACATTATTAATGTAAGCAATACACTTGTACACACTATTAATGTAAGCAATTAGTCTACATATATATATGCGTTGTGTTTCACCTGCTCCACACACAATTAGTCTATATATACCGGTATATATATATATATATATATATATATATATATATATATATATATATATATATATATATATATATATATATGTGTGTGTGTGTGTGTGTATATATATATATATATATATGTGTGTGTGTGTGTATATTGTGTTTAACCTGCTCCACACACTATATATATATATATATATATATATATATATATATATATATATTTAGACTTAGAATTAGACTTAGACTTCCTTTTTATTGTCATTCAAATTTGAACTTTACAGCACAGATAAGAACGAAATTCCGTTACATAAGCTCATGGTAGTGCAGGATAAAAAAGCAATAAGGTGCATATATAAATAAATAAATATATATATAAATAATATATAAATATATATATAAAATAAATAAATACGTATATCCATCCATCCATTTTCTACCGCTTATTCCCTTTGGGGTCGCGGGGGGCGCTGGAGCCTATCTCAGCTACAATCGGGCGGAAGGCGGGGTGCATCCTGGACAAGTCGCCACCTCATCACGGGGCCAACACTGATAGACAGACAACATTCACACTCACATTCACACACTAAGGCCAATTTAGTGTTGCCAATCAACTTATCCCCAGGTGCATGTCTTTGGAGGTGGGAGGAAGCCGGAGTAGAACCCACGCAGTCACGGGGAGAACATGCAAACTCCACACAGAAAGATCCCGAGCCGGGATTGAACTCAGGACTACTCAGGACCTTCGTATTGTGAGGCAGACGCACTAACCCCTCTTCCACCGTGCTGCCCTAAATATATATAAATATATATAAATAAATAAATAGATTACTGTACAGATAAATTTATTGCACTTTTTCACGTTTATGGATGTATGTTATATTGTCTTTTTTATTCCAGCAAGTTAATCCATTTTGGGGGGAGTTGAGGGGATAATTTAATTATGATGCGTTCAAGAGTCTTACGGTCTGAGGGAAGAAGCTGTTACAGAACCTGGAGGTATATATATATATATATATATATATATATATATATATATATATATATATATATATATATATATATATATATATATATATGTGCCCTATATAAACCATGGTATGCGAATGCTCCCATTAAAATCTCCTGACGATTGAGGGTACCCCCCTCATGAAACAGGCCTGTAGAGATGAAATAGTCTTGTGATTTTTTTTTTCCCCACACATACATATATTGCGCTCTACTACGGTATCGAGCACTATTTTTTGGATAACCTTATTAAGACATATATATATATATATATATATATATATATATATATATATATATATATATATATATATATATATATATATATATTTATGTGTGTGTGTGTGTATTTACCTGTCCCACACACTATTAGTCATATATATATATATATATATATATATATATATATATATATATATATATATATATATATATATATATGTGTGTGTGTGTGTGTATACTGTATATATATATATATATATATATATATATATATATATATATATATATATATATATATATATATAGTATGTGTGTGTATTTACCTGTTCCACACACTATTAGTCTGTATATATATTGTATATATGTGTGTATTTACCTGTTCCACACACTATTAGTCTATATATATATATATGTATATATACTGTATATATGTGTGTATTTACCTGTTCCACACACTATTAGTCTATATCTATGTATATATGTGTGTATTTACCTGTTGCACACATGTCACCCCCGCGATGCCGCCTCCAATCACGATGCATTTAAAAGATTTCTGTCTTTTGTCAGCCATGACAAAGCTAAGCGTGCTAACTCAAGCTAAGTATTGTTGGACACAGCGCTGGGACACGCTCCAACTCTTTCTTTTCCGGTCCTTCACTATGATAAAACGGTACTATTTAGTGATGAAGAGCGACTAAGTGTAATATAAAGAGTAGGAAGTAGGAAAAGTGGAAGTATTTCTGTGTTGCTACATGTGCGTAGCTGCAGACCTACTTCCGTGTTTACATCAAGTACGGCAAGCGGTAAGGCTTAAAATAATCATTTGATGCGCAAAGCATTAATACTACAGACAAACAGTGAGTTCATGCTTATAAACGTATGTTATAATTATGACTAATATAATATGAACACACTGGTAGGCAAAATATATATATCAAGTTATTGCTACGTGTGCGTAGCTTGGGCACTGTACATTTACTTTCGTGTTTACATCAAGTACGGCAAGCGGTAAGGCATGAAATAATAATTTGATGCGCAAATCAGTAATTCTACAGACAAACAGTGAGTTCATGCTTATAAAAGTATGACATAATTGTGACTAATATAATATGAACACACTAGTAGGCAAATTAGATCCAGCAAGTTATTGCTAAGTGTGCATGGCAGGGGCGCAGTAGATTTACTTCCGTGTTTACATCAAGTACGGCAAGCTTTAAGAGACAAAATAATAATTGCCTGAGCAAGGCAGTAATTCTACAAAAAAATCGTGAATTTATGATTAAAAACTATGTGATCGTGTTTGTTATTAAACATTTTATATAAATGTCAACACTATCAACACGTCCACATGTTAACGCTATCCTGCCTCAAGGATAGGATAGGATAGACCAGGGGTATCCAAAGTATGGCCCAAGGGACATTTGTGGCTCACAGCTAAGTTTTTAACGCACCGCGGTACATTCTAAAAATACTATTCCTGAAAAAACATTTAATAAAGTGTCATGAAAGAGCAAACCTGTGCTGTGTCCCCTCAGCTGTGGCTGATTGGCACCTGGCCACACCTGCTGTCAATCAGCCAGCTGCTATTTATGCCTGCTTTGCCCTCCAGTCAGGGCTGAAATATTGTCCTTCCAGCTGATACTTGTTGATGTCTTTGTTTGCAGTAAGCTGTTCTTGTTTAATAGTTCCTATAGCTATTTACAGTTTGCTGTCTCCTAACTTCTTGTTTTTCTGTTAGCTGTATCCAGTTAGCCGTTAGTTATTCTTAGATTCCTGTTTGCTCGTTCCTGTTGCCTGTCTCCAGTTTGCCTGTGCCTGTTTCCTGGTGTGTGTTTTGCCTTATTTTTTATGGACATTAAATCATGTTTTCCTGTACAAAGCCTGCCTTCTCCGCATCTTGGGGTTCGTCACCAACACAATGTGACAGATCTGAAGTTGATCTGGAGACTTCAGCATTGACAGTACAACCTTTTATATATATATATATATATATATATATATATATATATATATATATATATATATATATATATATATATATATATATATATATATATATATATATATATATATGACCTAATTTGAACAGATTTAAGATTTGGGTGCAATATTTAAGAGGGATTTCTCTTTTAAAAGCTGTCATTGGTCAAAAAAATAATAATGAATTAATGCCAAATTTTTTATAAATTATTGGCCTATGTAAGGCTCCAATTATATTAGATCAGATATGTGTATTTATATATATATATATATATATATATATATATATATATATATATATATATATATATATATATATATATATATATATATATATATATCAGATGTAATGTAATAGGAGCCTTAAATAGGTAGATGTACTTAGGTGGTTTTTGCAGCAATAATTGTTTCCATTTGACAATCTCTTTTTTTTAAATTGCAGTGGTGAGGAACTCTCATTGTTTGAATTCCGATGACAATTGCACCGTAATGTCACAGATTAATGGAGTGGTGAATTAGACACATACCATTCCATTAGCTTGGTGATAAACACTTCCACGCCGGATGGCGTCTGAAGTGCAAATGCTATTTGTGATTTTTGCGTGAAGTAATCCACACATCTTGACATGATCCCTGTTGTGCGTTTGCTGCATAATGGCTGCATCCTTCCATTGATTCATCAGCAAAAGCAGGCACTTGTTCATTTTTGGAGAAGCCTTTTATGTCCATTGTAGCGAGGTATGGGAGTATAGTTGTCATGTGTCGCAGAGGGTCAGGTCACTGGTAATCCAGCTCAGGTTGGTATTGTGCGTCATCCCTCAGTGGCCATTATGCTACTCTGCATAAGCATAGCAGGAAAACATTG
>NC_084552.2:345000-372500 GCF_033978685.3 Nerophis lumbriciformis | reverse complement strand
AGTGCTCACCTGTGTCTGGCATGAAACTGCTCAGGATGTTGTATAAAAGGGGACTATTAGAACTATTAGAAGTGCTCACCTGTGTCTGGCATGAAACTGCTCAGGATGTTGTGTAAAAGGGGACTATTAGAACTATTAGAAGTGCTCACCTGTGTCTGGCATGAAACTGCTCAGCAGGTTGTGTAAAAGGGGACTATTAGAACTATTAGAAGTGCTCACCTGTGTCTGGCATGAAACTGCTCAGGATGTTGTGTAAAAGGGGACTATTAGAACTATTAAAAGTGCTCACCTGTGTCTGGCATGAAACTGCTCAGGATGTTGTGTAAAAGGGGACTATTAGAACTATTAGAAGTGCTCACCTGTGTCTGGCATGAAACTGCTCAGGATGTTGTGTAAAAGGGGACTATTAGAACTATTAGAAGTGCTCACCTGTGTCTGGCATGAAACTGCTCAGCATGTTGTATAAAAGGGGACTATTAGAACTATTAGAAGTGCTCACCTGTGTCTGGCATGAAACTGCTCAGCAGGTTGTATAAAAGGGGACTATTAGAACTATTAGAAGTGCTCACCTGTGTCTGGCATGAAACTGCTCAGCATGTTGTATAAAAGGGGACTATTAGAACTATTAGAAGTGCTCACCTGTGTCTGGCATGAAACTGCTCAGCAGGTTGTATAAAAGGGGACTATTAGGACTATTAGAAGTGCTCACCTGTGTCTGGCATGAAACTGCTCAGCAGGTTGTGTAAAAGGGGACTATTAGAACTATTAGAAGTGCTCACCTGTGTCTGGCATGAAACTGCTCAGGATGTTGTGTAAAAGGGGACTATTAGAACTATTAGAAGTGCTCACCTGTGTCTGGCATGAAACTGCTCAGGATGTTGTGTAAAAGGGGACTATTAGGACTATTAGGAGTGCTCACCTGTGTCTGGCATGAAACTGCTCAGGATGTTGTGTAAAAGGGGACTATTAGAACTATTAGAAGTGCTCACCTGTGTCTGGCATGAAACTGCTCAGGATGTTGTGTAAAAGGGGACTATTAGGACTATTAGAAGTGCTCACCTGTGTCTGGCATGAAACTGCTCAGGATGTTGTGTAAAAGGGGACTATTAGAACTATTAGAAGTGCTCACCTGTGTCTGGCATGAAACTGCTCAGCAGGTTGTATAAAAGGGGACTATTAGGACTATTAGAAGCGCTCACCTGTGTCGAGGGGCGGCGGCGGAGCAGTGCAGCAGCACAAGCAGCAGTAGCAAGAGCGCAGGTACCCTCAGGTGATACATGGTGCTTATCTGCAGGGAAAACTTAGAATAGTCATGACTCCACATATATGATATATTCATGTCTCATTGAAAGTGTATTTATTCAACCGAGTGAATTGTCTTGAAGCCAAAGAAGAATACAACTTGAGATAAAAGTCATTTTTATGCATGGAGACAATATGAAATGATCATTTATAGAAAAGAAAAATGGAAGAAATGTGGACATTTTACACACAGTTTGAATAAAATACTGACTGTCAAAAATCATTAAGAATATTGCGAATGTTCATTAATGTGAGTTAGTAGTACTTCATGGACAAATGAGTTCAATCATATTTTGAGATCAATTATTCACAAAAAGGTCATATAGATGATGAATTATAATCATGAATAAATATTCACCTATCCTTACATTTTCTTTCTGTGGAAAAGGATAGATACAAAATAATTCTATAGATGAATGTCATTTATATGACAGATAGTTAGTTGCCAATAAGCTTCTTATTTGTTTCATGGCTAAATTGCAAGACAATTCTTTACAATAAATAGCTTGATAATGATCAAATATTACCTTTATATTATATTCATCAAGTATATTTTCATTTCTTTTCAGTGGAAAGTGATCGCTACGGAATATTTACATGGACTAATGGAATTTATTTGACAGAAAGTTTTGCATAAACTTTGTTTTATTTCATGGCAACATTTTGAGACATTATAAATGGTAAAATATTACATATTCATCCATGTTTTTTGTCTACAAATATTTCTACAGACCATACAAATAAATGTCATTTTTAAGTACATGACCAATAAACTCTTATTTATTCCACAGCTAAATTCTAAAACAAATGATTCACAATAAATATATTAATCGTACAATATTACAAATTCATGACATAACCTTTATCTAGTATTCATCCTTATTTTGTCCTGTGTAAAATGATGCATACAGACTATTTATATAAATGCATGTTATTTGTATGGCAGGAAGTAATATTTGACATTATCAATAAACTGTTTTATTTATTTCATGGCAACATTTTAAGAAAACAATTCACAATATGATCATATATATTATTCATTATAAAATATTACAAACTCATAACATAGTATTCACACACATTCAGAGAAAAATTCTTCATAGAAAATATTTATATAAATTAATGGAATTGATATGACAGAAAGTATTATTTTACATGACCAATAAACTTTTTTTTTTAATTCATGGCAGACTTTTGAGACGTTATAAATTGTGAAATGTTACATATTCATGACATAAGTTTTATGTAGTATTCATCCATATTTTCCCGTGTAAAAATGATTTATATAGACTTTTTATATAAATGAATGTCATCTTTAATGAGTCTTTTACAGTACCAATAAACTGTTTTATTTATTTGGTGGCTAAATGATGAGACAAATTATTCACAAGATATAGTTTGATTGGAACATATTACAAATTCATCACATAACCTTTGTATATACTTTTTATGTGTAAAAAGTTTCATACAGAATATTTTTTTAGAAATCAATTAATGTAATTGTATTTCAGCCAGTAATATTTTACAATGCCAATAAACTGTATTATTTATTTTATGACAACATTTACTCACAATAAAGTTGTATTAAAATACTATGTGTAGTAATTATCAGGTATTTCCATTTCTGTATTTCTTCTATGGAAATTATTTATACAATGGAATATGACATTCTATAAATATCTCCTCTACTGTATTTATTACCGTAAAATGCTAGCGCCACATGTTTTTTTTCCAATCCAATAAAGCAATAATAAAGCATAATGATGGCAGTGGCACACCGTGATGGCACGGACCAGCGAGGTCAGAGGGAATAATGATGTTTCTTCCAAGAATAAAGAGAAGTACTTACATGACAGAGTTGTGGTGCAGTCCAGACGTTTGCTTCGCTCTCCCCGTGCATCAACGCTTATAAGCTGCAAGCACTTGTGTGACATCACAACATTTATAGGCTGCAAGCACTTTGATGTCACACAAGTGCTTGCAGCCTCTAAATGTTGTGATGTCACACAAGTGCTTGCAGCCTATAAATGTTGTGTTGACATCACAACATTTAGAGGCTGCAAGCACACAGGAAGGGTCTTCCCCGGCATGGAATTGAATGCAAGCACGCTTTGGGGTACGCACTTTGACCCTTGCCTGTCAAACGTGGCCCTCCTCATCATTGTCATTAGTACGCGCCCGGAAACACCTGTGGGAGGGGGGGGGGGGGTACGTACTGTCACGGGGGAAGTTGGAGGTCACCTGACTTTGGCTTCCCTCTGGACCTAACAAACTTGAAGCTGAATTATGAATGTTGGCTTGTCATGAATAATGAATGGCAGCTCATTAAATTGAAGGACAAACAAGTGGGAAGAGTTTAGAAGGAAATATTTCCATAACAAATGTGCAGAACATTTAATAACATTAATTAACACTCCAATTCCTTTCTGCTACTTTATGCTGTGTGGTTTAACTGTTATGTTTTTTTAAGTTATTAACCTTTTATTATCCTTAACCATCGCCCCAAACATCTCCCCTTTCCTTTGTGCTGCAAACATTTTATTTGTCTGACTGTTATAGTTTTTATGTTATTAACGTTATGAGCCAGCAGGCCCACGACGTTGACTCTACACATATTAGACTTGGAAACAACCTTGTAAAATAGTTGTATTGGTCAATTGAGACAACGTTGATGTCTAACTTTTTTAAATAGATTCAATCTTGCACCTGGAAAGTTTAAGTGAGTGTTATGTATGTGTATATGTGTAAATAAATGAACACTGAAATTCAAGTATTTATTTTATATATATATATATATATATATGTATATATATATATATATATATATATATATATATATATATATATATATATATATATATATATATATATATAATAAAAAATATATATATATATATATATAAATAATAAAATAAATATATATATATATACATATATATATATATATATATATATATATATATATATATATATATATATATATATATATATATATATATATAGATAGCTAGAATTCACTGAATGTCAAGTATTTCTTATATATATATATATATATATATATATATATATATATATATATATATATATATGCACTGCTATTAGTGCCCTATGGCCACAGGGTTGACAACAACAAGCCTGCATGAGTGGAAGGTTCTTTTTAACACATCTCATGCAGCGTGATGTTTTATAAAGTCACAATATGACTTGTATCCAACTGTATAATACTTGACATTGTGAATTCTAGCTGTAAATATACTCCTCCCCTTTTAGACACGCCCCCAACCACGCCCCCGTCCCCCGACCACGCCCCCCCCCCACCCCCCACCTCCCGAAATCGGAGGTCTCAAGGTTGGCAAGTATGATATATATATATATATATATAGCGCGGCCCTCTAGGTAGTGACTTGTACTGGCCACAGCTGAGAAACATATATATATATATATATATATATATATATATATATATATATATACGATTGAAGCTGAGATAGGCTCCAGCGCCCCCCGCGACCCTAAAGGGAATAAGCGGTAGAAAATGGATGGATGGATGGATATATATATATTTAACTCTTGTGTCACAGGAACAGGGAGTCTTGTGTCAGGATGCTAACTTTCAGTGCTAACTCTTCTGTCTAAAAGAAGTGTCTACATGCAAACAAATGATCCTTTTACCCCGGGCTTGGTTTTTCTTTCAGTGTCCAATAATTATGCAAAACTATGCCATTTTCCCTACATCCTAATGTATATATATATATATATATACACCACATTCATATCTGCACTGATGTGCTGTGCACTGCTATTAGTGCCCTATGGCCACAGGGTTGACAACAACAAGCCTGCATGAGTGGAAGGTTTCTCATGCAGCGTGATGTTTTATAAAGTCACAATATGACTCGTATCCAACATTTATTGCTACATTTCTGCTGCTAGGAGGTCATTGAAGTGTAACATCACAATATGATCAAGATACATTGAAGTGTAATATCACAATAAAAAAAGGCTTCAGCTAGCAGCTACACAACAGCCAAGCACACAATAGCAAACAAGCTCGCTAAGTGTCACAATGTTGTGGTCCAAAACAGCACATTTATCAACACAAACAAGTGTCAAATAAATCATTATACTTGCCTATTACTTACTTGTTCATAAGTAACAAACGTGTCTGCATCATTCAACCTACTACCACTTCAACCTACCTACTGCATCCATTAGCTTCATTTCATTAATTATTGTGTCCATGTTGTCTAGCCAAGAAAAAAACAATTACCACTCCCACTTCAACTTAAAGACAGCAAAGTCCAATGCAGGTGTTTGATAGTAAATAAACAAATGTGTGACTAATTTCACTTGATCAAACCTTTACTAACATTCCACACTACAAAGTCATACAAGTATGTGCTGATACTGTATCACACTATGATCGGTATTGTATCAAATGTGAAAAAGTTGTATGGGGACATCCCATAATTTAGTACCATCAATTCCAGACTAAACACTGCTGCTTTTTTCCTACAATTTGAACCCTGCGGCTTATAAAACGGTGTGGCTAATTTATGAATTTCTCTTTGCTGACGACCAGAATGCAAATATATATTTCTTTTAAAACAAGCAAACGCACTGAACAGGTGTACTGAACAGGTGCACTGAACAGGTGCACTGAACAGGTGCACTGAACAGGTGTACTGAACAGGTGCACTGAACAGGTGCACTGAACAGGTGTACTGAACAGGTGTACTGAACAGGTGCACTGAACAGGTGTACTGAACAGGTGCACTGAACATATGTACTGAACAGGTGCACTGAACAGGTGTACTGAACAGGTGCACTGAACAGGTGTACTGAACAGGTGTACTGAACAGGTGCACTAAAAAGGTGCACTGAACAGGTGTACTGAACAGGTGCACTGAACAGGTGTACTGAACAGGTGTACTGAACAGGTGCACTGAACAGGTGTGTTATTGCTTGTGCTATGGCGGCATTTCTGGGTGGACTTTTCCCACTGCAGGTGCTGCAAGGCTGCATTGCCCTTTTGTTTGGACTGAGCTTTGAACTGGAAGTACAAGTGGTGTTTGTCCATAGCGTTTCTACGTGTATGGGTTCTTCATTCATCACTTCATTCATCAGTTATACAATATAACTAAAACAATTCTTACTTACTAAAGCGTCCCATGTGTGATGTCTGCACGAGTGTATTCATGCATATTTGTAGGTGCTATCATGATGTAATGAAGCTCGTGGCATTAGCGTAAGCTAACATGCTAACAGGTTTACGAGTGTCTGTGTTAGTATTATTAACTTACAATAACATTATTTTTTTTCTATTGTTTCAGTTTCACAAATTCCTCAGTAAATTCACCAAAAGGTCAGCGTGGAGTTATTGAGTCTGTTTAGCTGATTGGAGAGCTAGCTTGTGCAGCTCGTGGGTCCATGACCATGACTTCTGTTTTGTTTGATCAGCCGTTTTACTGCCGTGTTACAGACACTGTTTGGAAATGTAGAAATTGCTCTCTAGTGGGTTCTTCAGAGCACCACACACTGCCAGGAGAGTCTGGAATTCTGGGTATAACACTGTTTTATTTTCTTAATTGTGCAAAGTCTTTTGCTTTTCCGCAAAGTGTCTTTTCTGCGTCTCTCAGCAGCACCTCCAACTCTAACTACTCCTTTCCTCACGGCTGCTGCTAATAAGGGCGACAGGTGATTATATAACAAGGCCCACCTGGGCCATCCACACACCTGTCGCTGTCTTCGAGGCCAGTCCTGACACACCCCGTTCCGCGGCAGGTTCGCAGGCCACACCCCCCTCCACAGGAAACAATTATGGTATTTAAATAAACATTTATAAAAATATTTCCATGTAAATAATTCTAAAATCATGACTTTAGAGAATTGTGAGCACAACACAACATTGCAACTCTTGCTTTATTTTGTTGAAAAGATTCCATCAGAGGAGAGATGCTTGTTTACATTTGAATTGAACACAAGAAAAAGGCACACAAGGTTTATTAGACAAGCACAAATAAGTTGCTTAGTCGGAATGATTCGATCTTAAATGACTTATTTTCACAAATGTTGTTTTGTTTGCTGAACTTTCTTCTTGGCAGGCGTTATGTTCTCCGTCCACTCTTACTATGTTTGGTACAGAAGTGAGGCCGTGGTCCAGTTCCCCGAGCACCTTCTTGGCACTGAGAGGGTTCTCCATCACGCTGGCCTGGGGGTGAAGCTCAATCCCCCTCAGCGCTCCTTCTTCCCTCCGCAACTCTTTTCTCAGGACGATTACGACGGCCATCGTGAAGAAGAAGGAAACACCACTGATGGCGCTCACCAGACCCAGGAAGACCACGCTGCAAAAAGAAACCAAAAAATGCATAAATGTCAACATTTGCATATGAAAATAAAGATCATTTCAAGAAACAAAACCTCATTTACATTTTATTTGTGACAGGATATGTTACACTAATGTTGGAACATTATTTGCATTTTATTTTAAAAACTGTGTCCAGGTGCATACCTGTACATGTTGCTGTCATAAAGGTAAATACTGTGTCCAGGTGCATACCTGTACATGTTGCTGTCATAAAGGTGAATACTGTGTCCAGGTGCATACCTGTACATGTTGCTGTCATAAAGGTAAATACTGTGTCCAGGTGCATACCTGTACATGTTGCTGTCATAAAGGTAAATACTGTGTCCAGGTGCATACCTGTACATGTTGCTGTCATAAAGGTAAATACTGTGTCCAGGTGCATACCTGTACATGTTGGCATCATAAAGGCGACATGCTCCTCGGCCTCCACATTTCTTCACTGACCACTTCAGGCAAGTTGAATCAATAAATGCTCCAAAATAAATTGGGGCTGGAATGCCGCCTAAAGAAAGTTGCAACACATGTTAAATGTAAATATGATGATGTCATTGTCTATTTAGTATTACTACACATGGTAAATATGATGATGTCATTGTCTATTTAGTATTACTACACATTGTAAATATGATGATGTCATTGTCTATTTAGTATTACTACACATTGTAAATATGATGATGTCATTGTCTATTTAGTGTTACTACACATGGTAAATATGATGATGTCATTGTCTATTTAGTGTTACTACACATTGTAAATATGATGATGTCATTGTCTATTTAGTATTACTACACATTGTAAATATGATGATGTCATT
The DNA here is from genome assembly GCF_033978685.3 of Nerophis lumbriciformis. Taxonomy (NCBI): domain Eukaryota; kingdom Metazoa; phylum Chordata; class Actinopteri; order Syngnathiformes; family Syngnathidae; genus Nerophis; species Nerophis lumbriciformis. The sequence goes on along the minus strand of NC_084552.2, from coordinate 364,017 downwards.
GTCTATTTAGTATTACTACACATTGTAAATATGATGATGTCATTGTCTATTTAGTGTTACTACACATTGTAAATATGATGATGTCATTGTCTATTTAGTGTTACTACACATTGTAAATATGATGATGTCATTGTCTATTTAGTGTTACTACACATTGTAAATATGATGATGTCATTGTCTATTTAGTGTTACTACACATTGTAAATATGATGATGTCATTGTCTATTTAGTATTACTACACATTGTAAATATGATGATGTCATTGTCTATTTAGTGTCACTACACATGGTAAATATGATGATGTCATTGTCTATTTAGTGTTACTACACATTGTAAATATGATGATGTCATTGTCTATTTAGTATTACTACACAATGTAAATATGATGATTTCATTGTCTATTTAGTGTCACTACACATTGTAAATATGATGATGTCATTGTCTATTTAGTGTCACTACACATTGTAAATATGATGATGTCATTGTTTATTTAGTGTTACTACACATTGTAAATATGATGATGTCATTGTCTATTTAGTGTCACTACACATTGTAAATATGATGATGTCATTGTCTATTTAGTGTCACTACACATTGTAAATATGATGATGTCATTGTCTATTTAGTGTCACTACACATTGTAAATATGATGATGTCATTGTCTATTTAGTATTACTACACATTGTAAATATGATGATGTCATTGTTTATTTAGTGTTACTACACATTGTAAATATGATGATGTCATTGTCTATTTAGTGTCACTACACATTGTAAATCTGATGATGTCATTGTCTATTTAGTGTTACTACACATTGTAAATATGATGATGTCATTGTCTATTTAGTGTTACTACACATTGTAAATATGATGATGTCATTGTTTATTTAGTGTTACTACACATTGTAAATATGATGATGTCATTGTCTATTTAGTGTCACTACACATTGTAAATATGATGATGTCATTGTCTATTTAGTATTACTACACATTGTAAATATGATGATGTCATTGTCTATTTAGTGTCACTACACATTGTAAATCTGATGATGTCATTGTCTATTTAGTGTTACTACACATTGTAAATATGATGATGTCATTGTCTATTTAGTGTTACTACACATTGTAAATATGATGATGTCATTGTCTATTTAGTGTCACTACACATTGTAAATCTGATGATGTCATTGTCTATTTAGTGTTACTACACATGGTAAATCTGATGATGTCATTGTCTATTTAGTATTACTACACATTGTAAATATGATGATGTCATTGTCTATTTAGTTTTAAAACTCACCAAGACCTCGGAAGATCATAGTTTGCAAGCCCAAGGCGAGGGATTTGAACTCTGGGGAAATGCATCTGTAACAAGAAGCAAGACAAAATGAGATTTCAACCTTTTAAATGGCGATCATTTGGACAATAGCTCAGGTGAGATATGTAAGCTGACACACCTCATGACCACCATGAACCCAGGTGTGATGCCCAGAGAGCTGATGAAGGCGCTGAGAACGGACACCGCCATGTAGGAGCTGAAACTGCCACTGCAGCTTTCGGCTCGATGGCACTGCCCCAACTTCACCGTCGTGCTGCTGCCCGCCGGGTGGGAGGCGGACACGCAGGTGCAATTGTGAAACACCTGGTGGTAGATCACAAATGCCAGATTATATTCATCTGTCTTCGGACGTTCGTTGACTACCAAGTTATTTGACTCTGAGGTGAACGCTTGTAAAATTTGCAAAAATAAGTTAGCATGTTTCAAATACCAAGTTACATGACTAAGAGATGTACGGCAGCAAAAGCGGTCAAAAAAGTTAGCACGCTAATGTTAGAATGCTAGCAAGCTAACAACATGCTAACGGTTAGCATATACAATGTACCAATAAATGTGACTCTGAGGTTTAAAGTGGCAAAATAGGCAAAAAGAGTGAGCATGCAAACGTAGGCATGCTATCAGTTACGACTTGTCACGTGCCAAGTTATATGACTGAGGTGTACACTTGTAAAATTAGCAAAAATAAGTTAGCATGTGTCAAATAACAAGTTATATGGCTCAGGGGTGTATGGCGGCAAAATTGGCAAAAAAAAAAGTTAGCATTCTAATGCTAGCAAGCTAACATTGTCATGCTAATAGTTAGCATATATATAACATACCAAGTTATATGACTCTGAGGTTGAAAGTGGGGGGGGGAGCTAGTGCTGGGAGCTGTGCTAGTGGGGTGGCACAGCTGCGCCCAGCCAGGCAGCAACCTCCAGCCCGGCCACCACCACCAGTCTTTCGGCATGCCAAACAGCAATCTCCTGAAAGGCCAGCTCCACCACAGCTGCGCCCAGCCAGGATTCTACCTCCTGCCCAACCACCAGCACCTGTTCTTCGGCGTACCAAGCCACAACCTCCAGCTAGGCCACCTCCGCCAAGGTCACGGCTACCCTCAGCCCAGGTGGGCCTGAAGACGCATCCTCTCCGCCACCTGTCCCTGCTCCAAGGTTGGCACCTTAACCTGCTCCAAGACTAGCACCTGAACCTGCTCCAAGGCTAGCACCTGAACCTAATCCAAGGCTAGCACCTGAAACTGCTCCAAGGCTAGCACCAGTTGCTGCACCTCGGCTAGCACCAGTCGCTGCACCTCGGCTAGCACCAGTCGCTGCACCTCGGCTAGCACCAGTCGCTGCACCTCGGCTAGCAGCAGTTCCGGCACCTCGGCAAGCACCAGTTCCGGCACCTCGGCAGGCACCAGTTCCGGCACCTTAGCAAGCTCCAGTTCCTGTTCCTGCACCTCGGCAAGCTCCAGTTCCTGTTCCTGCGCCTCGGCAAGCTCCAGTTCCTGTTTCTGTACCGCGGAAAGCACCAGTTCTGGTTCTTGTGCCACGGTTGCTTCCTTCACCTGCCGCTCAAGCTCCTGAGGTGCCTCCTTCTTCATCGTCTTCGGCGGGCCCTACCGCGGCGCCACTCTCGTCCTCATCGCCAGCATCATCGCCTCCGCGAAACCAGCTGGCCGGCCTCGCAAGCGGCCATCAGACGTCTGCATGCGGCCCTCTCAGGGGTCAATTAATGGACGCCCCGGGCGCAAACAGCAGCTACGCCCAGTGGGCGTAGAACTCTAAGGCTGCTGAGATTTTGGTGTCACTCGCGTCCACCTCCTCGTCGGCCACTAATGTGGCTGTTCCGTGGTCGCCCGCCTCGCCAGTTGCAGCGGCGTTCAACGCGTCGCCGCCACATGATTCTCCCTCGACCCACCACCAAGTCCTCCCTCCGCCCTCCCGTGACTCTTGAACATTTTTTGGAACCTGTCCTCAAGCGGGAGGTACTATCATGATCCGTGGCCGGATCATTGCAACATAGTCATGTGATAACAACAGGTGTGCAACATAGTCATGTGATAACAAAATGTGTGCAACATAGTCATGTGATAACAACATGACTATGTACAAAAGACTAGCGAGTGTAGTCCCACCGTATGCTTCCCATAGCCGCTGTAGCGGAGGCAGCCGGCCAAGCATGGAGAGACGTAAGTGATGCCGCTGTCCGAGCACACCGGGTCCCAGTGGTGTGGCGAGCATGAGCAGTTACTGTTGCACTCTGAAAAGAGTGCATGGCTGCCATATAACACCCCTGGCGTCCTGTTGGTAGAGGAGAATAATATTTGTACAGCAGAGAGAAGTGTGTAGTGGACTTGGCACTGACCCGTTGTATGAGGTGGTGAGTCCAGCCACGGGTGTGTTGGCACACCTGGCGCCAAACTTCAGCAGCATGAGCAGGTACGCCAAGAAGGACACCACCAGAGAGAACTGAGCCGCTGACAGCACACTCATCTTATACCTCTTCATCACCACCCCTCCTAGAAAGATCCCCGTGGCAACGGCAGGCAGCGTCAGCACCCCTGAGGAAGAAAAAAAAAAAAGTCTGAAAGTTTGAGCTCAAATACTAGATAGGACAGCTCAAGTCTATAATCAGACTAGCAGTCCTCATTGGTTCACAGTCAATGACTAGATTTGACTGCTCAAGTCTGTATTCAGTCTACTCAGGCTTAAGCAGGCTTCACCAGTTCACGCTCAAATACTAGATAGGACAGCTCAGGTCTATAGTCAATCTCTAATCAGACTAGCAGTCCTCATTGGTTTACAGTCAATGACTAGATTTGACTGCTCCAGTCTGTATTCAGTCCACTCAGGCTTCACCAGTTCACGCTCAAATACTAGATAGGACAGCTCAAGTCTAGTTCATCTTCAGTCAAAGTGGGACATGCTTCAATAATCAAACATAAACATCAAGCAGCTAAAAGTCAAACATGGATACGTGTGGAGAGTCTTTTGCATTTTTTTCCCCATCATGCCTTGCAATGGATTTAAATAGGTGTTATTTTCAGTGAGCAAATGTGTGTGTTGACTTTTTGTTTGCTGGTTGATTTTTTTTTTCTCCCCGCATCATGACTAGGAAAGGTTGCTTGGATTGGGTCAAAGAAGTAATTGCTGTGCTTGTGATTTGAAGAAGGTACACATTATGGTCATTAACAAATCTGCCACCTGTCAGAACCCTGGGTATTTACATTTGATATGAATTCACCACCAGGAAATTGAACTTGTGTCGTTGTCTCGCGAGCCAAACCGAAGATTCCGGCAGGCCGAATTTGGCCCGCAGACTGGGTTTTGGACACCCTTGCTCTATTCAACCTGGAGAAACTTGAGACTGACAACAGCTTAGAGCTGTCCTTTCTTGTCTTTTAGCATCAGTTCATGCTCAAAAACTTGTGTAGGCTTTTTCAGTTCATGTGGTCTGTGGTAGCCTGTGGTCTGTCGCTTGTCTGACTATAACTGTCCTATCTAGTCTGCAAGCAGCTGATCATACTCAAAATCGGGAGCAGGCTTTATCTAGTCTTTGGTCAGTCTCCAGTCTGACTAGAGCTCTCTTATCTAGTGTTTAAGCAGCAAATGTAGTCTTTGGTTCAGTGTATTGGTCAGACTAGAGCTGTCCTATCAAGTCTTTGAGCATGAACTCATGAAGCCTGCCTCAATGACAGTCCAAATGTTTTTGTGGATAACCCGTATAGTCCAGGTCCAACCGATTCAATGCCCGGAGAAGACAATAAATGGATGAATGAGAATATTCCCGTCATCAGTCATTGGTTGAGTACAACAGTCACAAGTTAGGAGGAACTCCCTTATTGGTCAGTCTCCATGCCAGTCATTACCTGGTTTAGTTATACCACTCTCCATCGGTCACTTTCAGCACATTACAGCACCAGTAGTTGAGTGTGCTAGTTTTTACCTATGAGGAAGTTAGCTCTGGATGCAGACTGTCCAAACTGTTGCTCGATATACTTGGCATTGAAGGTGTGCATGCCAATAAGGGAGTTGAACTTCAGAGTGTTACCGCAGATGAGCAGGAAGTAGACGGGAGTGCAGAGCAAGTGCTTCAGCGAAGGAAGAAACCCTAGGGGGAACGACAAGTCAAGACCAAAATAATGAGGTTACTGAGTGGCTTCAAAGGGGGTCAATGGTGCTCATTTTATTAAAATTATACTGGATCCTATTGTAAGTTTATTTTCATAAAATACTCCATAATTCTCCTCTAGGCCAACACGCTCGGATATGGCAGCCTCCTTTTCCAAAAAAAATTTCTGTTGCGATTGGTCAAGGGTCGAGGAAAAAATGGTAAATGGGTTATACTTGTATAGCACGTTTCTACCTTCAAGGTACTCAAAGCGCTTTCACACTATTTCCACATTCACCCATTCATGGCGGGAACTACCATGCAAGGCCCTAACCACAACCCATCAGGCGCAAGGGAGAAATGTCTTGCTCAAGGATGTGACTAGGATGGCAGAAGCTGGGGATCGAACCAGGAACCCTCAGGATGCTGACACGGCCGCTCGACCAACCGTCCCAAAAACATTTCATGGCTGACATTTTTAAGAAGGAGCAACAAAAATATTGAGTCATCATCGGTCATACCTTTGGCGATTTCAGTTAGCTTTGTAGCTGGATTGTTGTTGTTGGGGGAATCTGCTCTGACATCTGGAGTCTCTTCCATGGTAGACTTGGGCTCTTCTACCTCTGGTGAGGCCAGGGAGCGGGGGAAGAACCAGAAGGGAAGGCTAGAAATAAAGAGCAGTCCTGCAGATACGAGCATACCCATCCACCATGCTCCTACCCAGCGGGCATCGTTGGGAGAGATAGTCACCCTTTCTGGGAGAGACGAGACGGTTTTAAAGGGGTTCACACCTACTATACTGTCTCATAAAATGACCACTCACCCATATCGACATAGCCAATGTCAACATATATATTGGCGAAATAGGACCCTAAGAGGTAGCCAAACACGGGCCCCAGGAGAGCAATGGTCTGGAGACAAGCTGTCAATGAAAGAAAGATCAAAGTAACGGAGCCTCGGATCATGCAGACTTAACGTAGAGACGAGGATAATACCGATGTAGAAGGCAGAGTTTTCAGCTTTAGCAAAGTCGTCGACGTACGACATGCCGAGTGGCGTGACGGGAGTTTCTCCGATCCCCCGCAGGGTATTCCCCAGGAACACGTAGATCCACATATTGGAAGCAGGTTCTTTTTGGCAGGCTGCACAAACACAATGAATGGGGAGTGCGCACATGAACAAGCATTGATTAGTTGTAGGATTTCCGTAATACAGGACTGTTATATTTGAAGTCCTGGTAGCTGAGGACAGATCTGAAATCCTTCCCGGCTTCTCTCTGTTCATGGGTGTGCCAGTCATAATTCCAGGATATTCTGAAGACGATCTGGCCATTGGTTGCTGGGGTCAAAGTTTAGATTGGGACTTCGTTTGTTCATCATATTTTGCAGGCTATTTTTCATCTAAAAACAAACTTGCATGCAACATTACTTTTACATCATTCCAAATAAAGAAATCCAGTCCATCACTATCGACAAAAATTGATAATAAAATATGTCGCAGACAATAGTCTATGATAGTCGGTGGTGACATCATAGCTGGTGTTTCACTGGCCAAAAACGGACGTAAGCAAGTTCGCGCAACTCGTGACCGACAAGCGATGGTAAGAGAATCAGAGCTAGAGCTACACCACCACCGAAAACATGGGAAGTATGGCAACAACTACCCCTAAACACACAGATGGACCTGTCACTGCACACCTCCACCCAAGATATAGTGTTGCAAATGTGGGCGTTCCCTGTCAAATCTGTCATATTTCACTTGAAATTTGGATACTGTGTATACCATCCTATCCATCCATTTTCTACCGCTTGTCCCCTTTGGGGTCGCGGGGGGTGCTGGAGCCTATCTCAGCTGCATTCGGGCAGAAGGCGGGTGGGAGGGGCTTATCCCCAGGTGCATGTCTTTGGCGGTGGGAGGAAGCTGGAGTACCCGGAGGGAAACCACGCAGTTTCGAGAAGAACATGCAAACTCCACACAGAAAGATCCTGAGCCCGGAATTGAACTCAGGACTACTCAGGACCTTCATACTGTGAGGCACATGCACTAACCCCTGTACCACCGTGCTGCCTGTGTATACCACATGTAATAAAATGATCAAATAAACTATCAAATCTATTCTGATCACTTCAATTGAGATACCTGGAATCATCCCTTGAGATGAGGATAAGAAGACCATGATGTCAAAGAAATTGTTGTCTGGCCTGCTAGAGTGTAAAAAGAAGAAAAGTGCGACCAGGCATATCGACCATGACTGGACATCCGGGGACTATTTGGCTGGATTGTGGTCACTGACCTATGTGAGTATTTCACAGAAAATACAATATTTGTCCCAGCTCATCTTGACACATCACAGAGTTACAAACATTTGGACTAAACACAACAATCACAAATAACATGCGGGTGGTTCTAACTACAAGTGAAACAAACTTCCATTTACAGAGTTACATCCAACCGTCGCACTTGCATATGTAACACGCCTGCTTCAGTTTGGTCTCGAACCTGGATCCTCCAGAATTTGAGAGAAGCCTGATAGCTACCACCTCGCTCTGGCTCTTAAGGTTGTCAGGAAGTGAGCTTGACCATGGCCCGGTCATGTTACACTCACTCCCTCAATCCTCACGCTCATCAGGGTCTCGGCACCACTCTCACCCACCTGGTTCAGTCCCTGCTTCTGTTCCGCCCGGATCTCCAACCTGTGGGAGACGAGCTTATGCGGTTTCTCATAGTCATTCACATCGACGTCCCTTATGTGGGCTCTGTACCGAGGATGTGGTTGTGGCTTGTACAGCCCTTTGAGACTTTTGTGATTTAGGGCTATATAAATAAACATTGATTGATTGATTGATTGATATGTTTCCTAAATAAACTGTCAATAACATTTAAGTGAAAATGAAACTACAGCTTCACCAATTTAGTTATAATTTTTTGCACTTAAACTTTTTTCTGACTTCAGCTCCAGACTTCTTCTGTTTGTTTGGGATTGTCATTACTGCCACACGTGGTGGAAATGTGTATTACAACTTAGTACTGACAGATTTTTTTTGGCGGCCCTCTGGGGGGGGGGCGTATGCGGCCCAACAATGGGCGGCTTTACGGTTCAGAAGCACTGCCTTAAAACAGAAACCTGTCGGGCATCTGAAGGAGGCTTTCGCCGACTCTACTTAGTAAGACAGTTAGGCCAGGCAGGTAAATGTAGTCGTCATACCTGTGTGCATGTTTTTACAATCAAAAACATGAACTCGGATTGTCCAAAGTAAGTCCAGTGTGTAAGAACTGTTTCCCCTGGACAAGGACTTGGAATAGTGGCCTTTGGGAATGAAGGTGTAGGCCTGACAAGTAGCCTCCACTGTAGGGGCTTGGAAGCAAGTCCAAGTGGTACATTCCAGGAATAGTTGAAAGAGAGCCACCTTATTGAGATTAAGCAGCTTTCTTTAGCTTCTTCTACTGTTTGCAACTTAAAGCATAGCAAAGAAGCTTCATCAGAGGCTGAGAGTGTGTGGGACTAGAGAGAAGTGGTAAGTAGTGAGTGGTACCTGCTGTTGAGTTTCCTGCCCTCACATTCCAGTCAGACACGTCTTTCTCTGGACCGGCACACGCAACAGAGCTCATACTCGCATTCTGGGAAGCCGGGATGACCGAGTCATACGTGTAACTGCAAAGTAGACATAACACATGTTTTGTAACTGCAAAGTAGACATAATTACACTAAGACAAACTTGAATGATCCACAAGGGAAATTGTTCAACACAGTAGCTCAGTTACAATGATGGAAAGTGTAAGGATGGAAAGGACAATGCAGGTATAAATAGACTAATATAGCAATAAAAAATATAACATATATACGAATATATACATAACATGTGTACAGAATAATATATATACAGATATATTATATTATGTCTATGACATATATACAATATACAACACATGTACAATATTACAGTATATACAGTATATACTATAATACTATATAATACATGTTTTGTAAATGTAAAGTAGACATAATACATGTTTTTTAACTGTAAAGTAGACACAATGAATGTTGTGTAACTGTAAAGTAGAATTAATACATCTTTTGTAACTGTAAAGTAGACATAATACATGTTTTGTAACTGTAAAGTAGACATAACACATGTTTTGTAATTGCAAAGTAGACATAATACATGTTTTGTAACTGCAAAGTAGACATAACATGTTTTGTAACTGTAAAGTAGACATAACACATGTTTTGTAACTGTAAAGTAGACATAATACATGTTTTGTAACTGTAAAGTAGACATAACACATGTTTGGATCTGTAAAATAGACATAATACATGTTTTGTAACTGCAAAGTAGACATAATACATGTTTTGTAATTGTGTGTGTATACCAGTCAGTATGTATTATGTGTGTATACCAGTCAGTATGTATTATGTGTGTATACCAGTCAGTATGTATTATGTGTGTATACCAGTCAGTATGTATTATGTGTGTCTACCAGTCAGTATGTATTATGTGTGTATACCAGTCAGTATGTATTATGTGTGTATACCAGTCAGTATGTATTATGTGTGTATACCAGTCAGTATGTATTATGTGTGTATACCAGTCAGTATGTATTATGTGTGTATACCAGTCAGTATGTATTATGTGTGTATACCAGTCAGTATGTATTATGTGTGTATGCCAGTCAGTATGTATTATGTGTGTATACCAGTCAGTGTGTATTATGTGTGTATACCAGTCAGTATGTATTATGTGTGTCTACCAGTCAGTATGTATTATGTGTGTATACCAGTCAGTATGTATTATGTGTGTATACCAGTCAGTATGTATTATGTGTGTATACCAGTCAGTATGTATTATGTGTGTATACCAGTCAGTATGTATTATGTGTGTATACCAGTCAGTATGTATTATGTGTGTATACCAGTCAGTATGTATTATGTGTGTATACCAGGCGGTATGTATTATGTGTGTATACCAGTCAGTATGTATTATGTGTGTATACCAGGCAGTATGTATTATGTGTGTATACCAGTCAGTATTTATTATGTGTGTATACCAGTCAGTATGTATTATGTGTGTATACCAGTCAGTATGTATTATGTGTGTATACCAGTCAGTATGTGTTATGTGTGTCTACCAGTCAGTATGTATTATGTGTGTATACCAGTCAGTATGTATTATGTGTGTATACCAGTCAGTATGTATTATGTGTGTATACCAGTCAGTATGTATTATGTGTGTATGCCAGTCAGTATGTATTATGTGTGTATACCAGTCAGTGTGTATTATGTGTGTATACCAGTCAGTATGTATTATGTGTGTCTACCAGTCAGTATGTATTATGTGTGTATACCAGTCAGTATGTATTATGTGTGTATACCAGTCAGTATGTATTATGTGTGTATACCAGTCAGTATGTATTATGTGTGTATACCAGTCAGTATGTATTATGTGTGTATACCAGTCAGTATGTATTATGTGTGTATACCAGTCAGTATGTATTATGTGTGTATACCAGGCGGTATGTATTATGTGTGTATACCAGTCAGTATGTATTATGTGTGTATACCAGGCAGTATGTATTATGTGTGTATACCAGTCAGTATTTATTATGTGTGTATACCAGTCAGTATGTATTATGTGTGTATACCAGTCAGTATGTATTATGTGTGTATACCAGTCAGTATGTATTATGTGTGTCTACCAGTCAGTATGTATTATGTGTGTATACCAGTCAGTATGTGTTATGTGTGTATACCAGTCAGTATGTATTATGTGTGTATACCAGTCAGTATGTATTATGTGTGTATACCAGTCAGTATGTATTATGTGTGTATGCCAGTCAGTATGTATTATGTGTGTATACCAGTCAGTGTGTATTATGTGTGTATACCAGTCAGTATGTATTATGTGTGTCTACCAGTCAGTATGTATTATGTGTGTATACCAGTCAGTATGTATTATGTGTGTATACCAGTCAGTATGTATTATGTGTGTATACCAGTCAGTATGTATTATGTGTGTATACCAGTCAGTATGTATTATGTGTGTATACCAGTCAGTATGTATTATGTGTGTATACCAGTCAGTATGTATTATGTGTGTATACCAGGCGGTATGTATTATGTGTGTATACCAGTCAGTATGTATTATGTGTGTATACCAGGCAGTATGTATTATGTGTGTATACCAGTCAGTATTTATTATGTGTGTATACCAGTCAGTATGTATTATGTGTGTATACCAGTCAGTATGTATTATGTGTGTATACCAGTCAGTATGTGTTATGTGTGTCTACCAGTCAGTATGTATTATGTGTGTATACCAGTCAGTATGTGTTATGTGTGTATACCAGTCAGTATGTATTATGTGTGTATACCAGTCAGTATGTGTTATGTGTGTATACCAGTCAGTATGTATTATGTAAGTGAGTAAAGTCCAAGTCCTTGTCAGACTTTGGCATGGAGCTTGTGCAGGTGTACCTAATGAAGTGTCCAGTCAGTGTACATTGCAGTTTTCTTACGGTCCCATCATGAAGTGTGACAGTCCGGTGCAAAGCGCGCCCGCCGCCATGAGAAGCGAGCCGCCGCCGATCAGCCTGGGCCGATGCATCTTGGCGCCAAAATGGCTGACCGCGGCGAGAAACAACAAGTTGCCTTCCTCCAGGAAAACAGCGAGCGTCACAAGGAAAGAGGACACAAAACACATGGAAAGAGGACAGAAAAAGTGTTTGTCATGTTGAAAACTGATGAGGGTGTATTCGTACCCATCTCAAAACTGCCGTCGATGAGTCCCACGTGCGAGCTGGAGAGGTGGAAGCGGCGCTCCAGCTGCGTGAAGGAGCTCTTCATGCAGGTTCCTGTCAGGGTGTTGCAGAAGTAGACCAAGGACAACGCCCCCATCAACATCTGCAAAACACAGGAACGTGTAGAAGATTCCGCAGATGATTTGCAGCGTCGTGCCGTGGCCACCTTGAGAGTGGAGCGTCTTCCGGACGTGTTTCCATCAGACACACTTAGGACCTGCTGGCTGCTCGTCTTCTTTGAGGAGTCCTCCATCTTTACATCGGCCTTCTTCTTCCTCAGGAAGTCTGACAAATACAATAACACTTCAGTACAAGCTGACAACAACAGGAAGACTGAAGGGTGAAGGTGTGGGGTGGTGAGGTGGTGAGGTGGTGAGGTGGTGAGGTGTATGCCTGCACATCAGTGTCCTAGTAGTCAACGAGTGTGTGTTTTGTCCATAAGCCTGTAAGTCACGTAACAGAGTCCAACATCCCCGGTGTATATGAAGAAGGACGAAGGCTTTTCAGAGCGTCTTTCGCTGCGATGGTCTCACTGGGGTGTTTACAGCAAGGGCTGCACACAACACAACACAACACAAGAGGCAACACAAATTGCTACACACATAACAACACAAGTGGCGACACAAAGTGCTGCACACAACACAACACAAGTGGCGACACAACGTGCTGCACACAACACAACACAAGTGGCGACACAACGTGCTACACACAACACAACACAAGTGGTTACACAAAGTGCTGCACACAACACAACACAAGTGGCGACACAACGTGCTACACACAACACAACACAAGTGGTTACACAAAGTGCTGCACACAACACAACACAACACAAGTGGCGACACAAAGTGCTGCACACAACACAACACAAGTGGCGACACAACGTGCTACACACAACACAACACAAGTGGTTACACAAAGTGCTGCACACAACACAACACAAGTGGCGACACAAAGTCCTGCACACAACACAACACAAGTGGTGACACAAAGTGCTGCACACAACACAACACAACACAAGTGGCGACACAAAGTGCTGCACACAACACAACACAAATGGTGACACAAAGTGCTGCACACAACACAAGTGGTGACACAAAGTGCTGCACACAACACAACACAACACAAGTGGCGACACAAAGTGCTGCACACAACACAACACAACACAAGTGGCAACACAAAGTGCTGCACACAACCCAACACAAGTCGCGACACAAAGTGCTACACACAACACAACACAAGTGGCGACACAAAGTGCTGCACACAACACAACACAAGTGGCGACACAAAGTGCTGCACACAACACAACACAACACAACACAAGTGGCGACACAAAGTGCTACACACATAACAACACAAGTGGCGACACAAAGTGCTGCACACAACACAACACAAGTGGCGACACAACGTGCTACACACAACACAACACAAGTGGTTACACAAAGTGCTGCACACAACACAACACAACACAACACAAGTGGCGACACAAAGTGCTGCACACAACACAACACAAGTGGCGACACAACATGCTACACACAACACAAGTGGTGACACAAAGTGCTGCACACAACACAACACAAGTGGCGACACAACGTGCTACACACAACACAACACAAGTGGCGACACAAAGTGCTGCACACAACACAACACAAGTGGCGACACAACATGCTACACACAACACAAGTGGTGACACAAAGTGCTGCACACAACACAACACAAGTGGCGACACAACGTGTTGCACACAACACAACACAAGTGGCGACACAAAGTGCTGCACACAACACAACACAAGTGGCGACACAAAGTGCTGCACACAACACAACACAAGTGGCGACACAAAGTGCTGCACACAACACAACACAAGTGGCGACACAACATGCTACACACAACACAAGTGGTGACACAAAGTGCTGCACACAACACAACACAACACAAGTGGCGACACAAAGTGCTGCACACAACACAACACAACACAAGTGGCGACACAAAGTGCTGCACACAACCCAACACAAGTCGCGACACAAAGTGCTACACACAACACAACACAAGTGGCGACACAAAGTGCTGCACACAACACAACACAAGTGGCGACACAAAGTGCTGCACACAACACAACACAACACAACACAAGTGGCGACACAAAGTGCTACACACATAACAACACAAGTGGCGACACAAAGTGCTGCACACAACACAACACAAGTGGCGACACAACGTGCTACACACAACACAACACAAGTGGTTACACAAAGTGCTGCACACAACACAACACAACACAACACAAGTGGCGACACAAAGTGCTGCACACAACACAACACAAGTGGCGACACAACATGCTACACACAACACAAGTGGTGACACAAAGTGCTGCACACAACACAACACAAGTGGCGACACAACGTGCTACACACAACACAACACAAGTGGCGACACAAAGTGCTGCACACAACACAACACAAGTGGCGACACAACATGCTACACACAACACAAGTGGTGACACAAAGTGCTGCACACAACACAACACAAGTGGCGACACAACGTGTTGCACACAACACAACACAAGTGGCGACACAAAGTGCTGCACACAACACAACACAAGTGGCGACACAAAGTGCTGCACACAACACAACACAAGTGGCGACACAAAGTGCTGCACACAACACAACACAAGTGGCGACACAACATGCTACACACAACACAAGTGGTGACACAAAGTGCTGCACACAACACAACAATCATAGAAGAAGAGAAGAAAATAAATTGTTCACTTCTTGTGTGTTACAGGACGAGTGTTGCCATCATTGGCCCAGCCCTATGGCTAAATCCAGCCCTGACTGAGATAATCACATGATAGTGTTGGTGTGCATACGTACTGTACCTTTATCTGTCAGCTACAGGTGTACAGGCGTACAGGTGTACAGGTGTACAGGTGAACAGGTGTACAGGTGTACAGGTGAACAGATGTACAGGTGAACAGGTGTACAGATGTACAGGCGTACAGGTGTACAGGTGTACAGGTGAACAGGTGTACAGGTGAACAGATGTACAGGTGTACAGGTGTACAGGTGTACAGGCGTACAGGCGTACAGGTGTACAGGTGAACAGGTGTACAGGTGAACAGGTGTACATGTGTACAGGTGAACAGGTGTACATGTGTACAGGTGAACAGGTGTACAGGTGTACAGGTGTACAGGTGTACAGGCGTACAGGCGTACAGGGGTACAGGTGAACAGGTGTACAGGTGAACAGGTGTACATGTGTACAGGTGAACAGGTGTACATGTGTACAGGTGAACAGGTGTACAGGTGTACAGGCGTACAGGCGTACAGGTGTACAGGTGAACAGGTGTACAGGTGTACAGGTGTACATGTGTACAGGTGAACAGGTGTACAGGTGTACAGGCGTACAGGTGTACAGGTGTACAGGTGAACAGGTGTACAGGTGAACAGGTGAACAGGTGTACAGGTGTACAGGTGTACAGGTGTTAAGGTGTACAGGTGTTAAGGTGTACAGGTGTACAGGTGTACAGGTGGTCCTGGTCAATAAAGCACATTTCACTGGCCTCCAAAAAATGACACTTTCCCTTAAAGTTTCCTTGGTTTGAAACTAATCTATTGCATCATGCATTCAGATACAATCTACAACCTTCTGCATCCGGCTGGGCTCCTCTTCCAGCTGCTCCTCTTCCAGCTGCTCCTCTTCCAGCTGCTCCTCTTGCAGCTGCTCCTCTTCCAGCTGCTCCTCTTCCAGCTGCTCCTCTTGCAGCTGCTCCTCTTCCAGCTGCTCCTCTTGCAGCTGCTCCTCTTCCAGCTGCTCCTCTTCCAGCTGCTCCTCTTGCAGCTGCTCCTCTTCCAGCTGCTCCTCTTCCAGCTGCTCCTCTTGCAGCTGCTCCTCTTCCAGCTGCTCCTCTTCCAGCTGCTCCTCTTCCAGCTGCTCCTCCTCCAGCTGCTCCTCTTCCAGCTGCTCCTCTTCCAGCTGCTCCTCTTGGTGCTGCTCCTCTTGGTGCTGCTCCTCTTCCAGCTGCTCCTCTTCCAGCTGCTCCTCTTCCAGCTGCTCCTCTTCCAGCTGCTCCTCCTCCAGCTGCTCCTCCTCCAGCTGCTCCTCTTCCAGCTGCTCCTCTTCCAGCTGCTCCTCTTGGTGCTGCTCCTCTTGGTGCTGCTCCTCTTCCAGCTGCTCCTCTTCCAGCTGCTCCTCCTCCAGCTGCTCCTCTTCCAGCTGCTCCTCTTGCAGTTGCTCCTCTTGCAGCTGCTCCTCTTGGTGCTGCTACAGTATGTAAGAAAAGGCGGTGAAGGTGAAGGCATTTAAGCGAGGGCAGAGCAACAAGTGTGGGAGGACTGATGATTAAGAAGTCATAGTAGTCACACTTACTGTAGATTATTATCATCATGTTTACTGGAATTACTTTATTATCATCATGTTTACTGGAATGATGTGTACATGCAGAGTTCAATCATGTCTTTTAGTCAATGCTGTGTCAATGATTCTTTAGAAATGAACAATGTTTCTATAGGAATGAACAATGTTTCTACAGGAACAAACAATGTTTCTATAGGAATGAACAATGTTTCTACAGGAATGAACAATGTTTCTACAGGAACAAACAATGTTTCCATAGGAATGAACAATGTTTCTATAGGAATGAACAATGTTTCTATAAGAATGAACAATGTTTCTACAGGAACAAACAATGTTTCTATAGGAATGAACAATGTTTCTATAGGAATGAACAATGTTTCTACAGGAATGAACAATGTTTCCATAGGAATGAACAATGTTTCTACAGGAATGAACAATGTTTCCATAGGAATGAACAATGTTTCTACAGGAATGAACAATGTTTCTACAGGAACAAACAATGTTTCTATAGGAATGAACAATGTTTCTACAGGAATGAACAATGTTTCTATAGGAATGAACAATGTTTCCATAGGAATGAACAATGTTTCTACAGGAATGAACAATGTTTCTATAGGAATGAACAATGTTTCTACAGGAATGAACAATGTTTCTACAGGAATGAACAATGTTTCTACAGGAATGAACAATGTTTCTACAGGAATGAACAATGTTTCCATAGGAATGAACAATGTTTCTACAGGAATGAACAATGTTTCTACAGGAATGAACAATGTTTCCATAGGAATGAACAATGTTTCTACAGGAATGAACAATGTTTCTATAGGAATGAACAATGTTTCTTTAGGAATGAACAATGTTTCTACAGGAATGAACAATGTTTCTACAGGAATGAACAACGGGGGGTTGAAGGAAATCTGCTTGAGCCTTCAAACAATCCCATGATTATGATTAGGACAAATTCCACTCCTGAGCAGTACTTGTTTGTTTTTTTCAAGTACAAACGTTTGTAGACTGAATTACATTTTGTTGTTTACACCTTCAACTTTATATTTACTTCTCTTTTGTCATCATCTATGTCCAACCTTTTCCACCAAGTACCACCTCACAACACACCATCATGACAACATTACATACAGTAGACCTAAGTATTCATTAAATATTAACATAATACTGACCTGTGTGTAGTTATATTAAATATTAACATCATACTGACCTGTGTGTAGTTATATTAAATATTAACATAATACTGACCTGTGTGTAGTTATATTAAATATTAACATTATACTGACCTGTGTGTAGTTATATTAAATATTAACATCATACTGACCTGTGTGTAGTTATATTAAATATTAACATCATACTGACCTGTGTGTAGTTATATTAAATATTAACATCATACTGACCTGTGTGTAGTTATATTAAATATTAACATCATACTGACCTGTGTGTAGTTATGTTAAATATTAACATCATACTGACCTGTGTGTAGTTATATTAAATATTAACATCATACTGACCTGTGTGTAGTTATATTAAATATTAACATCATACTGACCTGTGTGTAGTTATATTAAATATTAACATAATACTGACCTGTGTGTAGTTATATTAAATATTAACATCATACTGACCTGTGTGTAGTTATGTTAAATATTAACATCATACTGACCTGTGTGTAGTTATATTAAATATTAACATCATACTGACCTGTGTGTAGTTATATTAAATATTAACATAATACTGACCTGTGTGTAGTTATATTAAATATTAACATCATACTGACCTGTGTGTAGTTATATTAAATATTAACATAATACTGACCTGTGTGTAGTTATATTAAATATTAACATCATACTGACCTGTGTGTAGTTATATTAAATATTAACATAATACTGACCTGTGTGTAGTTATATTAAATATTAACATCATACTGACCTGTGTGTAGTTATATTAAATATTAACATTATACTGCCATTGTGTTTGTGCTGTCAAGTTTTTGTCTTTTTTCCGTTTTTCTAAAAGACATTTTCTGACTGATGTCATCAAGTCCCCAAACATTGCTCAAATCTCCCATAACTTGTCCCAGTCGTTTGTGCTCCACACTTTTGTCTATTATCCTTTTAATGTTGATAAGGTTTTATAGTTATGTTAGAATAATGATGTATAAGTTATCACACAACTCTTACGCTGAAAGGCCGTTGCTCTAGTTATTATCTATTGTGCTCAAGTTGTACTTTTCTATCCGTGCAAAGGCACACAACTTGTTATCTCCCACTGCAAGTTGCCTCGCAGCAGCAGTTTGTGTCTTCCAGCCTGCTAAAACAGCCAAGGACGGACTTCAAGGACCTCCAGGAAGATAAGAGCACAACACGCAGACAAAGCAGAAATCTCGAGATCAAGCACATTTGCATTCTGAATAATCCCATATTG
>NC_084552.2:315000-340000 GCF_033978685.3 Nerophis lumbriciformis | reverse complement strand
GCCGCGGCCTCCGCACTGCTTGGTGCCCCACTTCAAACACGTGCGGTCGATCAGGGCTCCAAAATAAATGGGAGGAGGGATCCCGCCTGTCAAAAAAGCATGAGATAGCTGCACATATGAAAGAAGCTGTGCCGACTCACCGAGAGCTCTCACGATCAGCGTCTGCATTCCTAGAGCCAGGGCCTTCAAGTCTTTTTGGATGGACCTGTGATCAAAGGTGGTCTCAGTCAGCAACACACATTGATGGAGTGCCCTGTCCAAGATGGCCGACCTGAGCAGCACGATGTATCCTGGCGTGCCCCCGCAGGCGGAGATGAAGGAGCCCACCACGGATATTGCCATGTAGATATGGAAGGTCCGCTCACAGTCGCTCTTCCTGGGGCACTGGCCCAACACCGTGGACGTGTTCAGGTCTGGACTCATGTTCAGGTCTGGACTCAGGACGGCGCTGACACAGGAACAGTTGTGGAACGACTAGGAGCAGAGAGAAGGACCGTTCAGTACATTACGCTTTGGGGTAGGGTTGTATGGTGCCAGTATAGTACCGGTATACTAATCAGTCATATTCACTTCTATACCGCCTCTAAAAAGTACCAATGACCAATGTATGATCCTGTAACTACGTGGTATCACATCCATACCTAAATGTGTGCTATCATCCAAAACTAATGTCAAGTATCAAGGAAGAAAAGAATAAGTGATTATTACATTTTAACAGAAGTGTAGATAGAACATGTTCAAACAGAAAATAAGCAGATATTAACAGTAAATGAACAAGTAGATTAAAAATTCATTTTTACAGTTTGTCCTTTGTAATGTGTACACAATAATAGGTGTATAAATGACACAATATGTCACTGACAGTTTTAGTTTTCCCTCTGTTTGTGTTTTATTTCCTGTCAGCGCTCTTATTTTTGTTCAGTTTCCTGCTTGCCTCCCTTAGCGCTGTTCCCCTCAGCTGCGACTGATTGGCACCTGGCCACACCTGCTGTCAATCAGTCAGCTGCTATTTACACCTGCCTTGCCCTCCACTCAGTGCTGGAGGATTGTTTGCTGTATGCTGTGGACTGCCTGTTTCTCAGCTATTCCCTGGATCCTGACTCCTGACTCCTGACTCCTGACTCCTGACTCTTGACTCTTGACTCTTGACTCCTGACTCCTGACTCCTGACTCCTGACTCCTGACTCTTGACTCTTGACTCTTGACTCTTGACTCTTGACTCCTGACTCCTGACTCCTGACTCCTGACTCCTGACTCCTGACTCCTGACTCTTGACTCTTGACTCTTGACTCTTGACTCTTGACTCTTGACTCTTGACTCCTGACTCCTGTCCCTGTTTGCTGTTTGCTGTTTCCTGCTTTCTGGTTCGTGTTTTCCTTGCTTTTTTTGAACATTAAAAGCATGTTTTCTTGTCCCAAGCCTGTCATCTCTGCATGTTGGGGTTCGTCACCACCACTTCATGACAGTTACTGCATACGACTAATTAGGAGTCTTTGTTTGTTTACTTACTACTGAAAGACAAGTTGTCTAGTATGTTCAACATTTTATTGAAGGACTAAATGACAATAATAAACATATGTTTCATGTACACTAACATTTGTTGTTACAATAAAGACAATAATGACATTTGTTGTGGTCCCCTTTATTTAGAAAAGTATGTAAAAGTCTGGTACTACATGTTGGTAGCAGTACTAACATATTGGTATGAGGATAAGCTTGGTTCGGGGTATTCAATCCCATGAAATCATCTTTTGAATGAGGATTTCTTCTTCACTTTGTTGACCTCGGGGCCCAACTCTTGGGGCCGACTCCTCCAGTATGTTAACAAGGGCCCTGAATCTTTGGGCACCTCGTGATCCCATTTTGACTCCAGGGATGATGATTCCATTCAACATGGTTCTCACAATGTATTATTTGATATAATAATTAAGAGCGTCAAAAACAAATCCATGTTTGGATGAAGACTTTGACTTCCTTTATTGTCATTCAAATTTAAACTTTACAGTACAGATAAGAGCAACATTTTGTTGCATTTTAATTAATGAATTACTATTCTTATCTATAACGATTCTTAAATGATTAAAACAAAAAACAAAAAATGTTTTTTGTATTTGTTTTTATATACATTTTTTCAATTATTAAACGTTTGGGTAGAATTTTATTAAACAAAACCAATTTTCTTTTAAGTAAAACATAATTGTTTTTTCCGCTGTTTGTCTATTCTGTAGTTAGTCATAGAACTGGCACCCAATGTTATTGAAAAAAGTTTTGATTTTGAATGGAGAATCGATTCTGAATGGAATGGTGACCCCACTAATGGAATGGAATGGTGACCCCACTAATGGAATGCAATGGTGACCCCACTAATGGAATGGTGGCCAAAGACTGACAGCCCTAATAATAATAATGAAAAGAAACTTTTCCAAACAAGTTAGAAAAGCTGTTTCTGCTTGCATTGAGATGGCCCAAAAACATCTTTTTGAAAGGTCATTCTCAGAAAATATATACATTTAGTTTTAATCATCCATCCATCTTCTTCCGCCTATCCGAGGTGGGGTCGCGGGGGCAGCAGCCTAAGCAGAAAATCCCAGACTTTCCTCTCCCCAGCCAATTTGTCCAGTTCTTCCCGGGGGATTCCCGAGGCGTTCCCAGGCCAGCCGGGAGACATAGTCTTCCCAACGTGTCCTGGGTCTTTCCGTGGCCTCCTACTGGTCAGACGTGCCCTAAACACTTCCCTAGGGAGGCGTCCTGGTGGCATCCTGACCAGATGCCCAAACCACCTCATCTGACTCCTCTACATGTGGAGGAGCAGCGGCTTTACTTTGAGCTCCTCCCGGATGACAGAGCTTCTCACCCTATCTCTAAGGGAGAGGAAACTCATTTGGGCCGCTTGTACCCGTGATCTTGTCCTTTCAGTCATGACCCAAAGCTCATGACCATAGGTGAGGATGGGAACGTAGATCGACCGGTAAATTGAGAGCTTTGCCTTCCGGCTGTGCGTCGAAGTGAGTCTGACTATATCTAGCCAGAACTTCTCCACCTCGTGCACTAGTTCAGGCTCCTTCCCCCCCAGCGAGGTGACGTTCCACGTCCCAAGAGCTAGCTTATGTAGCCGAGGATCGGACCACCAAGTGCCCTGCATTAGGCTGCCGCCCAGCTCCCGCCCTCTCTGCCCCTCCCATGAGTGGTGAGCCCATTGGAGGGGGGACCCACATTGCCTCTTCGGCTGGGCCGGGCCCCATGGGGACAGGCCTGGCCACCAGGCGCTCACCATCGTGCCCCAACTCCAGGCCTGGCTCCAGAGGGGGGCCCCGGTGACCCGTGTCCGGGCAAGGGAAATCAGAGTCTCGGTTTTTGTAATTCCATAGAAGTCTTCGAGCTGCTCTTTGTCTGATCCCTCACCTAAGACCTGTTTGTCTTGGGAGACCCTAGCAGGGGGCATAGAAGCCCCCGGACAACAAAGCTCCTAGGATCATTGGTACACACAAACTCCTCTACCACCATAAGGCGGCAGCTCAGAGGGGAGTAGTTTTATACATTTTTGAAAATTATAACTCGATTTAGAATGGTGAGAATAAGAATCGCGATTCAGATGTGAATTGATTTTAATATGAATTAGTTGTAACTTTTTTTAATCTTATTTTTTTCCAATAACATTGAATCAACTTGTGGTTTTATGTTATCAATGTTTTAATTGTTACTTCAACAGTACAAAAATGTATTTTATTTATTGTCATCTAAATAAATAAAAAAAAGGAAAATCATATTCCAAAAATATAAATAAATATATTTCAAGTATCTAAAAGTGCATACATTTATTTGAATTACTAAATATATTTTTTAGTGATGAAGTACTTTACTGACACATATTATTCCCAATCTTTTAAAGGCCAAATAAAACGAAGTTGCAGACCAGATCTGGCCCCCAGACTTTGATACCTGTGCCCTAATATCAAGTTCATTAAGTAGTTCCGTTAAAAATGTCAGTTTCAAATATTTATTATCTAAATTTTTAAAATTAAATACATGTTCCAAAAATATAAAATACATATATTTAAAATATCTAAAAGTACATATATTTATTTAAATTACTGACTATAATTTTTAATGATGAAGTACTTTGTTAAAAAATATTATTTCCAATCTTTCGAGGGCCAAATAAAATGAAATGGCGGGCCCGATCTGTGTCCTAATATAAAGTTAATTAAGTAGTTGGGTTAGAAATGTCAATTTCAAATATTTATTATCTAAATAAATAAAAAAAATACATATTCCAGAAATATAAAATACATTTATTTTAAATATCAAAAACTACATATATTTATTTGAATTACTAAATATAATTTAAATGATGAAATTCTTTATTGACACATTATATTTCCAATCATTTGGGAGCCAAATAAAATGAAGTGGCGGACCAGATCTGGTCCCTGTGCCTTGAGTTTGACACCTATGTCCTAATATTAAGTTCATTAAGTAGTTGAGTTAGACATTTCACTTACAAATATTTATCATCATCTAAATTAAAAAAATTAATACACATTCCAAAAATATAAAAAATATAATTTAAATATCTAAAATTACTTAATATATTTTTAATGATGAAGCACTTTATTGACACATATCATTTCCAATCTTTTGAGGGTTGTGGACCAGATCTGACACCTGTGTCCTAATATAAAGTTAATTAAGTAGTTGAGTCAGACATTTAAGTTACAAATATTTATTATAATCTGAATAAATAAATAAAAAATGCATATTAAAAAAATATGAAAGAAATATATTTTAAATATCTAAAGGTACATATATTCATTTGAATTACTAAATGTTTTTAAATGATAAGTACTTTATTGACACATATTAATTCAAATCTTTCGAGGGCCAAATAAAATGAAATGGCGGGCCTAATATATAGTTAATTAAGTAGTTCGGTTCGAAATGTCAGTTACAAATATTTATTATCATCTACATTTAAAAAAATGAATGCATATTCCAAAAATATGAAATAAATATAAATGAAATGTATATTTATTTGAATACATTTGTTGATGTGTTTAGAACAAGGTTGGTGATGCTCACCATCTCCTTGCCCGTGCCGGTGGAGGTGTGACACCCGGCCAGGCAGGGTGAGGCGTAGGTCATGCCGTTGTAGGCGCACACGGGGTCCCACTGCTTCATGGAGCAGGAGCAGCCCGTGTTGCATTGGGACAACAAGGTCTGCGCATCGTACGACACTTCAGGGATTCTGGTGCATCCACACACAAGAGTTGCATACAAAAATAGCGGTGTAAGACAAGAATTCCCAGCCTTGCTCACCCTTGGTAAGTCACGGTGAGGCCGGCCACCTCGGCATTGTCACAGCGGAGGAAGACTTGGACCACCAGCAAGCAAAAGGAGGTGATAGAAGTCCCCAGCGCCATCCTGGCTGCTCCGACCACGCCTAACTTAAAGCGCTTCAGCACGAAGCCTCCGGTGATGATGCCCAAGGCCACTGCTGGCAGGTTGAGTATACCTGGGGAAATCAAATATACATTTAGTTGAAGTCACTTAGTTATGGAACGCTAGTCTCCAAACTGCCTGTTTGCCATATTGTTGCTGTCCAAGACAAGGCATAAATGTCCATATATTTGTGCAAAAAACGCAAAAATAATTCAACAAATAATTTTTACAATTCTAAATATTGTAGTATATTTTCATATAATATTTTTAATACTTTAATAATTTAAAAAATATATATATTTTCATTGGACAGTGAAAATATTGTCTTTGTTTCTTTGAATATGTTTGAACTATAACGCAGTTTTTAGTAGCGTTTTTGTCTGCTTTCCCTGTAAGCCCCGCCCACTTCCTGGTGTGACTGACCAATCAATGTCCGACCAGCCTTTTGCCCTCTCTCACTTTCTTCCCTCATTTTGATTTCTTCATTTCGCCCAAAAACTGAAACCTGAGCAAGGATCCTTAAGTATCTGGAATCAGGAAGATATTTTTGACTAACAAAGAATGTTTTCTTAGTAACATCGCGGCGTACGGTGGTGATGGTCCTCCTTCTGGAGGGCACCATGACCACAGGAGTGTCCCAGGGAGGGTCCTGTCCAATCACAGCACTCCGTCCAATGTGCTGTCGAAGACCATTCGTTATGGGAACCTTCAACGCATGCACAGCGAGAGAAGAAGCGAGGCTGCTGAGGAATGGGGAGTGGAGATCCTGGAGATCCAGGAACACAGAAGAGTGCACACTGGTGACCCGATCTTGTACCGCAGAGTGGAGAGATGCACGTTCATCTCTGCATCAGCGTGGCGAAACGAGGCCCAGGTGGCAACAGGGGGCGTAGGGCTATTGCTTGGTTCTCTGGCGCGTAAGGCTCTCCATTGGATTTACCATCACACCAACAGGATCCTTATCGCAGAATTCTCAGGCAACCCAGTAACAACGGTCATAGTCGTGTACTCACCCACTAACGTGGCACCATCTGAGGAGGTGGAGAAGTTCTACGAGGACTTCACAACAGCAGTCCAGGATGTTCCAGCGCACAATTTCCTGGCAATCCTGGGCGACTTCAACGCTAAGATTGGACCAGAGGATGCTCCCTTCCCTTATCACGACACTACCAACCGCAATGGCGCATACCTCACTGCCCTTCTCATGGAACACCAGCTCCAGGCAGTGAACACCTTGTTCCAGAAAAGAACAGGCAAGAGGTTGACTTTCAGAGACCGAACCTAAGGTACACAACGTCAGCTAGACTACATCCTAGTGAGGCAAAAGTGGAGGAACTCTATCCTAAATGCTGAGCCATACAGAACATTCAGCTCCGTGGGGTCTGACCACCGCGTGGTCTCCATGAGGGTGCGACTGAGCCTCAGGGTCCCCAAGCCAGCCCCCAGGATCTGGTATGACTGGAAGGCACTCTCAACCGACCCTGGCCTACAAACCAGGTATACGGAGGAGGTTATGAGCCGCTTTCAGCAGATGGACGAAGGTGCAGAGCCTAGCAATGAATACAGGCGATTTGTTGCTGCCAACGAGGAAGCAACAAGAGTGTGTGTGCTCGTGCAAAGGAAAACCAGAAGCTCCCTGTGGTCTAAACACCCAGAGGTCGTAGCGGGACGGGGCAAGGTGGAAGAAGCATGGCTTTGCTCTACTTGTGAGCCTACTGCGGAGAGACGTAGAATACTGAATGAGGCCAAACAGCTTCTCTTCAGTACCTATGATAAGATCAAGGGGGTGGAACTGATGGAGAGAGTGCAGAGAGTCCAGGATGCACATGGAGAGAGGCAATATGGAGAAGCATGGAAGGTCATTAACGAGATGACAGGAAGGAAGAGGACCAAGGAGGGACAGGCTAAGGGACACGGCCCTGAGGAGAGGGTGGCGACATGGTACAACCATTTCCAAAAACTGCTTGGAACACCATCAGATGGCGGGGAGGAAGAGATACCATCATTCCTCCATGACCTCATAATCCAGGACGGCCCCTTCACGATTACTGAGTTTGCTAAGGAGAAAAGAACGCTGAGAGAGGGTAAGAGTGCTGGGCCGGATGGCATACTGCCTGGTTGCCTGGATTTCAGACTACCTCACCGATAGGCCACAGTACGTCAGACTGAAGGACATCACATCTGACACTGTGATCAGCAGCACCGGAGCACCGCAGGGAACGGTGCTGCACCCTCTTCTCTTCACCCTGTACACCGCTGACTTCGGCTACAACTCAGAGCTGTGTCACATCCAGAAATATGCGGATGACACAGCCATCGTCGGGTGCATCAGGGACGGCAGAGTGGAGGAGTTTCGGAGGCTGGTGAGGGACTTTGTTGTCTGGTGCCACAGGAACCTCTTGCAGCTCAATCAGTCAAAGACCAAGGAGCTGGTCATTGACTTTGGGAGGTTGAGTCCAAGGTCACAACCTATTGTGATCGAGGGAGTCGAGGTACAGACCGTGGACTCATTCAAGTACCTCGGGGTGTGGGTGGACAATAAGCTGGACTAGACTGTTAACACGGACCACTTGTACAGGAAAGGACAGAGCAGGCTGTACTTCCTGAGGAGGCTGCACTCCTTCAACATCTGTAAAAAAACTCTTGTGGATGTACTACCAGTCTGTGGTTGCCAGTGTTCTGTACTACATCGTAGTGTGCTGGGGGGACAGTATATCTAAGAAGGACAGCTCCAGACTGGAGAAACTGATCAGGCAGGCCGGTTCTAGGATGGGAATAAAACTGGACTCACTGATGATGGTGGCAGAGAAGAGGACTGTGGAAAAACTAGTGAGCATCCTGGATGATGCCAGTCACCCTCTGCATACCGTTATCAGTAGCCAGAGGAGCCTGTTCAGTGCTAGACTGCTTCATCCCAAGTGCAGGACTAATAGACTAAAAAACTCCTTTGTCCCACACGCCATTAGACTGTACAACTCCTCCCTGGGTGGTAGGGGGGGTACTAGGATGAAAGGGGATGCAAAACAATAACAGTGCAATACTTTTTCATAACATGGTCACTACTGCTTAGTTTCTCTTGTTATATTCTTATTTTACTGTTATATTCTCATTGTTGCTTTTTATTTTTATTCTATTGTAATATTTTTCTATTTTGTTTCCATTTATACCCCCATTATTTACTTTTTACTTTTTACTTTTTAAATTCGATCTCAATTTTGTACACTGCTGCTGGAATTTAAATTTTCCTGAGGGAACTCTCCTGAAGGAATCAATAAAGTACTATCTATCTATCTATCTATCTATCTATCTATCTATACACCCAGAGGTTGTAAAGAAGTGTGGTCTCGATAACATCATCCTTGAGTTTTGCAACCTGGCCCTGCTAGGCAACAAGCTGCCTGACATGTGGTCTCTTTCCAACATCATCCTAGTGCTCAAATCTGGAGACCTCTCGAAGCCAGACAACTGCCGGGGCATCAGCCTGACCTGTATCACCGCAAAGGTCTACAATCGAATGATACTGAACTGCATCTGGCATGTCATTGACCCTCATCTGAGGGAAAACCAAAATGGCTTTCGAGAGGAGAGGACCACACTAGCCCAGATCCTGGTCCTGAAGAGACTAATCGAGGAGGTGAAGAAGAACAACCTGACGGCTGTATTGTGCTTTATTGACTTTAAAAAGGCATTTGACTCAATACACAGAGGCACAATGATGAAGATCCTGAAGGCCAACTGTTTCCCTCCCAACTTGCTCCGGGCAATAGAGGCAATGTACGCAGGAATACGGGCCAAGGTGGTGTCCCCAGATGGCGAAAGTGAGGAGTTTGACATCCTGGCGGGGGTAATGCAAGGAGACACCCTAGCCCCCTTTCTTTTTGTCATAGTCTTGGACTACGCGCTCAGGGAGGCCATCAATGGACGTGAGCAGGATCTTGGCCTTACCATTACACCAAGGAGTTCAATAAGACACCCTGCAGTAGTCTTGACAGACCTTTACTACGCGGACGACATCAGCCTGCTCTCCAACCACATGGAGCAAGCACAGGAGCTCTTGAGCAGAGTGGAGTCAGAGTGCGCCAAGGTTGGCCTTCGGCTGAATGCCAAGAAAACTGAGTTGATCACCTATAACATCCAAGCGGAACACCCATCACTCACAACAACATGCTCTGAAGGAAGTCAATGACTTCAAGTACTTGGGCTCATGGGTCAACTCAACAGAGCAGGTTCTAAAAGTGAGGAAGGCACTTGCATGGGGGGCCCTGAACGGCATGGCCAGTGTGTGGAACTACAATCTCCCCCGACAAATAAAAACTCAGCTTCTTTTACGCGACTGTAGAATCTGTTCTCCTATATGGCAGTGAATGCTGGACCCTGAAGCTAACCCTGCAGAAGTCTCTAGACGGGTGCTACACCAGAATGCTACGTGTAGAGCTCAACATCAGCAAAAATACACATGTTACCATTGAGAATCTGTATGCTGGATACCCAGGGTGAGAGACAAAATAGCAGCCAGGAGAATGAGACTAACAGGACACTGCCAAAGACCCCAGGAACTGCCAGCAAGCAAACTGGTACTGTGGGAGCCAACACATGGGCACCGGTCACGAGGACGTCCCACTGTGACATATGTGGACGTACTCGAGAATGATGCGAGAGCACAAAGCACCAACGAGCTGGCCAGATGTATGGAGAACCGGGATGACTGGAGACAAGGATGGAAGGCTCGTCTGAGGACGACCTAGAGAGAGGCACCCAATGTTATTAAAAAAGTATTGATTTTGAATCGAGAATGGTTTTGAATCGAGAATCGAATCGTTATCCCCAAAAATGGAATCGAATCGACTCGTGTGGTGCCCAAAGTTTCACAGGCCTATAGTAAAAATACAAGAACAAAATAGCAAACAATGGGGAATGTAATGAAACAAATGTGTAATGTTCCGACTGATAATGACTCAAAGTAGACTTAGTCACAAAGCTGACACAGTGTTTTGTCTTCATATGTATTTTAAAAATGAAAAACATCATCAAATATAGATCTTGGTGGGAAAAGTTAGGACTCCCCTCCCTTAAAGGTTAAAAAAAACAACTATATATATTGTACTGAGTTTGAAAATAAAAAATACCAAAATGGCCACTGGATGCTTTCATTTTTTTCAGCTTGCGGTTCTGGGTGGAACACGCTTGGAGACCCCTGCCATACACCCGAGTAAGCAGTGTGTATAAAGCATGTTCTCCACATTATCTCCCACAGGCACATATAAAGGTATGTTCTCCACATTATCTCCCACAGGCACATATAAAGGTATGTTCTCTACATTATCTCCCACAGGCACATATAAAGGTATGTTCTACACATTATCTCCCACAGGCACATATAAAGGCATGTTCTCCACATTATCTCCCACAGGCACATATAAAGGTATGTTCTCCACGTTATCTCCCACAGGCACATATAAAGGTATGTTCTCCACATTATCTCCCACAGGCACATATAAAGGCATGTTCTACACATTATCTCCCACAGGCACATATAAAGGCATGTTCTCCACATTATCTCCCACAGGCACATATAAAAGTATGTTCTACACATTATCTCCCACAGGCACATATAAAGGTATGTTCTCCACGTTATCTCCCACAGGCACATATAAAGGTATGTTCTCCACATTATCTCCCACAGGCACATATAAAGGCATGTTCTCCACATTATCTCCCACAGGCACATATAAAGGCATGTTCTCCACATTATCTCCCACAGGCACATATAAAAGTATGTTCTACACATTATCTCCCACAGGCACATATAAAGGCATGTTCTACACATTATCTCCCACAGGCACATATAAAGGCATGTTCTCCACATTATCTCCCACAGGCACATATAAAGGCATGTTCTCCACATTATCTCCCACAGGCACATATAAAAGTATGTTCTACACATTTTCTCCCACAGGCACATATAAAGGCATGTTCTACACATTATCTCCCACAGGCACATATAAAGGTATGTTCTACACATTATCTCCCACAGGCACATATAAAGGCATGTTCTCCACATGATCTCCCACAGGCACATATAAAGGCATGTTCTACACATTATCTCCCACAGGCACATATAAAGGCATGTTCTCCACATTATCTCCCACAGGCACATATAAAGGCATGTTCTACACATTATCTCCCACAGGCACATATAAAGGCATGTTCTCCACATTATCTCCCACAGGCACATATAAAGGCATGTTCTACACATTATCTCCCACAGGCACATATAAAGGTATGTTCTCCACATTATCTCCCACAGGCACATATAAAGGCATGTTCTACACATTATCTCCCACAGGCACATATAAAGGTATGTTCTACACATTATCTCCCACAGGCACATATAAAGGTATGTTCTCCACATTATCTCCCACAGGCACATGTAAAGGCGACACACACACGTTATCTCCAACAGGCAGACTTCCTTCCAACAACATCCGTGTGTTAGTGTAGTACCTATGAGGAAAATGGCCCTGGAGGCGGCCTGGCCGTAGATCTGCTCCAAGAACTTTGGCTTGAAGGTGATCATGCCCATGAAGCCGTTGACGGACACCAGGTAGGTGAGGATCATCAGCGTGTAGATGCTGTTCCTGAAGAGTCTCTTCAGAGACGGCAGAAAGTCTGCAGGGGTCAACACACACCTGATATAAGATTACTATATCACATACGGGATACTTCCTTGTTGAATGCTACTACCTCCTGAGAGCCAGTGTCCTCTGTAGTGGACATGCGTACAAACATAAATGTCCATTGCAGAGGACGCTGGTTATCAGGAAGTTGTGGTCTAAGACGGTGGAGTCAATCATCCATTGGTTTTGGAGAAATGCTGTTACATGACTGCCTTCCTGAGTGGAAGTCATGTTTGTGGGTCATTCAACTTTGGTCCAGATTGCCTCATTACTCAGGTCCACGGATTAACTGGTTAATAATTAAACCCCGAATCCCCCAAAGTCAGACCTGGTCCTTCAAATGGCTTCGCCCTTGTGCACCATCATGCCCAAAATATGACGTATTCCTTTTTGGGATGAGATTGTTCAGTTTGAAGGTTGGCAGTCTGAAAGAGTTTTTATTCAGTTGCATTGTGTTCCTAGGGCAGGGGTTCTTAACCTTTTTAACCTCACTTTTCCACTACATAGGGGCCCGGGGCCCACTTCAACCCTAAGACTGAATGAGTGATCTTCTACCATATCCAACCTACGTGCAGGTTACAACCTTGTCAAATGTTGTGTTAATGACAAAGATTATTGTTGTCACACCGCGGTGAGGGAAGTCCTGTTTTGGAGTTGTCTGACGAACTTCCTGTTTTATGTTGAAAGTCTAACTCTCCTCTCGTTTCAGGCCACTTGCCCTTCCTCCTGTGTCACTGGTCTGATGTCTCTCCTGATTGTGCCCACCTGTGTCACCCTCCCTCGTGTGTATATAGTCCTGGTCTTCCCCTGTCTTGTTGCCACCTGTGTCACCCTCCCTCATGTGTGTATAGTCCTGGTCTTCCCCTGTCTTGTTGCCACCTGTTTCACCCTCCCTCATGTGTATATAGTCCTGGTCTTCCCCTGTCTTGCTGCCACCTGTGTCACCCTCCCTCATGTGTATATAGTCCTGGTCTTCCCCTGTCTTGTTGCCACCTGTGTCACCCTCCCTCATGTGTATATAGTCCTGGTCTTCCCCTGTCTTGTTGCCACCTGTGTCACCCTCCCTCATGTGTGTATAGTTCTGGTTTATCGTCCATTGTTCCCTGTCGCAACTGAGTCCTCATTCTTGCCAAGACATAACAATGATTTATTCAACACATAAAACTTAGGCTCAGGTCAGGCTGATTGGAAAAATAAGTACTCACCAAATTTAGTGCAAAAGAAGGGACTCATAAATAGTTGATTAAAAAAGATATAGAATTATGTTGTGCTAAAGTAAATGAACTGAATCAATAAGACATATGTCCATCCATCCATCCATTTTCTACCACTTGTACCTTTCGGGTCGCAGGGATGCTGGAGCCTAGCTCAACTGCATTCGAGCGGAAGGCGGAGTACACTCTGGACAAGTCGCCACCTCATCACAGGGCCTAAGACATATGTGTCTTAACTAAATGTCAATACAATTGAGTGCGAATGAAAACACAGCTCCAACACTTAAGTCATATTTTTTGCGCTTAAGAAACTTCTCTATGACTTTAGCTGCGGTCTTCTTCTGTTGGTTTGAGATTGTCATTACTGCCCCAAGTGGTGGAAAAGTGCAATACAACTGAGGACCGCTGCGGCCCAGACGGACCACAACAAATACGTTTTGGCGGCCCTCTAGGGGGCACTTGCCGCCCAACAATGGTTAAGAAAAACAGTTCCTAGGATAAACACATAAAGTACACACATTTTCTCTGAAGACCCATTTCAGCCCCTTTGACTCCCATTATAACTGCTATTTTAACAGACTGCAATCCTAGTATATTACGATGATGAAAACCAAATGAATCTTTTTCTTGTTGATTGAAAAACAAGAAAATATTGTTTTTGTGTAATTGCGCTCCTTAACCACTAAATGGCGCCAGACAACCATGGTATCTGTGTTGTCCTCAAGCTCGGGTCTTCGACCAGAGGCCTGGAAGTTTGAGGGTTCTGCGCAGTATCTTGGCTGTTCCACGGACTGCGCTCTTCTGGACTGAGGCTTCAGATGTTGTTCCTGGGATCTGTTGGAGCCACTCTCCCAGTTTGGGGGTTACTGCTCTGAGTGCCCCCCACGCTAGCCCTGACCTTCCACATCCATTCCAGCTGCTCTTTCAACCCTTGGTACTTCTCAAGTTTCTCATGATCCTTCCCAGCTGGGATTGCCACATCTATCACCACCACCCATTTCTGCTCTTTGTCCACCACCACTATGTCTGGTTGGTTAGCCAGGAGCTGTTTGTCAGTCTGGAAGCTGAAGTCCCACAGAACTTTGACCCTATAGTTCTCAGCCAACTTCTGTGGTGTGGCCCATTGGGATTTGGGTACTTCTATTCCATACTGGTTGCAGATGTTCCTGTATACTATCCTAGCTACTTGGTTGTGCCTCTCCATGTACGCTGATCCAGCTAGCATCTTACATCATGCTACTATGTGCTGAACTGTCTTTGCATAGTCTGCATCATGGGTCTGATCTACTCTGGTAGATCCTGGCCTCTATGGCGCTTGTGCTAATGGTCTGTTCTTGTGCTGCCATGATTAGTGCCTCTGTGCTGTCTGCCAGTCCTGCCTTTTCCAGCCACTGGTAGGATTTCTTGATATCAGCCACTTCCTCTAGCTAACGGTGGTACATGCCATGTAGGGGCTTGTCCGTCCAGGTGGTCTGCTCCTCCTCCTCTGCATTCTCATCAGGGTTCTGCTGCCTGACACACTCACTTAGCAGTTCATCCTTCGGAGCCATTTTTTCGATGTATTCTCGAATTTTCGATGTTTCATCCTGGACTGTGGCTTTGACGCTCACTATCCCTCGGCCTCCCTCTTTCCGCTTAGTGTATAGCCTCAGGGTGCTGGACTTGGGGTGGAACCTTATGTGCATGGTGAGGAGCTTACTTGTCTTGATATCTGTGGCTTCTATCTGCTCTTTTGGCCAGCTGATGATACCAGCAGGGTATGTGATGACTGGTAGTGCGTATATGTTGATGGCGCGGACTTTGTTCTTACCATTCGGCTGACTTTTTAGGACCTGCCTTACTCTCTGGAGGAATTTGGCTGTGGTTGACTTCATGTGGCCTCTTCATGGTTTCCATTAGCCTGTGGGATGCCAAGGTACTTGTAGCTGTCTTGGATATCACCTATGTTTCCCTCTGGTAGGTCAATCCCCTCAGTCCTGATCATCTTGTCTCTCTTTGAGACCATCCGGCCACACTTGTCCAATCCGAATGACATCCCTATGTCATCGCTGTAGATCCTGGTGGTGTGGATCAGTGAGTCAATTTCTCGCTGGCTCCTGGCATACAGCTTAATGTCATCCATATAGAGCAGGTGGCTGATTGTCGCCCAACTACGGAATCGGTACCCGTTGCCTCTCTTCGTAATGGTCTGACTGAGGGGGTTCAGGCCTATGCAGAACAGCAGTGGTGATAGCGCATCTCCTTGGTATATGTTGACTTGGGCAATCGGCTTTGAATTGACCTCTAGGGTTGTCTTCCACATTTCCATCGAGTTCTGGATGAAGGCCCTTAGGTTCCTGTTGATCTAATACAGTTCCAGACATTCCAGTATCCATGTGTGCGGCATTGAGTCGTAGGCTTCCTTGTAGTCAATCCAGGCAGTGCACAGGTTGGTCTGTCTCTTCTTACAGTCTCGGGCGACTCTTTTATAAACCAGTAGCTGGTGCTTGGCTCCTCTGGTACTACTGCCAATTCCTTTCAGTGCCTCACTCATGTATTGAGCCACATGCTTACTCATTTTTGCTGCAATGATGCTGAGATAGGCTCCAGCGCCCCCCGCGACCCCGAAGGGAATAAGCGGTAGAAAATGGATGGATGGGATGGATGCCTGGCAGGGTCTTCCATGTTGTGCAGAGACAGATAATTGGCCGATAGTTGGATGGGATGGGTCCCTTCTGGGGGTCTTTCATGATTAGGACTGTCCTGCCCTGGGTTAGCCATTCTGGGTGGGTTCCATCCCTCAGCAGCTGGTTCATCTGTACTGCTAGGCATCCATGTAGTGCAGTTAGCTTTTTCAGCCAGTACGTATGTATCATATCGGGGCCTGGTGCTGTCCAGCTCTTCATCTTTGACACTGTTTCCTGGATGTCTGCCATTGAGATGGTTACTGGCTCTTGTTCTGGGCGGTTGCTGTGGTCAGTTATATATATATATATATATATATATATATATATATATATATATATATATATATATATATATATATATATATATATATATATATATATATATATATATATATATATCCTCCAGCACCCCCTGCTACCCCGAAAGGGACAAGCGGTAGAAAATGGATGGATAGCAACATTTTTATTTTTTCTTGAAATATTGTATATTTTGCATTTTCCCATTATTTAAAAAAAAAAATTCTATTTTTGACAAAAAGGCAAAGTACAAAAGCAGTGAAGTTGTCACGTTGTGTAAATTGTAAATAAAAAGAGAATAAATGATTTGCAAATCCTTTTCAACT
Source organism: Nerophis lumbriciformis (assembly GCF_033978685.3). Classification (NCBI taxonomy): domain Eukaryota; kingdom Metazoa; phylum Chordata; class Actinopteri; order Syngnathiformes; family Syngnathidae; genus Nerophis; species Nerophis lumbriciformis. The sequence goes on along the minus strand of NC_084552.2, from coordinate 323,381 downwards.
TATATTCAATTGAATAGACTGCAAAGACAAGATACTCAATGTTCACACTGGTAAATTTGAGGAGTTGAGGAATGCTCATCAAAGACTTATTTGGAACATCCCACAGGTGAACAGGCTAATTGGGAACAGGTGGGTGCCATGATTGGGTATAAAAGCAGCTTCCATGAAATGCTCAGTCATTCACAAACAAGGACGGGGCGAGGGTCACCACTTTGTCAACAAATGCCTGAGCAAATTGTTTAAGAACAACATTTCTCAACTTAGGGATTTCACCATCTACGCTCTGTAATATCATCAAAAGGTTCAGAGAATCTGGAGAAATCACTGCACGTAAGCGATGATATTACGGACCATGGATCCCTCAGGCGGTACTGCATCAAAAAGCGACATCAGTGTGTAAAGGATATCACCACATGGGCTCAGGAGCACTTCAGAAAACTACTGTCAATAACTACAGTTGGTCGCTACATCTGTAAGTGCAAGTTAAAACTCTACTATGCAAAGCCAAAGCCATTTATCAACAACACCCAGAAACGCTTCGCTGGGCCCCAGCTCATCTAAGATGGACTGATGCAAAGTGGGAAAGTGTTCTGTGGTCTGACGAGTCCACATTTCAAATTGTTTTTGGAAATTGTGGACGTCGTGTCCTCCTGAACAAAGAGAAAAAGAACGATCCAGATTGTCTTTTTCATGGACGCCCCTTCTTATTCCAGCAAGACAATGCCAAGCCAGGTGTTAAAACAACGTGGCTTCATAGTAAAAGAGTGCGGGAACTAGACTGGCCTGCCTGTAGTCCAGACATTGAAAATGTGTGAAGGCTAAAATATGAGAAGGGAGACTGTTGAACAACTTAAGCTGTACATCAAGCAAGAATGGGAAAGAATTCCACTTCAAAAATGTGTCTCCTCAGTTCCCAAACTTTTACTGAGTGTAAAAATGCCCCTGGGACAACTTTTTTTTGACAATGTGTTTCTGCCACTAAATTCATGATTATTTGCAAAAAATAACAAAATGTTTCAGTGTGAACATGAAATATTTTGTCTTTGCAGTCTATTCAATTGAATATAAGTTGAAAAGGATTTATTGTATTCTCTTTTTATTTACCATTTACACAACGTGACAACTTCACCGCTTTTGGGCTTTTGTAAGAAAAGCAAGCTTCAGAACCCCCCGCGACCCCGAGAGGGACAAGCGGTAGAAAATGGATGGATGGATGGAAGTAACAAACGCTTTATATCAACAGATTGAGCTGAAGTTTTTAAAAGATTTCAAGCTTTGAAAGTAAAAAATATATATGAATGTGACACTTTTATGAGCGGGCCCCTTTTGGGTCCCAGGAGTACGTGTGTATAGTCAATCTTAAGGTTGGACAAAATATAAAGGGCAAGTGTTCTGTCACCTTTTGCCAGCTCCTGGAAGGTAACTGGAGTCTCCTTCTCTTGGTTGATCTCTGGGAGGAAATGACCCTGCTCTGTCCCTGGATCAGACTCTGTGCCTCGGTCCCTCTTCCCCTTCCCCTGCTTGGGAAGAGACTTGGGCAGGAACCAGAAGGGGATGCTGGAGAGCAAGATAATAGTGGCGGTCACAATGAAGCCCAGCCACCAGGCCCCCACCCAGCGGGAGTCCTTGTAGTTGATGGTCACACGGTCTAAGATGAAGAAGAGGCACTGGTTTATGGATCCTTCTTGCAAGATGATCAACCTCTGTAAGCCATCATTAACTCATTGTTTTTATTGGCCACACCAAAAAGGACAGAACAGTTAAGATTAGGGCATTCATGGTGCGTGGCTTACGCACCTAAATCCACAAAGCCAACGTCCACATAGATCTTGGCCAGATAGGACCCCATCATGTAGCCAAACATGGGCCCCAGGATTCCCACCGTATGGATGCAGGCTGGATGCAAAGGAGACAAAAAACATGGATGGGAATATTACACTTACACTTATGCTACTGCACACCTATACATAGACAGGGCGTCGTATATTCTACAAAGTTTAGGTCTCGAGATTTATACCCCTCAACAAAGCCAAAGCTTTTTTTTCCTGCCACTCACATGTGCATTTGTGAGCTGGAGGGCTGCAGTTGCAACATGGTGCAGCTACAGGAGTCGTCTTATATTTGAATATGTATTCGGTACCTTTCTTACCAGAAAGAAAAGTCCCAAAAAGACCAATTTATCTTCTAAAGAGTTTAGGTCCTGAGATTTATACTCCGCATGCTCGTCAGAGCTTTTCTTCCTGCCACTCACACACCTGTAACTCGGAGGGCTGTAGTTGAATCATGGGACACTATAGGAGTCGTCTTTCCCACCAGAAAAAAGTCTCAAATAGACCAATGGTCTTATATTCCAGAGAGTTTATATATATATATATATATATATATATATATATATATATATATATATAGTGGATAGCAGTGAAAGTGGAGGCTCCAGACGGACCAATTCGGGGCAGGAGAGGCTGACTTTTGGGACGTGGAATGTCCCTACGCTGGTGGGGAAGGAGCCTGAGCTGGTGCGGGAGGTAGAGCGCTACCGGTTGGATCTGGTGCGGCTTACCTCTATGCATAGCAAGGGCTCTGAAACCACACTCCTGGACAAGGGATGGACCTTGTTCACTTCTGGAGTTGCTCAGGGTGTGAGGGCCCAGGCGGGTGTGGGATACTCAGGAGTACCCGGCTGAGTGCCTGTACATTGGAGTTCACCCCAGTGGACAAGAGGGTCGCCTCCCTTCGCCTTAGGGTTGGAGGGGGGAAAACTCTGACTGTTGTTTGTGCGTACGCACCAAACAAGAGTTCAGAGTAGTCGGCCTTCTTGGATGCCATGCATGGGGTCCTGTATGGGGCGCCGGCCTAGGATTCCATAGTCTTGCTGGGGGACTTCAATGCGCAAGTGGGCAATGACAGTGATACTTGGATTGGCGTGATTGGGAGGAACGGTCTCCCTGATCTGCACCTGAGTGGTGAATTGTTATTGGACTTCTGTACTAGTCATGGACTTGCGATAACAAACACCATGTTCAAGCATAAGGATGCTCATAGGTGTACCTGGTACCAGATCACCCTAGGCCAAAGATCAATGATCGATTGTAATCGTATCAGCTGATCTGAGGCCGTATGTTTTGGACACTCGGGTGAAGAGAGGGGCTGAACTGTCAACTGATCACCATCTGGTGGTGAGTTGGGTTAGATGGTGGGGGAAACCTCTGGACAGACCTGGCGAGGTGTCCTCTGTCCGGAAGGACTTCAACTCCCACCTCCGGTGGGACTTCTCTGCCATCCCTGTGGAGGTTGGGGATATTGAACAGGAATGGGCAATGTTCAAAGCCTCTATTGCTAAAGCTGCAGCTGCGAGCTGTGGCCAGAAGGTCTTAGGTGCCTCAAGGGGCGGTAACCCTCTCACACCCTGGTGGACAGCGGTGGTCAGGGAAGCCATCCGACTGAAGAAGGAGTCCTACCGGGGGACTCCAGAGGCAGTTGCAAGGTACCGACAGGCCCGAAGGGCAGCGGCTGTGGCTGTGGACGAGGCTAAGCAGAGGGTGTGGGAGCGATTCGGGGAATCCAAGGAGAAGGGGTATCGGGCGGCACCAAAGTTGTTCTGGAAGACCATACGGCACCTCAGGAGCGGGAAGCAGGGAACCATCCAAGCTGTGTATAGCAGGGATGGGACTCTGCTGACTTCAAGTGAGGAAGTCGTAGGGCATTGGAAAGAGCACTTTGAGGAACTCCTGAAACCAACTGCATCAAACACACCCTCCCTGACAGGAGCGGAGCCTGAGTATGATGGGGGATCGACGTTGATCTCTCGGAGTGAAGTCACTGAGGTAGTTAGACAACTCCACACTGGCAAAACTCCGGGGATTGAAGAGATCAGTCCAGAAATGCTGAAGGCTCTGGGTGTTGAAGGGCTGTCTTGGTTGATATGCCTTTTCAACATTGCGTGGAAGTCTGGGACAGTGCCTAGGGAGTGGCAGACTGGGGTGGTGGTTCCCCTATTCAAAAAGGGGGACCAGAGGGTGTGTGCTAATTACAGGGGTACCACACTACTCAGGGATTGAGGAGGTTTTCGAAGTATTCCTTCCACTGATCCACAACATCCGCAGTAGAGGTCAGCAGAACACCATCCTCACCATACACGGTGTTGAATGGTGGTCCAGAGTCGCTTCGAAGCCGCCTGGAAGTCGTTTTCCATGGCTTCCCCGAACTCCTCCCATGTCCGAGTTTCTGCCCCCGCGACCGCTGAAGCCACACACCGCTTGGCCTGTCGGCACCTGTCCACCTCCCCAGGAGCCCCATGCGCCAAAAGGACCCGATAGGACTCTTTCTTCAGCTTGACGGCATCCCTCACCGCTGATGTCCACCAGCAGGTTCTAGGATTACCGCCACGACAGGCACCAACCACCTTGCGACCACAGCTCCAATTGGCCGCCTCGACAATAGAGGTGCGGAACATGGTCCACTCGGACTCAATGTCCAGCACCTCCCTCGTGACATGTTCAAAGTTTTTCCGGAGGTGGGAATTGAAACTTTCTCTGACAGGAGACTCTGCTAGACGTTCCCAACAGACCCTCACAATGCGTTTGGGCCTGCCAGGTCTGTCTGGCATCCTCCCCCACCATCTCAGCCAGCTCACCACCAGGTGGTGATGGGTAGAAAGCTGCGCCCCTCTCTTCACCCGAGTGTCCAAAACATGAGACCGCAAATCCGATGACGCAACTACAAAGTCCATCATGGAACCGTGGCCAAGTGTGTCCGGGTGCCAAGAGCACATATGGACACCCTTATGTTTAAACATGGTGTTTGTTATGGACAATCTGTGACGAGCACAAAAGTCCAATAACTAAACACCACTCGGGTTCAGATCCGGGCGGCCATTCTTCCCAATTACGCCTCTCCAGGTTTCACTGTCATTAGTCGTATTGTCATTTTGGCAACGGCAGTGAAACCAGGGGAAAAAAGCAAATAAGTAGAAATATGTGTGGATAACAACAAGTAACAGTCACAGGCCATTTAAATGAAGAAATAATGATAGTGGATGAGAACAAACCCAAATAGAAAGCAGTGTTCTCTTCTCTGGAGAAGTCATCCAGGTAGGAAACCCCCAGAGGCATAATGGGGGTCTCTCCAATCCCACGCAGCATGTTTCCCAGTAACACATAGACCCACATGGACGAACCTGCTGCTTTTTCACAATCTGAGTGGGCGGAAGTTGTTTTAACGTCTCCTCCAGTGTAGGTGTACCTGCAATGGCTGCTAGATCCTCCTCCAGTGTAGGTGTACCTGCAATGGCTGCTAGATCCTCCTCCAGTGTAGGTGTACCTGCAATGGCTGCTAGATCCTCCTCCTGTGTAGGTGTACCTGCAATGGCTGCTAGATCCTCCTCCTGTGGAGGTGTACCTGCAATGGCTGCTAGATCCTCCTCATCCTGCACCGTGTGGTTGGACAAACAGGGCAGGATGCTCTCGGTGCTGTTCACGTCACCACCGTGCGTCACACTGCTTTCGTATTTATACCTGAAACACACGCATCATGACTTCCCCTCATGTTTGCTGAGATGATGATGGAAGTGCACCCACAGGCCCTGCAGGAAGTGAGGCAGCGAGATGAGGAGACATCCAGCTGCCATGACCAAACAGCCCATACCGATCAGTCTGGGGCGATGGAGCTTGGCACCGAAGTAGCTGACAAAGGCTATGACCAGAAGGTTGCCTGCAGAAGGAGACGTGTTTATGATCAATAAGTCAGTGGGCACATTAAAAATGACACTAACCCATTTCAAACCTTACAAATGACACTAACCCATTTCAAAGATGAAAATGACACTAACCCATTTCAAAGCTGCCGTCAATGACCCCGATGAGTGAGCTGGGGATGTCGAAGCGTCTCTCTATCTGTGTGATAGAACTCTTCATGTAGGCGCCTCCAAAGGCCTTGGAGAAGTAAACGAAGGACATTGCAGCCAAGAAGAGCTGCAGACAAATGTCAGTCACAAGTTGACTTGTGTAGTTGTGTACCTGTGGTACAGGTGTCAACTCATAACCCAGGGGCCAAATACTTTTATTGGAGGACGCCCTGTAGTACAGGTGTCAACTCATAACCCAGGGGCCAAATACTTTTATTGGAGCATGCCCTGTAGTACAGGTGTCAACTCATAACCCAGGGGCCAAATACTTTTATTGGAGCATGCCCTGTAGTACAGGTGTCAACTCATAACCCAGGGGCCAAATACTTTTATTGGAGCATGCCCTGTAGTACAGGTGTCAAAGTCATCATTTGAATGTTCCCCACCACCCGTCAAATAATTCTAAGGTGACGTGCCACATAATTCTAATGTGGTCCGTCATATTATTTTATGGTGGCCCTTCCCACAATTTTAAGGTGGCACGCCACATAATTCAAACGTGGTTCACTATATAATTTTATTGTGGCCCTTCCCACAATTTTAACGTGACACACCAGATAATTCTAAGGTGGTCCACCATTTCATTTTATGTTGGCCCTTCCCACAATTTTAAGGTGGCATGCCACATAATTCTAAGGTAGTCCGCCATATCGTTTTGTGGTGGCCCTTCCCACAATTTTAAAATGGCAGGCCACATAATTCTAATGTGGTCCGCCATGTAATTTTATGGTCGCCATTCCCACAATTTTAAGGTAGTACGCCACATAATTCTAATGTGGTCCGCCATAACCCTTTAATGTGGCCCTTCCCACAATTTTAATGTGGCAGGCCACATTATTCTAAAGTGATCCGCCATAACCCTTTAATGTCGCCCTTCCCACAATTTTAAGGCGGCAGGCCACATAATTCTAATGTGGTCCGCCATATAATTTTATGATGGCCATTCCCACAATTTTAAGGTGGTACGCCACATAATTCTAATGTGGTCCGCCATAACCCTTTAATGTGGCCATTCCCACAATTTTAATGTGGCAGGCCACATAATTCTAATGTGGTTTGCCATGTAATTTTTAAGCCAGACTTTCCCACAATTTTAAGGTGGCACGCCACATAATTCTAATGTGGTTTGCCATATAATTTTATGGTGGCTCTTCTCACAATTTTAAGGTGGCACGCCACATAATTCTAATGTGGTTTGCCATATAATTTTATGGTGGCCCTTCCCACAATTTAACGTGGCACGCTACATAATTCTAATGTGATCCGCCACAACCCTTTATTGTGGCCCTTCCCCCAATTTTAAGGTCGCAGGCCACATAATTCTAATGTGGTTTGCCATGTAATTTTATGGTGGCCCTTCCCACAATTTTAATGTGGCAGGCCACATAATTCTAATGTAGTTCGCCATGTCATTTTACGGTGGCCATTCCCACAATTTTAATGTGGCATGACCGACCGTAAAATCCGGACTTTAAACCACTACATTTTCCTACACTTTGAACCGTACGGCTTATAAAATGGTGCGGTTAGTTTGTGGTGTTTGTCTTTGCTGACGGCCATGATGCAAATAGTTTAGAAAAAGCAAAGACACTGAAAAGTTGTGTTATTGTAAGTGCTCTGGCTCCACCTTTTGGATGAGTTCTCTCATTGCAGGTTACCTTCCTTTTAGTGCTTTCAACCGGAAGTACAAGTGCCATTCAGTCTTCTAGCCTTCCATAGCGTTTTCTACTCGTATGGATTTTTAATTCATGACTCCAAGCAACGTTTGTAAGTTTTACAATATAACTAAAACAACTCTTACTTACTAAAGTGTCCCATGTGTGATGTCTGTAGGAGTGTTTTCATGCATGTTTGTACCTGCTATGGTATGACAAAGCCTTTATTTTTGTATTGTAAATTCACCAAAACGTCAGCGTGGAGTTATTGAGTCTGTTTAGCTGATTGGAGAGCTAGTGGGTCCATGACCATGACTTCTGTTTTGTTTGATCAGCCGTTTTACTGCCCTGTTACAGACACTGTTTGGAAACAATGAACGTATGTAAAAAAACATTTACAAAATCTTTCTGTGTAAATAATAATAAGAACACTGCAATGGTCATGGTCACATTATGTTGTTTTTAAGTTGAAATGGAGTGGCATTTTTTGGGCATCACCAAGTTTCCACAATATTTTACAAAAGCCAAAAGCAGTGAAGTTGTCAGGTTGTGTAAATGGTAAATAAAAAGAGAATACAACAAATCCTTTTTAACTTATATTCAATTGAATAGACTGCAAAGACAAGATATTTCATCAATCAATCAATCAATCATCCATCCATTTTCTACCGCTTATTCCCTTCGGGGTTGCGGGGGGCGCTGGAGCCTATCTCAGCTACAATCGGGCGGAAGGTGGAGTACACCCTGGACAAGTCGCCACCTCATCGCAGGGCCAACACAGATAGCATGTTTATTTATATAGCCCTAAATGACAAGTGTCTCAA